>NW_027649945.1:0-316373 GCF_965287045.1 Carcharhinus amblyrhynchos | reverse complement strand
GGAGGTATTTTATTTTCGGGGGGGCGGGGGGTATTTTATTTTCTGGGGGGGGGCGGGGGGGTATTTTATTTTCTGGGGGGGGCGGAGGTATTTTATTTTCTGGGGGGGGCGGGAGGTATTTTATTTTCGGGGGGGGGGCGGGGGGTATTTTATTTTCTGGGGGGGGGCGGGAGGTATTTTATTTTCTGGGGGGGGGGCGGGGGGGTATTTTATTTTCTGGGGGCGGGGGTATTTTATTTTCTGGGGGGGGGGCGGGGGGGTATTTTATTTTCTGGGGGGGGCGGGGGGTATTTTATTTTCTGGGGGGGGCGGGGGGTATTTTATTTTCTGGGGGGGGGCGGGAGGTATTTTATTTTCGGGGGGCGGGGGGTATTTTATTTTCGGGGGGCGGGGGGTATTTTATTTTTCTGGGGGGGGTGGGGGGTATTTTATTTTCGGGGGGGGCGGGGTATTTGCTAGGGGCTGTGATAAGTCGAATTTTAGCAGCATCTTCCTGATAGTTGGGTTTAATAACCAGTTTTGAATTGGAATCAGTTCTGCTTTCACATTTTGGGATTCAGGTCTGAGCTTGCATCTGTCTCCAGTTTGTTTATTATTTCCCCTTACGCTCTCTCCAAGCTGGGTTTGCTCGTTCTCCCAGTGTCTGCGTGGGTTTCCTCCGGGTGCTCTGGTTTCCTCCCACATTCTGAAAGATGTGCGGGTTAAGGTGCATTGACCCGAATGGGCTCCAGACTGTGGTGACGGGGGAACTTCACAGTAACTTGATTGCAGTGTTAATGTGAGCCTTACTCGTGACACTAATTAATCAATAAAAATTGGGGTTGGTGGGAACCCCAGGGCTGCGGTGGGGAAGGGGGATTGGTTTGGTGGGGTGGTGGGAGTGAGGGGATCCTGACGTGTACATACTGCTCTCAACAAAAGCAAAACATTGTGGGTGCTGAAAGTCCCAAATAGAAATCAAAACAGAAATATTCAGCATCTGGGGGGAGTGAGGAGCAGAGTTAATAGCCAAAATCTTACCATCCTTTTGGAGGCATATCTCTGCTGTGAGTTTCCCCGTGGCAAGCAGTAACTCTGTTGACAAAGGCAGGATGGTAAATCAGACTGCATCCCACCAATCCAAAGCATGTGATGGAGAAGGAGGAAAATCCACCCAACGTTTCACATCTACAGCCTTTCATCAGAACTGGAAATAGCTTCACATGGAGAAGGGTCATGCACCGTGGGCTTGTTGGACTGAAGGGCCTGTTTCCCGTTGCTGTGTCGTGTTGTTCTTTGTTTAGACAGTTACAGAGGCAGGAGCTGGTGAGGGCTGGGTGTGAGGAGAAAGTCAGGGAGTGTGGCAGGCAAGAGATCAAATGCCAAAATTGATGATGGTGCAGGATATTTGGGCAGCACAGTGGTTAGCACTGCTGCCTCACAGTGCCAGGACCCGGGGTGGCACAGTGACACAGTGGTTAGCACTGCTGTCTCACAGCACCAGGGACCCGGGCACGGTGACACAGTGGTTAGCACTGCTGTCTCACAGCACCAGGGACCCGGGCACGGTGACACAGTGGTTAGCACTGCTGCCCTCACAGTGCCAGGGACCCGGGTACAGTGACACAGTGGGTTAGCACTGCAGTCTCACAGTGCCAGGGACCCGGGTACGGTGACACAGTGGGTTAGCACTGCAGTCTCACAGTGCCAGGGACCCGGGTACGGTGACACAGTGGTTAGCACTGCTGTCTCACAGACCAGGGACCCGGGCACGGTGACACAGTGGTTAGCACTGCTGTCTCACAGCGCCAGGGACCCGGGTTCAGTTCCAGCCTTGAGTCACTGTGTGTGTGGAGTGTGCACATTTCCTTCCACAGTCTAAAGATGTGCAAGTTAGGTGGATTGGCCATGCTAAATTGTCCATTAGTGTTCGGGGGACTAGCAGGGTAATATGTGAGGTTACAGGTCTAGAGCCTGGGTGGGAGTGTTGTTGCTACAGGCTCAATGGGCCAAAGGACTTCTTCTGTTCTGCAGTGATTCGATACAACACAGATTGTATTAGGATAGTTCAAATGAACACGATTATATAAATAACAGCTGCAGAACCTTTCCCAGCTACTGTGAGAAATTGAGTTAATACTGAATTCACAGATTAAATTATCGTACTTTTGTCATTTAACCTCTCACCATCCACCCGAACACAGATTGTCCTGTTGGTTTTCTGTGCTTGTATCAAACAATTTCAGGTTGGAGAAAGTTATCATTGTTTCTCTATCCTTTCATGCTGCCTGACTTAATGAGTTAGCATTCTCCATTCACCCCGGACTGCGCCTTAGGAGCTTGTTGCTGTGTGCTCGCTATCACAGTGCCAAAATGAGCCTTTTGAGAAATGAATGGTGCTCAGTACGGGGTAACTGGAGAACTTTCACTTGAAGAGCTGAAGACATAGCTGTTCCTCTCTGCCACAAAGATTCATTCAATGCCAGGTGAATAGGGTATATTTTTAAATTAGCTGCTCACCAGAGCAGCACGTATCTCACACTGAGCAAACACAGCCAGACAAACATCATTCAACATTTGTTACAAACTAAAACCACGGCGGGTATTCAGAACTGGAGCCATCCGATGTATTGTGCAAACCACTTCTCCCACTTGTAATTGCCTTTCCTTTGGATGTTGTTTGGTTAAAAATTAACATTAAAGTGCCTTTTGACCGCATGCTGTGTTCTAGCTCTATAATATGTTACATCAGATTGTGTGGGCAGATAGATTTGGGTGTTATAATGAGTGGGAGAGAATAGGAGGCCATTCATCCATTGCCCCGAAGCAAGTGGTACTCTGAAATGCCCCGTCAGAGAACCAGTACAATCGGTCCAATGACCTTCCATGCTGCACCATTTATCATTCTTTGCGACATCACAAATCTCTTCAACTTTGTGCCAAGACCCAAAATTCATTTCATTTCATCTCATCTCCAACATCCAGTACTTAGCGACTAAGCATTTTTCTCTAATTCTGGCCTCTTGAGTATCTCTGATTAGTGTTATTCTGTTACTGGTCGTTGTTCCTGTAGCTGTATGTGCTCTTAAGCTTTGAATTCTCTCCCTAAACGCTTTTGTATGTCTCCTTTACCAAGCTTTTTAATCACCTGTCACTCGGTCTCATGGTTTAATTTCCCTCCAGTGAAATTAAAAGTGCTCGATAAACACAGATTTTGCTGCTTAAAAGACTTTCTACTTATGTTTACATCGATTCCTGAGAAATACAATTCTAAACTAAAATCATTGTATCAAACATTAGTGAGAAATGCACCAGTTTAAAAAATGGAATTCAGATGATTTTTAATAACAAAGAACAACACAGCACGGGAAACAGGCCCTTCGGCCCAACGAGCCCGCGCCGCCGTCCCATTGTCTCAGTGACCTATTCATGATTTTAGTCTACGCCTAATGTGCGAGGATCAGGGAGGTCCAATATAGGGACAATTTGTTACCCAACTATCAGCCTAAAACACATCTTTGGGATGTGGAGGAAACCGGAGCACCCGGAGGAAACCCACGCAACCACGGGGAGAACGTGCAAACCCACAGACACAGGCCCAAATCCATGTGTCTGCACAGCAACAGAGATAGTCTCTGAGCTGTCATGTTGCCCTCGAGATGGTCCAGTTTAAGCACACTAACGACATGAAGCAACAGGCAACTCCCGAAGCAACATCCAAGAGCAGCCCACTACAACCTGCCGCATGCATGCCCCTTGCTGGTCAACAAGGTGGACTTAAATGCCTGTGGAGACAAAAAATTCATTATTAAACAGGCAAAGACTGTAACATCCCTGAGGCAAAAAAACGTAATCCCAAGACTACAATGTTTAGTAAGGCCTGCTATATCCCCCTATATGTAGACCGCTCATGTGGCTGTCTAAGTGACTCATAAACAACCCTAGCGTGCCCGCTTCCACCACCTTACTCGGCAGTGCATTCCACACCCCCACTACCCTTTGCGTGAAAAACTGCCCTCTAATATTTGTCTTATACCTAGCCCCCCTCACCCTAAGCCGTGACCCCTCGTTCTATCCATTTCTAATAGCGGAAAAAGCTTACCACCATTTACTCTATCTATCCCCTTCATAATCTTATAAACCTCTATTAGATCCCCCCTCAGCCGACGTCTGAGTTGACATCCTTCAATTATTTTTAATTTTATCCTTACATTCAATTATTTAATGTTTCACGAATTGAACACAACACCAATTTGGAAAAGAATCCTTTCCCTTCCCTAAATTCCCATTGTCAGTCTAAAGCGACTTCACCCCCCCCCCCCCCAACCCCCCGTTCACCAAGCTCAGTGTTTCAAACCATGCTACGTCTCCAGATATCCCTCGAACAAATTGATGAGGCAGTAACTGTTCGTTGCTGGAATTAAAGATGATTGGGGGGGGGTGGGGGGGGGGGGGGTGGATTTTGATTCTCACTGATAAGAGATTTATAAGCGTCAGGATTGGGATGTGATCTTACGAAAGAAATTCTGAGTGCTGAATGAATGAGAAAACAAGTTGTTGGTGGGGGTGTAACAGAACCTAAGCTCACTGGCCATTGTGTGGACACCCCAATCAGATCACCACATTCCCCCCTCTCCTAACAGATGGCTCCCTGTGCCAGTCCTGACCCCCCCCCCCCCCCCCCCCAATCCATCACCACACTGGCAGAGATTCTCGTGTCCACTTCTGAGGAGTTCCCACCTTCCTTCCCTGATGACCACTCCTGCTGAGACACCCTCCTCCCCATTTTGCCTCCAGCCCCTGCCCTAGCCCCACCCTCACTCAGGCTCCACCCCCTATTCAGACTCTATCTACATGACACTATCCCCACACAGTTACATATGGTACCCAGAGAGCCTGGCCATGCCCTCCAAAAACGGCTATGCCAATTGGCTAATGCCATGCTAATCATAATGTGGAGATGCCAGCATTGGACTGGGATGGGCACAACACCAGGTTAAAGTCCAACAGGTTTATTTGGGAGCACGAGCTTTCAGAGCGCTGCTCCTTCATCAGATGAATGAAGAGTTGGTTCACAAACAGAGACATATTGGCATAGATTCAATTTACAAGATAATGGTTGGAACGCAAGTCTTCCCAAGTAATCAGGTCTTTACAGATGCAGATAATACAAGTGGCGAGAGGGTTAAGCACAGGTTAAAGAGGTGTAAATTGTCCCAAGCCAAGGCAATTAGTGAGATTTTGCAAACCCAGGCATGGAGGTTACAGATAGTGTGATATGAACCTACACACAAGCCCTCCGTGTACACGGGACCCATGTAGGCCGGCACGGTAGTACAGTGGTTAGCACTGCTGCTTCACAGCTCCAGGGACCTGGGTTTGATTCCTGGTTTGGGTCACTGTCTGTGTGGAATCTGCACATTCTCCACGTGTCTGCATGGGTTTCCTCCATTTCCTCCCACAGTCCAAAGATGTGTGGGTTAGGTTGATTGGCCATGCTAAAATTGCCCCTTAGTGTCCTAAGATCCTTAGGTTAGAGGGTATAATATGTAGGGATATGGTGGGGGTAGGGCCTGGGTGGGATTGTGTTCGGTGCAGACTCGATGGGCCGAAGGGCCTCTTTCTGCACTGTAGGGTTCTATGATTCTATCTGCTCAGATGAGGAGAATTGCGACAGTCACCTAAAGATGCTGAAGGATGTTTTCATAAGACTAGGCTATGGCCCTCGACTCATCAATCTACAGTTCCGATGCGCCACAGCAAAAAAACCACACTGACCTCCTCAGAAGACAAACATGTGACATGTTAGACAGTACCCTTTGTCGTCCAGTACTTCCCTGCACCTTAGAAGCTACAACATCTTCTACGGAGCCTTCAACGTGTCATCAATGAAGACGAACATCTCACCAGGGCCATCCCCACAGCCCCACCCCACTTCTTGCCTTCAAACAACCGCATAACCTCAAACAGACCATTATTCGCAGCAAACTACCCACTCTTCAGGAGAACAGTGACCACAATTCCACACAACCCTGCCACAGCAACCTCTGCAAGACATGCCGGATCATCGACATGGATGCCATCATCACACGTGAGAACACCATCCACCAGGTACATAGGACATAGTTTTGTGACTTGGCCAACGTTGTCTATCTGAGAACGCTGCAGGAAAGGATGTCCCGAGGCATGGTACATTGGGGAGACCATGCAGACACTACAACAACGGATGAATGAACATCGCTCGACAATCACCAGGCAAGACTGTTCCCTTCCTGTTGGTGAGCACTTCAGCAGTCAAAGACATTCAGCTTCTGATCTTCGGGTAAGTGTTCTCCAAGGCAGCCTTCACGACATATGATAAAGCAGAATTGTTGAGCAGAGACTGATAGCCAAGTTCCACACACATGCGGATGGCCTCAACCGGGATCTTGGGTTCTTGTCACACTAACTGTAACGCCCACAACTTGCCTGGGCTTGCAAAATCTCACTAACTGTTCTGTCTGGCGACAATACACATCTCTTTAACTTGTGCTTAACGCTCTCTCCACTGGCATTGTCTGTACCTGTAAAAACT
This sequence comes from Carcharhinus amblyrhynchos, assembly GCF_965287045.1. Lineage (NCBI taxonomy): Eukaryota > Metazoa > Chordata > Chondrichthyes > Carcharhiniformes > Carcharhinidae > Carcharhinus > Carcharhinus amblyrhynchos. The sequence continues at coordinate 309,820 of NW_027649945.1, read as the reverse complement.
TGATTACCTGTTAAGACTTGCATGCCAACCATTATCTTGTAAATTGAACCTGTGCCTGTACGTCCCCTATTTGTGAACACAAATCAGAACTCCGAAAACTTGTGCTACCAAATAACCTGCTGAATTTTAACCTGGTGTTATGAGACTTACCACGCTAATCATGACATTGGCGTGAAGCCAATTCCACGGCGTTTTCTGGATCCTTACACCCAGTGACCGGCATGGGGATGGTATGACCACGTCCTCAGGCTGTGCATACAGCACACAGGCAAGGTCACGGCAGCAAGGTCACGGCAGTATGCCTGGCAAGTCCAGAATCCACTGTGTTGCCGTGATTCTGTATTCAATACCTGGGATCCTCTATACAGGCTCCAATATGAAATTAATTACAACAATTTGCAGGCAGATGCTGCAGTAAATGTGATTGTTATTGGAATGTAAAACTTTTATTGAAAAATACAACAGAATCAGTGTTCATTCAGAGTGTAGTCTAGTCACAGAAAATTGTATAAATATTTTTCAGTCTGCAATCAGACCGAGATAGTGTCCAAGATATCAAAATGAAGGATTCTACTGATCGCAATTCCATCCATTTAAAACTACTGGCAAGAGAGGCAGCTCTCTGTGTAACCGGGGGAGAGAAAACAGCCTGAGTACAATTGTGTCTATTTAGGTAAGGATCACTCACTGTGTAACTGGACAGAGACACTGTTTATTAAGGGTGAGGGTCACTCACTGTGTAACTGGACAGAGACACTGTTTATTCAGGGTGAGGATCACTCACTGTGTAACTGGACAGAGTCACTGTTTATTCAGGGTGAGGATCACTCACTGTGTAACTGGACAGAGTCACTGTTTATTCAGGGTAAGGGTCACTCACTGTGTAACTGGACAGAGACACTGTTTATTCAGGGTAAGGGTCACTCACTGTGTAACTGTAAAGGGTATTGTTTAAATGGTAAAAATATTGCAGCATGCTGCTGTGCAGAGGGACCTGGGTGTCCTTGTGCAGGAATCTCAAGGAGTTGGTTTGCAGGTACAGCAGGTAATTAAGAAGGCAAATGGAATTTTATCCTTCATTACCAGAGGGATGGAGTTTAAAAACAGCGAGGTTATGTTGCAGCTGTATAAGGTGCTGGTGAGGCCACACCTGGAGTTACTGTGTACAGTTTTGGTCTCCTTACTTGAGAAAGGATATACTGGCACTGGAGGGGGTGCAGAGGAGATTCACTAGGTTGATTCCGGAGTTGAGAGGGTTGGCTTATGAGGAGAGACTGAGTAGACTGGGGCTATACTCATTGGAATTCAGAAGAATGAGGGGAGATCTTATAGAAACATATAAGATTATGAAGGGAATAGATAAGATAGAAGCAGGAAGTTGTTTCCACTGGTGGGTGAAACTAGAACTAGGGGGCATAGCCTCAAAATAAGGGGAAGCAGATTTAGGACTGAGTTGAGGAGGAACTTCTTCACACAAAGGGTTGTGAATCTGTGGAATTCCCTGCCCAGTGAAGCAGTTGAGGTTCCCTCATTGAATGTTTTTAAGGCAAGGATAGATACATTTTTGAACAGTAAAGGAATTAAGGGTTATGGTGAGTGGGCGGGTGAGTGGAGCTGAGTCCACGATAAGATCAGCCATGATCTCATTGAATGGCGGAGGAGGCTCGAGGGACCAGATGGCCGACTCCTGCCCCTAGTTCTTATTAGAGTCACTGTTTATTCAGGGTAAGGATCACTCAGTGTGTAACTGTACAGAGTCACTGTTTATTGGCCCATGTTCAATCACACTAATAAATAAAGTTGGTGGGGATTGTGCTGAGGACTGAAAGCCGAGTGCACTGTTCAGGGCTGTTCCAGAGTAGCGACCATTCTATTCACTGCATTCCAGTCCAGGTTGCTGAGGACACTGCTGGTGCTGTTAGACTGAATCTCCGATAGCTCACAATCTGCCCCACCATCAGCCTTGGCCACTTCCTGGGTGAACAAATAGGAATGAGTGAATACACTGACAGTCACAGTCTCCCAATCCCAACACCTCAGCACCACCAACTCCCCTTCCAGCCGCTTCCCTTCCGACCTGCAACGCTCAACAGCTCAGCCCCGGACTGAGCAATATACAGCATCCTTACCCCACCACCACTCCCCCCACCCCCGGCCTGGAGTCACCTGCAGGAAGGGGTCATCCTCACGGTCCAGGATCTGTCGGATCTGCTCTGGCAGGTTCCAGAGGGTCAGGGGGTCACTCTCCGTGTCCGATTCATCTCCTGCCGGAGACCGAGTGCAGAGTCGGGAGGAAGGCCTGTTTGAGGCCTGATGATAGGCTAGAGGTGACGGAAGGCAGCCAATCACAATCATATCAGGGGGAGATCACAATAACACACACCGTGCATTCCCAACTCCCTCGCTGTGTCTCAGTGTCACCGAGACAGACCCCCCCCCAATCCATCACAATAACACACACCGTGCATTCCCAACTCCCTCGCTGTGTCTCAGTGTCACCGAGACAGACCCCCCCCCAATCCATCACAATAACACACACCGTGCATTCCCAACTCCCTCGCTGTGTCTCAGTGTCACCGAGACAGACCCCCCCCCCCAATCCATCACAATAACACACACCGTGCATTCCCAACTCCCTCGCTGTGTCTCAGTGTCACCGAGACAGACCCCCCCCCCCCCAATCCATCACAATAACACACACCGTGCATTCCCAACTCCCTCGCTGTGTCTCAGTGTCACCGAGACAGACCCCCCCCCCAATCCATCACAATAACACACACCGTGCATTCCCAACTCCCTCGCTGTGTCTCAGTGTCACCGAGACAGACCCCCCCCCCCCAATCCATCACAATAACACACACCGTGCATTCCCAACTCCCTCGCTGTGTTTCAGTGTCACCGAGACAGACCCCCCCCCCCCCAATCCATCACAATAACACACACCGTGCATTCCCAACTCCCTCGCTGTGTCTCAGTGTCACCGAGACAGACCCCCCCCCCAATCCATCACAATAACACACACCATGCGTTCCCAACTCCCTCGCTGTGTCTCAGTGTCACCGAGACAGACCCCCCCCTCAATCCATCACAATAACACACACCGTGCATTCCCAACTCCCTCGCTGTGTCTCAGTGTCACCGAGACAGACCACCCCCCCCCAATCCATCACAATAACACACACCGTGCGTTCCCAACTCCCTCGCTGTGTCTCAGTGTCACCGAGACAGACCCCCCCCCCAATCCATCACAATAACACACACCGTGCATTCCCAACTCCCTCGCTGTGTCTCAGTGTCACCGAGACAGACCACCCCCCCCCAATCCATCACAATAACACACACCGTGCATTCCCAACTCCCTCGCTGTGTCTCAGTGTCACCGAGACAGACCCCCCCCCAATCCATCACAATAACACACACCGTGCATTCCCAACTCCCTCGCTGTGTCTCAGTGTCACCGAGACAGACCACCCCCCCCCAATCCATCACTAACACACACCGTGCATTCCCAACTCCCTCGCTGTGTCTCAGTGTCACCGAGACAGACCCCCCCAATCCATCACAATAACACACACCGTGCGTTCCCAACTCCCTCGCTGTGTCTCAGTGTCACCGAGACAGACCCCCCCAATCCATCACAATAACACACACCGTGCGTTCCCAACTCCCTCGCTGTGTCTCAGTGTCACCGAGACAGACCCCCCCCCCCAATCCATCACAATAACACACACCGTGCATTCCCAACTCCCTCGCTGTGTCTCAGTGTCACCGAGACAGACCCCCCCCCCCCCAATCCATCACAATAACACACACCGTGCATTCCCAACTCCCTCGCTGTGTCTCAGTGTCACCGAGACAGACCCCCCCCCAATCCATCACAATAACACACACCGTGCATTCCCAACTCCCTCGCTGTGTCTCAGTGTCACCGAGACAGACCCCCCCGCAATCCATCACATAACACACACCGTGCATTCCCAACTCCCTCGCTGTGTCTCAGTGTCACCGAGACAGACCCACCCCCCAATCCATCACAATAACACACACCGTGCATTCCCAACTCCCTCGCTGTGTCTCAGTGTCACCGAGACAGACCCCCCCCCCAATCCATCACAATAACACACACCGTGCGTTCCCAACTCCCTCGCTGTGTCTCAGTGTCACCGAGACAGACCACCCCCCCCAATCCATCACAATAACACACACCGTGCATTCCCAACTCCCTCGCTGTGTCTCAGTGTCACCGAGACAGACCCCCCCCCCAATCCATCACAATAACACACACCGTGCGTTCCCAACTCCCTCGCTGTGTCTCAGTGTCACCGAGACAGACCCCCCCCCCCAATCCATCACAATAACACACACCGTGCGTTCCCAACTCCCTCGCTGTGTCTCAGTGTCACCGAGACAGACCTCCCCCCCAATCCATCACAATAACACACACCGTGCATTCCCAACTCCCTCGCTGTGTCTCAGTGTCACCGAGACAGACCACCCCCCCCCAATCCATCACAATAACACACACCGTGCATTCCCAACTCCCTCGCTGTGTCTCAGTGTCACCGAGACAGACCCCCCCCCCCCCGCAATCCATCACAATAACACACACCGTGCATTCCCAACTCCCTCGCTGTGTCTCAGTGTCACCGAGACAAACCCCCCCCCCCAATCCATCACAATAACCACACACGTGCGTTCCCAACTCCCTCGCTGTGTCTCAGTGTCACCGAGACAGACCTCCCCCCCCAATCCATCACAATAACACACACCGTGCGTTCCCAACTCCCTCGCTGTGTCTCAGTGTCACCGAGACAGACCCACCCCCCAATCCATCACAATAACACACACCGTGCGTTCCCAACTCCCTCGCTGTGTCTCAGTGTCACCGAGACAGACCCCCCCCCCAATCCATCACAATAACACACACCGTGCATTCCCAACTCCCTCGCTGTGTCTCAGTGTCACCGAGACAAACCACCCCAATCCATCACAATAACACACACCGTGCATTCCCAACTCCCTCGCTGTGTCTCAGTGTCACCGAGACAGACCCCCCCCCCAATCCATCACAATAACACACACCGTGCATTCCCAACTCCCTCGCTGTGTCTCAGTGTCACCGAGACAGACCCCCCCAATCCATCACAATAACACACACCGTGCATTCCCAACTCCCTCGCTGTGTCTCAGTGTCACCGAGACAGACCCCCCCCAATCCATCACAATAACACACACCGTGCGTTCCCAACTCCCTCGCTGTGTCTCAGTGTCACCGAGACAGACCCCCCCCCCAATCCATCACAATAACACACACCATGCATTCCCAACTCCCTCGCTGTGTCTCAGTGTCACCGAGACAGACCCCCCCCCCAATCCATCACAATAACACACACCGTGCATTCCCAACTCCCTCGCTGTGTCTCAGTGTCACCGAGACAGACCTCCCCCCCCCAATCCATCACAATAACACACACCGTGCATTCCCAACTCCCTCGCTGTGTCTCAGTGTCACCGAGACAGACCCCCCCCCCAATCCATCACAATAACACACACCGTGCGTTCCCAACTCCCTCGCTGTGTCTCAGTGTCACCGAGACAGACCCCCCCCCCCCCAATCCATCACAATAACACACACCGTGCATTCCCAACTCCCTCGCTGTGTCTCAGTGTCACCCAGACCCCCCCCCCAATCCATCACAATAACACACACCGTGCATTCCCAACTCCCCTCGCTGTGTCTCAGTGTCACCGAGACAGACCCCCCCCCCCCAATCCATCACAATAACACACACCGTGCATTCCCAACTCCCTCGCTGTGTCTCAGTGTCACCGAGACAGACCCCCCCCCCCCAATCCATCACAATAACACACACCGTGCATTCCCAACTCCCTCGCTGTGTCTCAGTGTCACCGAGACAGACCCCCCCCCACAATCCATCACAATAACACACACCGTGCATTCCCAACTCCCTCGCTGTGTCTCAGTGTCACCGAGACAGACCCACCCCCCAATCCATCACAATAACACACACCGTGCATTCCCAACTCCCTCGCTGTGTCTCAGTGTCACCGAGACAGACCCACCCCCAATCCATCACAATAACACACACCGTGCATTCCCAACTCCCTCGCTGTGTCTCAGTGTCACCGAGACAGACCCCCCCCCCCAATCCATCACAATAACACACACCATGCGTTCCCAACTCCCTCGCTGTGTCTCAGTGTCACCGAGACAGACCCTCCCCCAATCCATCACAATAACACACACGTGCATTCCCAACTCACCGAGACAGACCCCCCCCCAATCCATCACAATAACACACACCGTGCATTCCCAACTCCCTCGCTGTGTCTCAGTGTCACCGAGACAGACCCCCCCCCCAATCCATCACAATAACACACACCGTGCGTTCCCAACTCCCTCGCTGTGTCTCAGTGTCACCGAGACAGACCCCCCCCAATCCATCACAATAACACACACCGTGCATTCCCAACTCCCTCGCTGTGTCTCAGTGTCACCGAGACAGACCACCCCCCCCCAATCCATCACAATAACACACACCGTGCGTTCCCAACTCCCTCGCTGTGTCTCAGTGTCACCGAGACAGACCTACCCCCCAATCCATCACAATAACACACACCGTGCATTCCCAACTCCCTCGCTGTGTCTCAGTGTCACCGAGACAGACCCACCCCAGCACCCTTACCACCCCAATCCACACCCAGGCAATGGAAAGGCCACACTGATAGGGTGTGGCATTGGGAAGGTCGAGCAAACCTGTTTCTCCAGCAGAAAAGAAAGCAGGCAGTGGTGCAGTGCTGATGTGACTGGACTATAGACTGGTGGGGTAGGATGATACTCTGGGGACACGGGTTCAAATCTCACCACATTAGCTGGTGGAATTAAAATTCAGTAATAAATCTGGAAGATAAAGCTTGTCTCAGTAATGGTGACCATGAAACTAGCATTGATGGAAAAATACTTAGGAGCACAAGTGAACCCAGAGGGACAGGATTCTGCCATCCTTATCTGGTCTGACCTCCATTCCCACAGCAATGGGATTGATTCGGAAAGGTCCAGCAATTCCACACAGTCAAACCGCAAAAAAAATCAACAAAATAGAACAAAACCAGACAGACCGGCATTGATCCAGGCATCAGAAACAACAATCCCAGACATATCAACCCTGCAAAACCCTCCCTATTAACATCTAGGAGCTTGTGCCAAGATTGGGAGAGCTGTCTCACAGACAGTCAAGCAACAGCCTGACATAGTCATACTCACAGAATCATACCTTATATTGTCCCAGTCACCACCATTACCATCCCTGGATATGTCCTGTCCCACCGGCGCTGTGGTCAGGAGGGAATTGCTTTGGGAATCCTCAGCATCCATTCTGGATCTCATGGAGTCTCATGGCACCAGGTCAAACATGGAGATCTCCTGCTGATTAACACCTAACATGCCTCCCTGAGACTCCTCCACGTTGATGATGACTGAGGGTACGAAGGGTACAGAATATATTCTGGGTGCTGGCTTCAGTATCCATTACCAGAAGTGGTTTGGTAGAACCATTCCAGACTGAGCTGGATGGGTACTGTACTGTTTCTGTGGCAGGTAGTGGGAACTAACAAAAGAAAAAAGACTTTGGGATCTCAGTACATACCAACCTATTTGGCACAAGTGCATCTGTCCATAACAGTACTGGTAAGAGTGACCACCGCATAGTCCTGGTTTAAGGCTGCCAGGGTTTTGGGAGATGGCAAGATGCTTACCAGCTCTGGTTTCTGACTGTCTGATCACCCCACGACATGTGCTCCCTGTCACTGGGGAAGGTCTCCTCTGGGCTATTTGTCTCAAGATTCCTAAATAGCAACAGAACAGTGGCATTGGATTAGTAACTGTGGATTCTTGATTCAGTTATATGATGTGGGCATCGCTGGTCAGACCAAAATTTATTATCCATCCCTAATTGTCCCTTGAGGAGGTGGTGAAGGTGCCTTCTTGAATGCTGCAGTCCCTGAGGCATAGATACACCCACAGGGCTGTTGGACAGGAGTTCTGGGATTTTGACCCAGTGACAGCGAAGGAATGGCGATATATTTCCAAGTCAGGATGGTGCATGACTTGGAGAGGAACCTCCAGGTGGTGGTGTTCCCAGGTTTCTGCTACTCTGTCCAAGGTGCTGCCTGAGGAACCTTGGTGAGTTCCTGCAGTGTATCTTGTAGATGGTACAGATGGCTGCTACTATGCATCGATGATGGAGAGAGTGAATGTTGGAGTAAGTGTATGGGATGTCAGTCAAGCGGACTGCTTTGTCCGGGGTGCTTCTTGAATATTGTTGGAACTGCACCCAGCTGTAAGTGGAAAGTATTCCATCACGGTCCAGACTTGTGCTTTGCAGATGGTGGACAGGCTTTGGCGAGTCAGGAGGTGAGTTATTAACTGCAGTTTTCCTAGCCTTTTATCTGCTCTTGTATGTACATGATGAGTCCAGTTGAGTTTCTGGTCAGTGGTAAACCCCAGGATGTTGACAGTGGGTGATTCAGTGATAGAACGTAGAACATTACAGCGCAGTACAGGCCCTTCGGCCCTCAATGTTGCGCCAACCAGTGGAACCAATCTAATGACCCTCTAACCTAAACTATTCCAATGTTATCCATATGCCTATCCACTGACCATTTGAACGCCCTTAAAGTTGGCGAGTCCACAACTGCTGCAGGCAGGGCATTCCACGCCCTCCACGCCCTTACTACCCTCTGAGTAAAGAACCTACCTCTGATATCCGTCCTATAATTACCACCCCTTAATTTAAAGCTATGTCCCCTCGTGTTAGCCATCACCATCCGAGGTAAAAGGCTCTCACTGTCCATCCTATCTAACCCTCTGATCATCTTGTATGCCTCAATTAGGTCACCTCTTAACCTTCTTCTTTCTAATGAAAACAACCTCAAGTCCTTTCCTCATAGGACCTTCCCACCATACCAGGCAACATCCTGGTAAACCTCCTCTGCACCCTTTCCAATGCCTCCACGTCCTTACAATGCGGCGACCAGAACTGTACGCAATACTCCAAGTGCAGCCGCACCAGAGTTTTGTACAGTTGTAACATGACCTCACGGATCCGAAATTCAATGCCTCTACCAATAAAAGCTAACACACCGTACACCTTCTTAACAACCTTATCAACCTGGGTGCCAACTTTCAGGGATCTATGCACATGTACCCCGAGATCTCTCTGCTCGTCGACACTTCCAAGAGTCTTTCCATTAGCCCCATATTCTGTACTCCTATTACTCTTACCAAAGTGAATCACCTCACGCTTTTCTGCATTAAACTCCATGTGCCACCTCTCAGCTCAGCTCTGCAGCTTATCTATGTCCCTCTGCAAACTGTAACATCCATTCTTACTGTCTACAACTCCTCCAACTTTGGTGTCGTCAGCAAATTTACTAACCCATCCTTCTACACCCTCATCTCGGTCATTTATAAAAATGACAAACAGCAGTGGCCCCAAAACAGATCCTTGAGGCACACCACTTGTAACTGAACTCCAGGTTGAATATTTCCTATCAACCACCACCCTCTGTCTTCTATCGGCGAGCCAATTCCTGATCCAAACTGCTAAATCACCCTCAATCCCATGCATCTGCATTTTCTGCAGTAGCCTACCATGGGGAACCTTATCAAATGCTTTGCTAAAATCCATATACACCACGTCAACTGCCTTACCCTTATCCACCTCTTTGGTCACCTTTTCAAAAAACTCGATAAGGTTTGTGAAGCACGACCTACCCTTCACAAAACCGTGTTGACTATCCCTAATCAATTTATTTCTCTCTAGATGATTATAAATCCTATCTCTTATAATTCTTTCCAAAACTTTGCCCACAACAGAAGTAAGGCTCACTGGTCTATAATTCCCAGGATGGTCTCTACTCCCCTTCTTGAACAAGGGGACAACATTTGCTATGACGACATGAAGATCAAAGCCAAAGGCTCTGCAATCTCTTCCCTAGCCTCCCAGAGAATCCTAGGGTAAATCCCATCCGGCCCAGGGGACTTATCTTCATACTCTCAGGAATTGCTAACACCTCCTCCTTATGTACCTCAATCCTGTCTAGTCTAAAAGCCTGTATCTCAGTATTCTCCTCGACTACATTGACTTTTTCCTGTGTGAATACTGACGAAAAATACTCATTCAGTGCCTCTCCTATCTCTTCAGGCTCCACGCACAACTTCCCACGACTGTCCCTGACTAGCCCTAATCTTGCCCTGACCAATCTTTTATTCCTGACATACCTATAGAAAGCTTTAGGGTTCTTCTTGATTCTACCTACCAAAGTCTTCTCATGTCCTCTTCTAGCTCTTCTTAACTCTCTCTTTAGTTCAAAGAACAAAGAACAAAGAACAACACAGCACGGGAAACAGGCCCTTCGGCCCAACGAGCCCGCGCCGCCGTCCCACTGTCTCAGTGTCCTATTCATGATTTTAGTCTAGGCCTAATGTGCGAGGATCAGGGAGGTCCAATTTAGGGACAATTTAGTACCCAATCAATCAGCCTAAAAGCACATCTTTGGGATGTGGGAGGAAACCGGAGCACCCGGAGGAAACCCACGCAACCACGGGGAGAACGTGCAAACTCCCACAGACACAGGCCCAAATCCATGTGTCCGCACAGCAACAGAGATAGTCTCTGAGCTGTCACGTTGCCCTCGAGATGGTCCAGTTTAAGCACACTAACGACATGAAGCAATAGGCAACTCCCGAAGCAACGTCCAAGAGCAGCCCACTACAACCTGCCGCATGCATGCCCCTTGCTGGACTTAAATGCCTGTGGAGACAAAAAATTCATTATTAAACAGGCAAAGACTGTAACATCCTGAGGCAAAACGTATTCCCAAGCCTACAATGTTTAGTAAGGCCTACTATATCCCCCTATATGTAGCCCGCTCATGTGGCTGTCTAAGTGACTCTTAAACAACCCTAGCGTGCCTGCTTCCACCACCTTACTCGGCAGTGCATTCCACACCCCCACTACCCTTTGCGTGAAAAACTGCCCTCTAATATTTGTCTTATACCTAGCCCCCCTCACCCTAAGCCCGTGACCCCTCGTTCTATCCATTTCTAATAGCGGAAAAAGCTTACCACCATTTACTCTATCTATCCCCTTCATAATCTTATAAACCTCTATTAGATCCCCCCTCAGCCGACGTCTCTCAAGGGAAAACAGCCCAAGTTCATTCAATCTTTCCTCGTAAGACAGCCCTTCCATACCAGGCAACATCCTGGTAAATCTCCTCTGCACTCTCTCCAGGATCTCTACATCCTTCCGGTAGTACGGCGACCAGAACTGGACGCAGTACTCCAAGTGAGGCCTAACCAACGTTCTATACAACTGCAACATCAGACTCCTACTCTTATATTCTATACCTCTTCCTATGAAGGCTAACATACCATACGCTTTCCTCATCACATTCTGCACCTGCACCGACACCTTCAGGGACTTGTGCACTTGCACCCCCAGGTCTCTCTGCGTATCTATACTCCGGATAGTTCTACCTTTTATCGTATAACTCCCCTCCACATTATTCCGGCCAAAGTGCATCACCTTGCATTTCTCCGGATTAAATTCCATTTGCCATCTATCTGCCCAATCTACCAGCCTGTCTATGTCCTGTTGCATTGCCAGGCACTGCTCCTCAGTACCTGCCAATCCAACCATCTTAGTGTCATCAGCAAATTTGCTGATCACACCACCTACCCCCTCTTCCAAGTCATTAATATATACCACAAATAGAAGAGGTCCTAGTACCGAGCCCTGCGGCACACCACTGGTGACAGACCTCCAATTGGAAAAGGAGCCTTCCACTACTACTCGCTGTGTCCTCCTCCCAAGCCAGTTCTCCACCATCTACATACCTGGCCTTGTATCCCATGAGCCTTCACCTTTTCTATCAGCCTACCATGAGGGACCTTGTCAAACGCCTTACTGAAATCCATATAGACGACATCAACGGCTTGTCCTTCGTCAACCGTTTTTGTCACCTCTTCAAAAAATTCCACTAGATTCGTAAGGCACGACCTCCCTGTAACGAAGCCATGCTGCGTATCCCTGATCAGATTGCAGCGCTCCAGATGTTCATACATCCTATCCTTGATGATCCTCTCCATTAGCTTGCCTATAACTGAAGTCAAGCTCACCGGCCTATAATTCCCTGGGTTATCCCTCTGACCCTTCTTAAACAACGGTACTACATTTGCAATCCGCCAATCCTCTGGGACCTCACCTGTGTCCAAAGAAGAGACAAAGATTCGCGTCAGAGGCCCAGCAATTTCATCCCTCACCTCCCTTAGCAGCCTGGGATAGATAGAACATAGAACATTACAGCGCAGAACAGGCCCTTCGGCCCACGATGTTGTGCCGACCAGTTAAAAAAAAAACAACAATGACCCACTAACCTAAACCAATCCCTTTTCGTCCATAAACCTGTCCACAGACCTCTTAAACGCCCCCAAACTAGGCGCATTTACAACTGCAGCAGGCAGGGCATTCCAATCCCTCACCACCCTCTGGGTAAAGAACCTACCCCTGACATCTGTCCTATAACTACCCCCCCTTAGTTTAAAGCCATGCCCCCTCGTGCTAGATTTTTCCATCAGAGGAAAAAGGCTATCACTATCCACCCTATCTAAACCTCTAATCATCTTATATGTTTCAATAAGATCCCCTCTTAGCCGCCTTCTTTCCAGCGAAAACAACCCCAAATCCCTCAACCTCTCCTCATAGGATCTCCCCTCCATACCAGGCAACATCCTGGTAAACCTCCTCTGCACCCTCTCCAAAGCCTCCACATCCTTCCTGTAATGTGGGGACCAGAACTGCACACAATACTCCAAGTGCGGCCGCACCAGAGTTGTGTACAGTTGCAACATAACGCTACGACTCCTAAATTCAATCCCCCTACCAATAAACGCCAAGATGCCATCAGGCCCCGGAGATTTATCCGTCTTTATACTGTCTAAAAGTCCCAACACCTCTTCCCTCATGATGACTATTTCCCTCAACGGATCCTCAAACTCCTCAAGCACAGCACCAGACATCAGGCCCCTCTCCTGAGTGAATACCGACGCAAAGTATTCATTCAGGATCTCCCCCATTCCCCCAGGCTCCAAGCATAGTTCCCCTCCTCTGTCCCTGAGAGGACCAATCTTCCCTCTAACCATCCTTTTATTTCTAACATAGGAGTAAAATGCCTTAGGATTTTCTTTAATCCTACCCGCCAAAGCCATTTCGTGGCCCCTTTTTGCCTTTCTGATGCCCCTTTTAAGTTCTCTCCTACATTCTCTGTATTCTTCTAACACTATCTCTGTCCTCAAATGTCCCTCAAAGTTCCTTCCTGGCTAATTTGTAACTCTCCAGTGCCCTAACTGAGCTTTCACATCTCATCTTTACATAAGCCTCCTTCTTCCTCTTCACCAGAGATTCAACTTCCTTAGTACACCACGGTTCCCTCACCCGACCACTTCCTCCCTGCCTGACAGATACATATTTATCAAGGATTCGCAGTAGTTGCTCCTTGAATAAGCTCCACATTTCAGTTGTTCCCAGCCCCTGCAGTTTCCTACTCCAACCTATGTGTCCTAAATCTCGCCTAATAGCCTCATAATTACCTTCCCCCAGCTACACCTTCTACCCTTCGGTATATACCTATCCCTTTCCATCACTAAGGTAAACGTAACCGAATTGTGGTCACTATCACCAATGTGCTCACCTACCTCCAAGTCTAACACCTGGTCTGGTTCATTATCCAGTACCAAATCCAATGTAACCTCACCTCTTGTTGGCCTATCTACATACTGTGTCAGGAAACCTTCCTGCACACATTGGACAAAAACTGACCCCTCTAACGTGCTTGAACTATAGCTTTTCCAATGATACTTGTAAAGTTAAAGCCCCCATAACAACTACCCTGTTACTTTCGCTCCTATCCAGGATCATCTTTGCAATCCTTTCCTCTACATCTCTGGAACTTTTTGGAGGCCTATAAAAAACTCCCAAGCAGGGTGACCTCTCCTTTCCTGTTTCTAATCTCAGCCCATACTACCCCAATAGACAGGTCCACATCAAACATCCTTTCTGCCACCGTAATACTGTCCACGCCTCCCCCTCTTCTACCACCTTCTCTGCTCTGACTGAAACATCTGAACTCCGGAACCTGCAACAACCATTCCTGTCCCTGCTCTATCCATGTCTCTGTAATGGCCACAACATCGAAGTCCCAGGTACCAACCCAGGCTGCAAGTTCATCCACCTTATTGCGTATGCTCCTCGCATTAAAGTATACACACTTCAAACCACCCTCCCGCCTGCCAATACACTGCTGTGACCTAGAAACCTTATCCATGACCTCCCTATTCTCATCCTCCTGTACATTGGAGCTACAATTCAGGTTCCCACCCCCCCTCTGAATCAGTTTAAACCCTCCTGAATAGCATTGGCAAATTATCCCCCCAAGATATTAGTTCCTCTCTGGTTCAGGTGCAGACCATCCCTCTTGTAGAGGTCCCACCTACCCCAGAATGAGCCCCAATTATCCAGGTATCTGAAACCCTCCCTCCTGCACCATTCCTTTAGCCATGAGTTCAAACGCTCTCTCTCTCTAGTCTTCTCCACGCTATCCCGTGGCACGGGTAACAAACAAGTGTGGCCTTACCAATGTCTTGTACAACTTCAACAAGGCATCCTTACTCCTGTATTCAACGTTCTGACCGATGAAACCAAGCATGCCGAATGCCTTCTTCACCACTCTGCCCACCTGTGACTCCACTTTCAAGGAGCTATGAACCTGTACCCCTAGATCTCTTTGTTCTGTAACTCTCCCCAATGCCCTACCATTAACTGAGTAAGTCCTGCCCTGGTTCAATTTACCAAAATGCATCACCTCACATTTATCTAAATTAAACTCCATCTGCCATTCGTCAGCCCACTGGCCCAATTGATCAAGATCCTGTTGCAATTGGAGATAACTTTCTTCACTGTCCACTATGCCACCAATCTTGGTGTTCATCTGCAAACTTACTAACCATGCCTCCTATATTCTCATCCAAATCATTAATATAAATGACAAATAACAGTGGACCCAGCACTGATCCCTGAGGCACACCGCTGGTCACAGGCCTCCAGTTTGAAAAACAACTCTCTACAACCATCCTCTGGCTTCTGTCATCAAGCCATTTAGATACCTCACCCTGGATCCCCTGAGGTTTAACGTTCCCTGGATCCCCTGAGGTTTAACGTTATGCAACAACCTACCGTGCGGTACCTTGTCAAAGGCCTTGCTAAAGTCCATAGAGAGAACATCAACTGTACTGCCCTCATCTATCCCCTCAAAAAACTCAGTTAACTTTGTGAGACATGATTTTCCGCTCACAAAGCCATATCCTTAATCAGCCTCTGCCTCTCTAAATGCCTGGAGATTCTGTCTCTCAGAATACCATCTAACAACTTACCCACTACAGACATTAGGCTCACTGGCCTGTAGTTCCCAGGCCGCTGAGTCTGATAGAGGGATGTGGACATTTGACCCATATCCCTCTAGATCCATCTTACCCATGTAACTGTCTAAATGCATTTTAAAGTCGCTTCTACAACTGCCTCTGGCAGCTTGTTCCAGACACTCACCACCCTCTGTGTGAAAAAATTGCCCCTCTGGACACTTTTGTATCTCTCCCCTCTCACCTTAAACCTCTGCCCTCTAGTTTTAGACTCCCCTACCTGTGGATAAAGATATTGACTATCTCGCTGATCTGTGCCCCTCATTATTTTAGAATATTTTGTGGAGTCGGCGCAAATGATATTGAAGATATTGCAGTCACCAGCCATCATGCCCAGTTCTGATATTAAGGTGGATGGAGGGTGAAGCCAGCTGAAGGTGTGTGGGCCGAGCACACTCCACAATCATTTCACTGTGTGTCAGTGTCCTTGTACATGTTGGAGATAGCAGGTGAACAGACAGCCATTCAGAAAGGCTCGGAATGAAACCACCAGCACTGACACAAACACAACCTTATACAGCAAACAAGGTGAAAGAAAGTAAAAGCTCTCACCTGCCTGTGGAGATCGCTCAGGGGATGAGGAGACAGATCGCGTTGGCCTCATTGGATAGGTTCCTGGAAAGTGTCGCTCAGCCTGACTGGCAGAGAGACTGCGGGACCTCATCCACCTCCTGCAACACAAGGAGAATGAGGGCACACCTCACCCGTACACACCTCACCCGTACACAACACCTCACCCGTACACAACACCTCACCCGTACACAACACCTCACCCGTACACAACACCTCACCCGTACACACCTCACCCGTACACAACACCTCACCCGTACACAACACCTCACCCGTACACAACACCTCACCCGTACACAACACCTCGCCCGTACACAACACCTCGCCCGTACACAACACCTCGCCCGTACACAACACCTCGCCCGTACACAACACCTCGCCCGTACACAACACCTCGCCCGTACACAACACCTCGCCCGTACACAACACCTCGCCCGTACACAACACCTCACCCGTACACAACACCTCACCCGTACACACCTCACCCGTACACACCTCACCCGTACACACCTCACCCGTACACAACACCTCACCCGTACACAACACCTCACCCGTACACACCTCACCCGTACACAACACCTCACCCGTACACAACACCTCACCCGTACACACCTCACCCGTACACAACACCTCACCCGTACACAACACCTCACCCGTACACAACACCTCACCCGTACACACCTCACCCGTACACACCTCACCCGTACACAACACCTCACCCGTACACAACACCTCACCCGTACACACCTCACCCGTACACAACACCTCACCCGTACACAACACCTCACCCGTACACAACACCTCACCTGTACACACCTCACCCGTACACAACACCTCACCCGTACACACCTCACCCGTACACACCTCACCCGTACACAACACCTCACCCGTACACAACACCTCACCCGTACACACCTCACCCGTACACACCTCACCCGTACACAACACCTCACCCGTACACACCTCACCCGTACACACCTCACCCGTACACAACACCTCACCCGTACACAACACCTCACCCGTACACAACACCTCACCCGTACACACCTCACCCGTACACAACACCTCACCCGTACACAACACCTCACCCGTACACACCTCACCCGTACACACCTCACCCGTACACAACACCTCACCCGTACACAACACCTCACCCGTACACACCTCACCTGTACACACCTCACCCGTACACACCTCACCCGTACACACCTCACCCATACACAACACCTCACCCGTACACAACACCTCACCCGTACACAACACCTCACCTGTACACACCTCACCCGTACACAACACCTCACCCGTACACACCTCACCCGTACACAACACCTCACCCGTACACAACACCTCACCCGTACACAACACCTCACCCGTACACACCTCACCCGTACACACCTCACCCGTACACAACACCTCACCCGTACACAACACCTCACCCGTACACACCTCACCCGTACACACCTCACCCGTACACAACACCTCACCCGTACACAACACCTCACCCGTACACAACACCTCACCCGTACACAACACCTCACCCGTACACAACACCTCACCCGTACACACCTCACCCGTACACAACACCTCACCTGTACACACCTCACCCGTACACAACACCTCACCCGTACACACCTCACCCGTACACACCTCACCCGTACACAACACCTCACCCGTACACAACACCTCACCCGTACACATCTCACCCGTACACACCTCACCCGTACACACCTCACCCGTACACAACACCTCACCCGTACACAACACCTCACTCATACACATACTGTACACACCTCACCCGTACACAACACCTCACCCGTACACACCTCACCCGTACACAACACCTCACCCGTACACACCTCACCCGTACACAACACCTCACCCTTTCACACCTCACCCGTACACAACACCTCACCCGTACACACCTCACCCGTACACAACACCTCACCCTTTCACACCTCACCCGTACACAACACCTCACCCGTACACACCTCACCCGTACACAACACCTCACCCGTACACACCTCACCCATACACAACACCTCACCCGTACACAACACCTCACCCGTACACAACACCTCACCCGTACACAACACCTCACCCGTACACAACACCTCACCCGTACACAACACCTCACCCGTACACACCTCACCCGTACACACCTCACCCGTACACAACACCTCACCCGTACACAACACCTCACCCGTACACAACACCTCACCCGTACACACCTCACCCGTACACAACACCTCACCCGTACACAACACCTCACCCTTTCACACCTCACCCGTACACAACACCTCACCCGTACACAACACCTCACCCGTACACACCTCACCCGTACACAACACCTCACCCGTACACAACACCTCACCCGTACACAACACCTCACCCTTTCACACCACCTCACCCGTACACAACACCTCACCCGTACACAACACCTCACCCGTACACACCTCACCCGTACACAACACCTCACCCGTACACAACACCTCACCCATACACACCTCACCCGTACACACCTCACCCGTACACAACACCTCACCCGTAGACAACACCTCACCCGTACACAACACCTCACCCGTACACAACACCTCACCCGTACACAACACCTCACCCGTACACAACACCTCACCCGTACACAACACCTCACCCGTACACAACACCTCACCCGTACACAACACCTCACCCGTACACAACACCTCACCCGCACACAACACCTCACCCGTACACAACACCTCACCCGTACACATACTGTACACACCTCACCCGTACACAACACCTCACCCGCACACAACACCTCACCCGTACACAACACCTCACCCGTACACAACACCTCACCCGCACACAACACCTCACCCGTACACAACACCTCACCCGTACACAACACCTCACCCGCACACAACACCTCACCCGTACACAACACCTCACCCGTACACATACTGTACACACCTCACCCGTACACAACACCTCACCCGTACACAACACCTCACCCATACACACCTCACCCGTACACAACACCTCACCCGCACACAACACCTCACTCATACACATACTGTACACACCTCACCCGTACACAACACCTCACCCGTACACAACACCTCACCCGTACACAACACCTCACCCATACACATACTGTACACACCTCACCCGTACACAACACCTCACCCGTACACAACACCTCACCCGTACACAACACCTCACCCGTACACACCACCTCACCCGTACACAACACCTCACCCGTACACAACACCTCACCCGTACACAACACCTCACCCGTACACAACACCTCACCCGTACACAACACCTCACTCATACACATACTGTACACACCTCACCCGTACACAACACCTCACCCGTACACAACACCTCACCCGTACACAACACCTCACCCATACACACCTCACCCGTACACAACACCTCACCCATACACACCTCACCCGTACACAACACCTCACCCATACACACCTCACCCGTACACAACACCTCACCCGTACACACCTCACCCGTACACAACACCTCACTCATACACATACTGTACACACCTCACCCGTACACACCTCACCCGTACACAACACCTCACCCGTACACAACACCTCACCCGCACACACCTCACCCATACGCATACTGTACACACCTCACCTGTACACAACACCTCACCCGTACACAACACCTCACCCGTACACACCTCACCCGTGCACAACACCTCACCCGTGCACAACACCTCACTCGTACACACCTCACCCGTACACAACACCTCACCCGTACACAACACCTCACCCGTACACAACACCTCACCCGTGCACAACACCTCACCCACACGCATACTGTACACACCTCACCCATACACATACTGTACACACCTCACCCATACACATACTGTACACACCTCACCCATACACAACACCTCACCCATACACATACTGTACACACCTCACCCATACACATACTGTACACACCTCACCCATACACATACTGTACACACCTCACCCATACACATACTGTACACACCTCACCCATACACAAAACCTCACCCATACACAAAACCTCACCCATACACAAAACCTCACCCATACGCATACTGTACACACCTCACCCATACGCATACTGTACACACCTCACCCATACACAACACCTCACTCATACACATACTGTACACACCTCACCCATACACATACTGTACACACCTCACCCATACACATACTGTACACACCTCACCCATACACATACTGTACACACCTCACCCATACACAACACCTCACCCATACGCATACTGTACACACCTCACCCATACGCATACTGTACACACCTCACTCATACGCATACTGTACACACCTCACCCATACGCATACTGTACACACCTCACCCATACGCATACTGTACACACCTCACCCATACGCTTACTGTACACACCTCACCCATACGCATACTGTACACACCTCACCCATACACATACTGTACACACCTCACCCATACACAACACCTCACCCATACGCATACGGTACACACCTCACCCATACGCATACTGTACACACCTCACCCATACGCATACTGTACACACCTCACCCATACGCATACTGTACACACCTCACCCATACATATACTGTACACACCTCACCCATACACATACTGTACACACCTCACCCATACACATACTGTACACACCTCACCCATACGCATTCTGTACACACCTCACCCATACACAACACCTCACCCATACACATACTGTACACACCTCACCCATACACATACTGTACACACCTCACCCATACATACACTGTACACACCTCACCCATACACATACTGTACACACCTCGCCCATACACATACTGTACACACCTCGCCCATACATATACTGTACACACCTCACCCATACACATACTGTACGCACCTCACCCATACACATACTGTACACACCTCACCCATACACACACTGTACGCACCTCACCCATACACATACTGTACGCACCTCACCCATACATATACTGTACACACCTCACCCATACACATACTGTACACACCTCACCCATACACATACTGTACACACCTCACCCATACACAACACCTCACCCATACACATACTGTACACACCACACCCATACATATACTGTACACACCTCACCCATACACATACTGTACACACCTCACCCATACACATACTGTACACACCTCACCCATACACAACACCTCAGCCATACACATACTGTACACACCTCACCCATACACATACTGTACACACCACACCCATACATATACTGTACACACCTCACCCATACACATACTGTACACACCTCACCTATACACACACTGTACACACCTCACCCATACACATACTGTACGCACCTCACCCATACACATACTGTACGCACCTCACCCATACATATACTGTACACACCTCACCCATACACATACTGTACACACCTCACCCATACACATACTGTACACACCTCACCCATACACAACACCTCACCCATACACATACTGTACACACCACACCCATACATATACTGTACACACCTCACCCATACACATACTGTACACACCTCCCCCATACACATACTGTACACACCT
Source organism: Carcharhinus amblyrhynchos (assembly GCF_965287045.1). Classification (NCBI taxonomy): domain Eukaryota; kingdom Metazoa; phylum Chordata; class Chondrichthyes; order Carcharhiniformes; family Carcharhinidae; genus Carcharhinus; species Carcharhinus amblyrhynchos. The sequence goes on along the minus strand of NW_027649945.1, from coordinate 288,123 downwards.
CACCCATACGCATACTGTACACACCTCACCCATACGCATACTGTACACACCTCACCCATACACATACTGTACACACCTCACCCATACACAACACCTCACCCATACACATACTGTACACACCTCACCCATACATATACTGTACACACCTCACCCATACACATACTGTACACACCTCACCCATACACATACTGTACACACCTCACCCATACACATACTGTACACACCTCACCCATACACATACTGTACACACCTCACCCATACACAACACCTCACCCATACACATACTGTACACACCACACCCATACATATACTGTACACACCTCACCCATACACATACTGTACACACCTCCCCCATACACATACTGTACACACCTCCCCCATACACATACTGTACACACCTCACCCATACGCATACTGTACACACCTCACCCATACGCATACTGTACACACCTCACCCATACACATACTGTACACACCTCACCCATACACAACACCTCACCCATACACATACTGTACACACCTCACCCATACATATACTGTACACACCTCACCCATACACATACTGTACACACCTCACCCATACACATACTGTACGCACCTCACCCATACACATACTGTACACACCTCACCCATACACATACTGTACACACCTCACCCATACGCATACTGTACACACCTCACCTCACTGTTCCTGTTGAGCAGCACGGAGAGGCAGCGATTTGGGCGAGTGTGGAGGTCGAGATTAAGGTAAATTTTTAACTTTTTCTTTTTAGTTAAGTTGCGCGCAGCGGTGGTTTTTTCTGTACCTTTTTTTTAAATTAGCTAGAAACCGGTAGTCGTCATTAGGATGCTTACCGGTAGTTGTAGTTTTTTTTTGTCTCTCTGACCCTATAAATTGGTACAGAGAGGCTACCTGATCCTCTACACAGGTAGAGTATCCCACCCTCCCCCCTCCTCTAACCTAATAATAAGTGTGTGGGAAGTTTTTTTTTCCCTCCTGGAAATTGTATCAGAGATGGCAGTTCGGGCAGTAAGCTGCACCTCCTGCGGTATGTACGAGGTGAGGGACACCAGTAGTGTTCCTGCTGATTTTACCTGCAGGAAGTGTGCACACTTGCAGCTTCTGGAGGATCGTGTTAAGGAGCTGGAGCTGGAATTGGAGGAACTTCGGATAATTTGGGAGGTTGAGGCGGACATTGATAGGAGTTACAAAGAGATAGTCACTCCTAGAAATGAGTCTTGGGTAACTGCCAGGAAGAGGGGTAAGAAGCAATCGGGGAGACAATCCCCCAGGGCTGATCTCCTCCAAAATAAGTTTTCTGTCCTGGAGGCTACAGTTGAGGAAGAATCAACTGGAGATAGCCAAAGGGAGCAGGTCTCTGGAGGTGAGCCTGTTGTGAAGGCTCAGGTGGGTAGGGGAAGTAAAAGATTGGGCCTGGTGATTGGGGACTCCATAGTTAGGGGGACAGATAAGAGAGTCAACAGTAATGGAAGGGACTCAGGGCTGGTGTGTTGCCTCCCAGGGGCTGGGGTCCGGGATGTTTCAGAGAGGGTGTTCAGGACTCTTAAGGGTGAGGGGGATCAGCCCCAAGTTATAGTTCATGTGGGGACACATGACATAGGGAGGATAAGGGAAGGGGATATTAAGCAGAAATTTACGGAGTTGGGGTGGAAACTTAAGGCCAAGTCGGACAGGGTGGTTATCTCGGGACTCTTGCCTGTGCCACGGGATAGTTTAGAGAAGAACAGAGAGAGGGAAAGTTTGAACTCGTGGCTGAGGGGATGGTGCAGGAGGGAGGGGTTCAGGTTCTTGAGCAATTGGGGCTCATTCTGGGGAAGGTGGGACCTCTACAGGAGTGATGGTCTACACCTGAATCAGAGGGGAACCAATATCTTGGGGAGAAAATTTGCAAAGACTATGCAGAGGGGTTTAAACTGATTCAGAGGGGGGGTGGGATCCTGAGTAGAGGGGGTGAAAGTGAGGGGGGCATAGATGGGGACTGCATTGCACAGCATCGTGGGGGTGGGGCGGAGCATGGTTTGAAATGCGTATACTTTAATGCGAGGAGTATTCGCAATAAAGTGGATGAACTTGCAGCGTGGATCAGTACCTGGGACTTTGATGTTGTGGCCATTTCAGAGACATGGATAGAGCAGGGTCAGGAACGGTTGTTGCAGGTTCCGGGGTTCAAATGCTTCAGTTGGAGTAGAGAAGGAGGTAGAAGGGGGGGTGGGGTAGCATTATTAGTCAAGGATTGTATCACGGTGTCAGAGAGGAAGTTTGATGAGGACTTGTCTGTTGAGGTAATATGGGCTGAGGTTAGAAATAGGAGAGGAGAGGTCACCCTGTTGAGAGTCTTTTATAGACCTCCAAAAAGTTCTAGAGAGGTTGAGGAAAGGATTGCGGAGACGATCCTGGTTAGGAGTGAAAGTAATAGGGTAATTGTTATGGGGGACTTTAACTTTACTCATGTTGATTGGAATTGCTATAGCTCTAGCTCATTAGAGGGGTCAGTTTTTGTGCAAAGCGTGCAGGAAGGTTTTTTGACTCAGTATGTTGATAGGCCAACTAGAGGTGAGGCTATATTGGATTTGGTGCTGGGAAATGAGCCAGACCAGGTGTTAGACTTGGAAGTTGGGGTGCATTTTGGGGATAGTGACCACAATTCGGTTACGTTCACCTTAGTGATGGAAAGGGATAGGCATGAACCTCGGGTCAGTAGTTATAGCTGGGGGAAGGGTAATTATGAGGCTATTAGGAGAGAATTAGGGAGCATAGGTTGGACTAGGAGACTACAGGGTCTGGGAACGTCCGAAATGTGGAGTTTATTCAAGGAGCAGCTACTGCGAGTCCTTGATATGTATGTCCCTGTCAGGCAAGGAGGAAATGGTCGAGCTAGGGAACCGTGGTGCACTAAAAAAGTTGATTCGCTGGTTAAAAGGAAAAAGGAGGCTTATGTCAGGATGAGGCTTGAGGGCTCAGGTAGTGCACTGGAAAGCTATAGATTAGCTAGGAGGGAGTTAAAGAGTGAGTTAAGAAGAGCTAAAAAAAGGACATGAGAAGACTTTGGCTGATAGGATTAAGGAGAATCCTAAAGCTTTCTTTAGATATGTTAAGAATAGAAGATTGGTTAGGGCAAGATTAGGGCCAGTCAGAGACAGCAGCGGGAAGTTATGTGTGGAGCCGGAAGAGATTGGAGAGGCACTGAACAAATATTTCTCTTCGGTATTCACGCAGGGAGACATAAATGTAGTTGTGGAGAACACTGGGTTACAGGGTTGTAAATTGGATAGTATTGCAGTTGATAAGGAGGATGTGCTAGATATTCTTGAGGGTTTGAAAATAGGTAAGTGCCCTGGGCCAGACGGGATTTACCCTAGGATTCTCTGGGAGGCAAGAGAGGCGATTGCAGAGCCTCTGGCTCTGATCTTCAGGTCATCGTTGGTCACAGGTATAGTGCCAGAAGACTGGAGGATAGCGAATGTTGTCCCATTGTTTAAGAAGGGGAACAGAGACTTCCCCGGGAATTATAGACCGGTGAGTCTTACTTCTGTTGTGGACAAAGTTTTAGAAAAAATTATTAGGGATAGGATTTATAGTTATTTAGAGAGTAATGAATTGATTGGAGATAGTCAGCATGGTTTTGTGGAGGGTAGGTCGTGCCTTACTAACCTTATTGAGTTTTTTGAAAAAGTGACCAAAGAGGTGGATGGGGGTAAGGCAGTTGACGTGGTATATATGGACTTTAGTAAGGCGTTTGATAAGGTTCACCATGGAAGGCTTCTGCAGAAAATGCAGATGTATGGGATTCAGGGTGATTTAATTAATTGGATCAGGAATTGGCTAGCAGATAGGAGACAGAGGGTGGTGGTTGATGGTAAATATTCGTCATGGAGTTCGGTTACAAGTGGTGTGCCTCAGGGATCTGTTTTGGGGCCACTGCTGTTTGTAATTTTTATAAATGATCTGGATGAGGGTATAGTTGGGTGGATCAGTAAATTTGCTGATGACACCAAAGTCGGAGGAGTGGTAGATAGTGAAGAGGGGTGTCATAGTTTGCAGAGAGACTTGGACAAGTTGCAGAGCTGGGCCGAGAGGTGGCGGATGGAGTTTAATGCGGAAAAGTGTGAGGTAATTCACTTTGGCAGGAATAACAGATGTGTAGAGTATAGGGCTAATGGTAGGACTCTGAATAGTGTTGATGAACAGAGGGATCTAGGTGTATGTGTACATAGATCCCTGAAAGTTGGAAATCAAGTCGATAAGATTGTTAGGAAGGCATACGGTGTCTTGGCGTTTATTGGTAGGGGGATTGAATTTAGGAGCTGCAACGTCATGTTGCAACTGTACAAAACTCTGGTGCGGCCGCACTTGGAGTACTGTGTACAGTTCTGGTCCCCACATTATAGGAAGGATGTGGAGGCATTGGAGAGGGTGCAGAGGAGGTTTACCAGGATGTTGCCTGGTATGGAGAGAAGGTCCTATGAGAAGAGGCTGAGGGATTTGAGGTTGTTTTCGTTAGAAAGAGGGCAGCTAAGAGGGGACCTTATTGAAACATATAAGATGATTAGAGGTTTAGACAGGGTGGACAGTGACAGCCTTTTTCCTTGGATGGAGAAAGCTAGCACGAGGGGGCATAGCTTTAAATTAAGGGGGGGTAGTTATAGGATGGATGTCAGGGGTAGGTTCTTTACCCAGAGGGTGGTGAGGGATTGGAATGCCCTGCCTGCTGCAGTTGTAAATGCGCCTAGTTTGGGGGCGTTTAGGAGATCCGTGGATAGGTTTATGGATGGAAAGGGAATGGTTTAGGTTAGAGGGTCATTGTTTTTTTCTTAATTGGTCGGCGCAACATCGAGGGCCGAAGGGCCTGTTCTGCGCTGTAATGTTCTATGTTCTATACACATACTGTACACACCTCACCCATACGCATACTGTACACACCTCACCCATACGCATACTGTACACACCTCACCCATACGCATACTGTACACACCTCACCCATACGCATACTGTACACACCTCACCCATACGCATACTGTACACACCTCACTCATACGCATACTGTACACACCTCACCCATACGCATACTGTACACACCTCACCCATACGCATACTGTACACACCTCACCCATACGCATACTGTACACACCTCACCCATACACATACTGTACACACCTCACCCATACACATACTGTACACACCTCACCCATACACAACACCTCACCCATACGCATACGGTACACACCTCACCCATACGCATACTGTACACACCTCACCCATACGCATACTGTACACACCTCACCCATACGCATACTGTACACACCTCACCCATATGCATACTGTACACACCTCACCCATACACATACTGTACACACCTCACCCATACGCATACTGTACACACCTCACCCATACGCATACTGTACACACCTCACCCATACGCATACTGTACACACCTCAGACACACACACTGCACGCACCTCACTGCTACCCTGTGTCTTCTTTGGCTGAGCCAGTTTTGTATCCCAGTGCAATACTAATTGCAGTTATCACCATTCAGAATATAAATTTCATACCCCAAACACTGACTTTGCTGTTTTCATCAATTTGCAGAACTCAAACCTTGCTTCCACTCGATACTAACTTCCTGAAGCAGTGTCCATTAACTCCGAATGGACAAGTGGTGTTTATGACACAGCAGCACAGAGGGATCCCGCTGGGGCTGAAATGGCTTTACCTGATGGAGTGGGGATAGTGACTAGTGGATTGTCACTACTCCCTGTCTGGAGTGTGTCTGAACAGTGTGTTCAGCCCTCTTGTACTTACCCTCCTGAAGTGCTGCTGTGGTAATTCTGGGTCAGCTGAACTGATTTTTTCTGCTTTTTTCCCAGAGTGTGTAGGCGAGTGGTGGGAAGCTGAACGGTGTCACACAACATCTCGTTCATCAAGCTCAGTGCTGCCCGTGTTCGCTCTTCATGATTCTCAGCCAAAGTTACTCTGCAGACAAAGGAAAAGTAACTGGTCAGTGATAATCAAAGGCCAAAGGGACCCCAGTAATACACAATCCAAACTTAACAACGGCTCTGCTTCTCACAGCCACAGAATTGTTACAGCACAGAGGAGGCCATTCGGTCCATCGTGTCTCCCTGGCTCTCCAATCGAGCACCGTGACACGGTGCCATTCCCCTGCCTTTCGTCCTGTACCTCTGCACATTGTCAAATGCCCTCAATGAAGCTGCCTCTACCACATTTCCAGGTGGAACATTCATTCAGCTTTTCTCACTTCACAGTTACTTCTTTTGCAAATCACTTTAAATCTGTTCTCAATCCTTTCACAAGCAGGCACAGTTTCCCCCTGCCTACACTGCCCAGTCCCCTCATGATTTTGAAAAACTCTATCTAATCTTCTCTTAACCTTCTTCTCTCCAGGGAGAACAGGCCCAATCTCTCCAATCTATCCTCATCACTGAACTTTCTTATCCCTGGAATCATTCTTGTCAATCTCTTCTGCTCTCTCTTCAATGTGTTCACATCCTTCCTGTAGAGTGGTGTCCAGGACAGTGTGCAATATTCCAACTGAAGTTGAATCTGTACTTTATTGGGTTTAACAATCTCCCTGCTCTTGTACACTCTGCCCCTATTAATAAACACAGTAAGAAGTCTCACAACACCAGGTTAAAGTCCAACAGGTTTATTTTGTAGCACAAGCCACTAGCTTTCGGAGCACTGCCCCTTCATCAGGTGAGTGGGAGTTCTGTTTGTGAACATCTCCACATCATGCCTATTAATAAAGCCCAGAATACTGTACGTTTTAGTAACTGCCCTCTCCACCTGTCCTGCCACCTTCTCCATCTCTGCACAGACACACCCAGGTCTCTCTGCTCTTGCATAATTTAGTAATTTGACCCTTTGTTTTAAAGTGAGGGGAAGACTGTTTGACCATTGCAAGCAGATCTCGAAGCGCACCAACCTATGAATTTGGGGCAGTCCATTCAGATGGCATACCGCCATCAATACAAAAATGGCAGACTGGACTGTGGTCTCATTTCCACATACTGCCCTGACAACCTCCAATCACATCACAATCTCTTATCAGTCAAGAAGATATCTGCTTCTACCAGCAGATCTGCAACCACAGGGTTGGTGACGGCCCAGTGGTGTTATCGATAGACCTTTAGGGAAGGAAATACAAAGAACAAAGAACAACACAGCACAGGAAACAGGTCCTTCGGCCCAACAAGCCCGCGCCGCCATTTTAACATTGTGAGTATCCTCCTCTACCTATGACATTTGTCTTACACCTATTGGACTCCACAATAAAGGAATTATAACCAGATTGAGGGACGACTAATTTAGGGAAATCTCCCGTCCTTACCTGGTCTGGTTTACATGTGATTCCAGACCCACAGCAACATGGTTAACTCTCAACTGCCCTCCAAGGCAAGTAAGGATGGGTCAATGCTCATTTAACATGAATAAATAAAAAAAATTAAAGACTCGCCTCCACCTCTCTCTGCCCAAGAGAGTTCCACAGGCTCTGAGAGAACTAACACCTTTCCATGATACTGAAGCGAATCGGTCAGTCTCAGGGTTACTGTACACAGGGAATCGGTCAGTCTCAGGGTTACTGTACACAGGGAATCGGTCAGTCTCAGGGTTACTGTACACAGGGAATCGGTCAGTCTCAGGGTTACTGTACACAGGGAATCGGTCAGTCTCAGGGTTACTGTACACAGGGAATCGGTCAGTCTCAGGGTTACTGTACACAGGGAATCGGTCAGTCTCAGGGTTACTGTACACAGGGAATCGGTCAGTCTCAGGGTTACTGTACACAGTGAATCGGTCAGTCTCAGGGTTACTGTACACAGTGAATCGGTCAGTCTCAGGGTTACTGTACACAGTGAATCGGTCAGTCTCAGGGTTACTGTACACAGTGAATCGGTCAGTCTCAGGGTTACTGTACACAGGGAATCGGTCAGTCCCAGGGTTACTGTACACAGGGAATCGGTCAGTCTCAGGGTTACTGTACACAGTGAATCGGTCAGTCTCAGGGTTACTGTACACAGTGAATCGGTCAGTCTCAGGGTTACTGTACACAGTGAATCGGTCAGTCTCAGGGTTACTGTACACAGTGAATCGGTCAGTCTCAGGGTTACTGTACACAGTGAATCGGTCAGTCTCAGGGTTACTGTACACAGGGAATCGGTCAGTCTCAGGGTTACTGTACACAGGGAATCGGTCAGTCTCAGGGTTACTGTACACAGGGAATCGGTCAGTCTCAGGGTTACTGTACACGGAATCGGTCAGTCTCAGGGTTACTGTACACAGGGAATCGGTCAGTCTCAGGGTTACTGTACACAGTGAATCGGTCAGTCTCAGGGTTACTGTACACAGTGAATCGGTCAGTCTCAGGGTTACTGTACACAGGGAATCGGTCAGTTTCAGTTAACTGGTCTCTTTTGGTATTGGTAGAATTTTTAAAAATTACCTTTTTTTTATTGCATTTTGCTTCTGATTTTCTTTAATGTCTTTGTTTGTGAGTTTTTTCTGTGATGAAAGTAAATATGATTAGTAGAGAAAGAAAAATCAGAAATTGGTTTATGAAGCAAACTCTGGACTCACTATGTCCAGAGGAAGGATGGAAGTTACTACCCACCTGTTTGGGATGATATGGCGCTCGCTCCTTTCTCCTCAGTTCTTCTCGATGTTGTTGATACAACTGAAGTCTCTGCTGTCTCTTCTGTTTCATCCATTCCTGAACTTCCTTCCGTTCATGCTCACTTCTCTTTGGAGGTTTAGAATATCTACACATTGGACAAAGCAAGGGATAATCAGCATTTGTCTGGAAACAAAGAGAATCTGGACATGGAAAGAATAGAGTCATGTGTAGGGTATCGCAGTGTTCATGTAAGCCTACATGTGACACTAATAAAATAAAAAATGAATGGGGTTAGATGCAGAGTAAAGCTCCCTCTACTCTATCCCCATCAAACACTCCCAGGACAGGTACAGCACGGGGTTAGATACAGAGTAAAGCTCCCTCTACACTGTCCCCCTATCAAACACTCCCAGGACAGGTACAGCACGGGGTTAGATACAGAGTAAAGCTCCCTCTACACTGTCCCCCATCAAACACTCCCAGGACAGGTACAGCACGGGGTTAGATACAGAGTAAAGCTCCTACACTGTCCCCATCAAACACTCCCAGGACAGGGACAGCACGGGGTTAGATACACAGTAAAGCTCCCTCTACACTGTCCCCATCAAACACTCCCAGGACAGGTACAGCACGGGGTTAGATACAGAGTAAAGCTCCCTCTACACTGTTCCCCATCAAACACTCCCAGGACAGGTACAGCACGGGGTTAGATACAGAGTAAAGCTCCCTCTACACTGTCCCCATCAAACACTCCCAGGACAGGTACAGCACGGGGTTAGATACACAGTAAAGCTCCCTCTACACTGTCCCCATCAAACACTCCCAGGACAGGTACAGCACGGGGTTAGATACAGAGTAAAGCTCCCTCTACACTGTCCCCCATCAAACACTCCCAGGACAGCATGGGTTTAGTTAGAGTCACAGAGGTTTACAGCATGGAAACAGGCCTTTCAGCCCAACTTGTCCATGCCAGCCAGTTTTTAGCATTAAGCTCGTCCCAATTGCCTGCATTTGGCCCATATCCCTTGAAACCCATCTTACCCAGATAACTGTCGAAATGCTTTTTAAAAGACAAAATTGTACCCGCCTCTACTACTGCCTCTGGCAGCTTGTTCCAGACACTCACCACCCTCTGTGTGAAAAAACTGCCCCTCTGGACACTTTTGTATCTCTCCCCTCTCACCTTAAACCTGTGCCCTCTAGTTTTAGACTCCCCTGCCTTTGGGAAAAGATATTGACTATCTAGCTGATCTGTGCCCCTCATTATTATAATATCACCCCTCAGCCTCCTACGCTCCACAGAAAAAAGTCCCAGTCTATCCAGCCTCTCCTTATAACTCAATCCATCAAGTCCCGGTGGCATCCTAGTACATCTTTTCTGCACTCTTTCTAGTTTAATAATATCCTTTCTATAATAGGGTGACCAGAACTGTACACAGTATTCCAAGTGTGGCCTTACCAATGTCTTGTACAACTTCAACAAGACGTCCCAACTCCTGTATTCAATGTTCTGATCGATGAAACCAAGCGTGCTGAATGCCTTCTTCACCACTCTGTCCACCTGTGACTCCACTTTCCAGGAGCTATGAACCTGTACCCCTAGATCTTTTTGTTCTGTAACTCTCCCCAACGCCCAACCATTAACTGAGTAAGTCCTGCCCTGGTTCAATCTACCAAAATGCATCACCTCGCATTTATCTAAATTAAACTCCATCTGCCATTCGTCAGCCCACTGGCCCAATTGATCAAGATCTCGTTGCAATCCTAAATAACCTTCTTCACTGTCCGCTATGCCACCAATCTTGAAATCATCCGCAAATTTATTAACCATGCCTCCTATATTCTCATCCAAATCATTAATATAAATGACAAATAACAGTGGACCCAGCACTGATCCCTGAGGCACACCGCTGGTCACAGGCCTCCAGTTTGAAAAACAACTCTCTACAACCATCCTCTGGCTTCTGTCATCAAACCAAATTTGTATCAATTTCGGTAAATTAGCCTGGATCCCGTGAGATTTAACCTTATGTAACAACCTACCATGCGGTACCTTGTCAAAGGCCTTGCTAAAGTCCATGTAGACAACATCAACTGCACTGCCCTCATCTACCTTCTTGGTCACCCCTTCAAAAAACTCAATCAAATTTGTGAGACGTGATTTTCCACTCACAAAGCCATGCTGACTGTCCCTAATCAGTCCTTGTGTCTCTAAATGCCTGTAGATCCTGTCTCTGAAAATACCTTCCAACAATTTACCCACCACAGATGTGAGGCTCACTGGCCTGTAGTTCCCAGGCTTTTCCCTGCAGCCCTTTTTAAACAAAGGCACAACATTTACCACTCTCCGATCTTCAGGCACCTCACCCATGACTATCAATGACTCAACTATTACCCAAGTTCCCTAACATCCATGCTTCTCTCAACAGTAAATAGTCATGAGAAATATTCATTTAGGATCTCACCCATCTCTTATGGATCCACACATAGGTTACTTTGTTGATCCTTAAGAAGCCCTACTCTCCCCGTTACTCTTTATGTATTTGTAGAAGCTCTTTAGATTCTCCTTTGCCGTATCTGCCAAAACAATCTCATGTCCCCTTTGTGCCCTCCTGATTTCTCTCTTAACTCTACTCTGATGCCCTCTATATGAGGAATTTACAGAGTAAAACTCCCCCTACACTGTTCCCCCTGCACTATCCTCTCCCAGGATAGTTTTTGGTGTTGAAGGCACAGTACTTAATGATGAGTGGTGTGATTTTTATGTATCTCTGTGCCTCTGAGAGTGACTTGTAGAGAGAAATATTTTGCAATGCATTCTATTGGCCAGTATTTACCTGGAGAGTTTTTGGATTTGTTCCTCAGAAAGGCCTAAGCTTTTTGTGGACAATTTGCCCTCAGTAAAGAGCTCAGCAACAATATCACTCACACCACTCATTCCACTCAAGTGAAGCCGATCATCTGTGGAGCTGCAAACATAAAACAGAGGAGAGGTCAGAGACCAGTGACTGACCAGAGACCCCTTATACCCTCAGCACTCGTCACTCAGCCCAACATCTACTGAGGAATACAGAAAACCCATCACATCCCCCGTCAATCTGAGATATATACATGCAGTGTCTGTCTGGTATATATACACACACACCCGGTGTCAGTCTGGGATATACACACACACCGTGTGTCAGTCTGGGATATACACACACACCGTGTGTCAGTCTGGGATATACACACACACCGTGTGTCAGTCTGGGATATACACACACACCGTGTGTCAGTCTGGGATATACACACACACCCTGTGTCAGTCTGGGATATACACACACACCCTGTGTCAGTCTGGGATATACACACACACCCGCTGTCAGTCTGGGATATACACACACACCCGGAGTCAGTCTGGGATATACACACACACCCGGTGTCAGTCTGGGATATACACACACACCCGGTGTCAGTCTGGTATATACACACACACCCGGAGTCAGTCTGGGATATACACACACACCCGGAGTCAGTCTGGGATATACACACACACCGCGTGTCTGTCTGGTATATATACACACACACCCTGTGTCAGTCTGGGATATACACACACACACCCTGTGTCAGTCTGGGATATACACACACACCGCGTGTCTGTCTGGTATATATACACACACACCCGGTGTCAGTCTGGGATATACACACACACCCGGAGTCAGTCTGGGATATACACACACACACCCGGTGTCAGTCTGGGATATACACACACACCTTGTGTCAGTCTGGGATATACACACACACCCTGTGTCAGTCTGGGATATACACACACACCCGGTGTCAGTCTGGGATATACACACACACCGCGTGTCAGTCTGGGATATACACACACACCCTATATCACTCTGGGATATACACACACACCCGGTGTCAGTCTGGGATATACACACACACCCGGAGTCAGTCAGGGATATACACACACACCCGGTGTCAGTCTGGGATATACACACACACCCGGTGTCAGTCTGGGATATACACACACACCCTGTGTCAGTCTGGGATATACACACACACCCGCTGTCAGTCTGGGATATACACACACACCCGGTGTCAGTCTGGGAAATACACACACACACCGCTTGTCAGTCTGGGATATACACACACACCCGGTGTCAGTCTGGGATATACACACACACCGCTTGTCAGTCTGGGATATACACACACACCCGGTGTCAGTCTGGGATATACACACACACCCGGTGTCAGTCTGGGATATACACACACACCCGGTGTCAGTCTGGGATATACACACACACCCGGTGTCAGTCTGGGATATACACACACACCCGGTGTCAGTCTGGGATATACACACACACCGCTTGTCAGTCTGGGATATACACACACACCCGCTGTCAGTCTGGGATATACACACACACCCGGTGTCAGTCTGGGATATACACACACACCCGGTGTCAGTCTGGGATATACACACACACCCGCTGTCAGTCTGGGATATACACACACACCCGGAGTCAGTCTGGGATATACACACACACCCGGTGTCAGTCTGGGATATACACACACACCCGGTGTCAGTCTGGTATATACACACACACCCGGAGTCAGTCTGGGATATACACACACACCCGGAGTCAGTCTGGGATATACACACACACCCGGTGTCAGTCTGGGATATACACACACACCGCGTGTCTGTCTGGTATATATACACACACACCCTGTGTCAGTCTGGGATATACACACACACCCTGTGTCAGTCTGGGATATACACACACACCGCGTGTCTGTCTGGTATATATACACACACACCCGGTGTCAGTCTGGGATATACACACACACCCGGTGTCAGTCTGGGATATACACACACACCCGGAGTCAGTCTGGGATATACACACACACACCCGGTGTCAGTCTGGGATATACACACACACCTTGTGTCAGTCTGGGATATACACACACACCCTGTGTCAGTCTGGGATATACACACACACCCTGTGTCAGTCTGGGATATACACACACACCCTGTATCAGTCTGGGATATACACACACACCCGGAGTCAGTCTGGGATATACACACACACCCGGTGTCAGTCTGGGATATACACACACACCGTGTGTCAGTCTGGGATATACACACACACCCGGAGTCAGTCTGGGATATACACACACACCCGGTGTCAGTCTGGGATATACACACACACCCTGTATCAGTCTGGGATTTACACACACACCCTGTATCAGTCTGGGATATACACACACACCCTGTATCAGTCTGGGATATACACACACACCCGGTGTCAGTCTGGGATATACACACACACCCAGTGTCAGTTTGGGATATACACACACACACCGTGTGTCAGTCTGGGATATACACACACACCCGGTGTCAGTCTGGGATATACACACACACCCGGTGTCAGTCTGGGATATACACACACACCCGGTGTCAGTCTGGGATATACACACACACCCGGTGTCAGTCTGGGATATACACACACACCCTGTATCAGTCTGGGATATACACACACACCGCTTGTCAGTCTGGGATATACACACACACCCGGTGTCAGTCTGGGATATACACACACACCGCTTGTCAGTCTGGGATATACACACACACCCGGTGTCAGTCTGGGATATACACACACACCCGGAGTCAGTCTGGGATATACACACACACCCGGTGTCAGTCTGGGATATACACACACACCCTGTATCAGTCTGGGATTTACACACACACCCTGTATCAGTCTGGGATATACACACACACCCTGTATCAGTCTGGGATATACACACACACCCGGTGTCAGTCTGGGATATACACACACACCCGGTGTCAGCCTGGGATATACACACACACCCGGTGTCAGTCTGGGATATACACACACACCCGGTGTCAGTCTGGGATATACACACACACCCGGTGTCAGTCTGGGATATACACACACACCCGGTGTCAGTCTGGGATATACACACACACCTTGTGTCAGTCTGGGATATACACACACACCCTGTGTCAGTCTGGGATATACACACACACCCTGTGTCAGTCTGGGATATACACACACACCCTGTATCAGTCTGGGATATACACACACACCCGGAGTCAGTCTGGGATATACACACACACCCGGTGTCAGTCTGGGATATACACACACACCGTGTGTCAGTCTGGGATATACACACACACCCGGAGTCAGTCTGGGATATACACACACACCCGGTGTCAGTCTGGGATATACACACACACCCTGTATCAGTCTGGGATTTACACACACACCCTGTATCAGTCTGGGATATACACACACACCCTGTATCAGTCTGGGATATACACACACACCCGGTGTCAGTCTGGGATATACACACACACCCAGTGTCAGTTTGGGATATACACACACACACCGTGTGTCAGTCTGGGATATACACACACACCCGGTGTCAGTCTGGGATATACACACACACCCGGTGTCAGTCTGGGATATACACACACACCCGGTGTCAGTCTGGGATATACACACACACCCGGTGTCAGTCTGGGATATACACACACACCCTGTATCAGTCTGGGATATACACACACACCGCTTGTCAGTCTGGGATATACACACACACCCGGTGTCAGTCTGGGATATACACACACACCCTGTGTCAGTCTGGGATATACACACACACCCTGTGTCAGTCTGGGATACACACACACACCCGGAGTCAGTCTGGGATATACACACACACCCGGTGTCAGTCTGGGATATACACACACACCCGGTGTCAGTCTGGGATTTACACACACACCCGGTGTCAGTCTGGGATATACACACACACCGTGTGTCAGTCTGGGATATACACACACACCCGGTGTCAGTCTGGGATATACACACACACCCGGTGTCAGTCTGGGATATACACACACACCCGGAGTCAGTCTGGGATATACACACACACCCGGTGTCAGTCTGGGATATACACACACACCCGGTGTCAGTCTGGGATATACACACGCACCCGGTGTCAGTCTGGGATTTACACACACACCGCGTGTCAGTCTGGGATATACACACACACCCTGTATCAGTCTGGGATTTACACACACACCCGGTGTCAGTCTGGGATATACACACACACCCAGTGTCAGTTTGGGATATACACACACACACCGTGTGTCAGTCTGGGATATACACACACACCCTGTATCAGTCTGGGATATACACACACACCCGGTGTCAGTCTGGGATATACACACACACCCGGAGTCAGTCAGGGATATACACACACACCGTGTGTCAGTCTGGGATATACACACACACCCGGTGTCAGTCTGGGATATACACACACACCCTGTGTCAGTCTGGGATATACACACACACCCGGTGTCAGTCTGGGATATACACACACACCCTGTGTCAGTCTGGGATATACACACACACCCGGTGTCAGTCTGGGATATACACACACACCCTGTGTCAGTCTGGGATATACACACACACCCGGTGTCAGTCTGGGATATACACACACACCCTGTGTCAGTCTGGGATATACACACACACCCGGTGTCAGTCTGGGATATACACACACACCCGCTGTCAGTCTGGGATATACACACACACCGCTTGTCAGTCTGGGATATACACACACACCCGGTGTCAGTCTGGGATATACACACACACCCGGTGTCAGTCTGGGATATACACACACACCCGGTGTCAGTCTGGGATATACACACACACCCGGTGTCAGTCTGGGATATACACACACACCGTGTGTCAGTCTGGGATATACACACACACCCGGTGTCAGTCTGGGATATACACAAACACCGTGTGTCAGTCTGGGATATACACACACTGTGTGTCTATCTGGGATATACACACAGTCTGTGCGTCTGTCTGGGATATACACACAGTCTGTGCGTCTGTCTGGGATATACACACAGTCTGTGCGTCTGTCTGGGATATACACACACACCCTGTGTCAGTCTGAGATATACACACACACCCTGTGTCAGTCTGAGATATACACACACACACGCTGTCAGTCTGGGATATACACACACACACCCGCTGTCAGTCTGGGATATACACACACACCCGCTGTCAGTCTGGGATATACACACACACCCGGTGTCAGTCTGGGATATACACACACACCGTGTGTCAGTCTGGGATATACACACACACCCGGTGTCAGTCTGGGATATACACACACACCGTGTGTCAGTCTGGGATATACACACACACCCGGTGTCAGTCTGGGGTATATACACACACCGTGTGTCAGTCTGGGATATACACACACACCCGGTGTCAGTCTGGGATATACACACACACACCCGGTGTCAGTCTGGGACATACACACACACCCGGTGTCAGTCTGGGATATACACACACACCATGTGTCTGTCTGGGATATACACACACACCATGTGTCTGTCTGGGATATACACACAGACCCTGCGTCTGTCTGGGATATACACACACACCCTGTGTCAGTCTGGGATATACACACACACCGTGTGTCTGTCTGGGATATACACACAGACCCTGCGTCTGTCTGGGATATACACACACACCCTGTGTCAGTCTGGGATATACACACACACCGTGTGTCAGTCTGGGATATACACACACACCGTGTGTCAGTCTGGGATATACACACAGACCCTGCGTCTGTCTGGGATATACACACACACCCTGTGTCAGTCTGGGATATACACACACACCCTGTGTCAGTCTGGGATATACACACACACCCTGTGTCAGTCTGGGATATACACACACACCCTGTGTCAGTCTGGGATATACACACACACCCTGTGTCAGTCTGGGATATACACACACACCCTGTGTCAGTCTGGGATATACACACACACCCTGTGTCAGTCTGGGATATACACACACACCCTGTGTCATTCTGGGATATACACACACACCCTGTGTCATTCTGGGATATACACACACACCCTGTGTCATTCTGGGATATACACACACACCCTGTGTCAGTCTGGGATATACACACACACCCGGTTTCAGTCTGGGATATACACACACACCCTGTGTCAGTCTGGGATATACACACACACCCGGTTTCAGTCTGGGATATACACACACACCGTGTGTCAGTCTGGGATATACACACAGACCCTGTGTCTGTCTGGGATAAGTGGAGCTAACGGATGTTACACTAACCTCGCTGATTCTCTGCTCAGCCTGTGACGATCTGTGAAAGAAATGCACAAACAGTGAGACACATAGAATCTAGAAGCAGGACAAGGCCATTTGGCCCTTCAAGGGTGCTCCGCCATCCATTTTGATCATGGCTGATCACTGAATTGAATATCCTGATCCCCCCTTTCCCCCCCATATCCTTTGATCCCTTTTAGCCCCAAGAGTGAAATCTAATTTCTTCCTGAAATCAGACAACATTTTGTCCTCAGCTACTTTCTGTGGGAGTGAATTCCACACATTCCCCACCCTCTGGGTGAAGAAATCTCTCCTCACCTCAGTTCTGAAAGGTTTACCCCTTATCCTCAAACTCTGACCCCTAGTTCTGGACTCCCCCACCATCGGGAACATTCTTTCTGAATCTACCCTGTCTAACCCTGTTAGAATTTTATAAGTTTCTATCAGATCCCCTCTCACTCTTCCAAACTCCAGTGAATATAATCCTAACCCACTTAATCTCTCCTCATATGACAGACCTGCCACCCCAGGAATCAGCCTGGTAAACCTTCACTTCCCTCTATAGCAAGGACAGCCTTCCTCAGATAAGGAGACCACAGTACTCCAGGTGTGGCCTCATCAATGCCCTGTACAATTGCAGCAAAACATCCCTATCCCTACACTCGAATCCTCTCGCTATGAAGGCTAACATACCATTTGCCTTCTTTACTGCCTGCTGTACCTGCACGCTTACTTTCAATGACTGATGCACGAGGACTCCAAAGCCTCACTGAGTATCCACCTCTCTCAATTTACACCCATCCAAGCATTGTTAATCAAGGATAGTTTAACGGCTGCTGAAAGGCATTTCGAGGGGGATCTGCCTACTGAGGGAATATGAGCTGAAGTTAGAAATAGGAAAGGATCGATCACGTTATTAGGAGTTTTCTATAGACCCCCAAATAGTAATAGAGATGTGGAGGAGGAAATAGCAAAGCAGATTATGGATAGGTGTGGAGGTCACAGGGAGTTATCATGGGTGACTTTAACTTTCCAAATATTGATTGGAACCTTTACAGGTCGAATATTTTGGATGGGACACTTTTTGTACAGTGTGTGCAGGAGAGTTTCCTAACACAATATGTGGATAAGCTGACAAGAGGTGGGGCCACGTTGGACTTGGTACTGAATAATGAACCGGGCCAAGTGTTAGATTTGTTTGTGGGAGAGCACTTTGGAGATAGTGACCACAATTCGGTGTCCTTCGTTATTGCAATGGAGAGGGATAGGGTCATATGGCAGGGCAAGGTTTATAGTTGGGGCAGGGGTAATTATGATGCGATTAGGCAAGAATTAGGGAGCATACGATGGGAACAGAAACGGTCAGGGAAAGGCACATATAAAAAGTGGACCTTGTTCAAGGAATAAACACTGTGTGTCCTTGATAGGTATGTCCCTGTCAGGCAGGGAGGAATTGGCCGAGTGAGGGAACCATGGTTCACAAAGGAGGTTGAATGTCTTGTGAAGAGGAAAAGGAAGTGTATGTAAGGATGAAAAAACAAGGTTCAGTTGGGTCGCTTGAGGGTTACAAGGTAGCTAGAAATGGAGAGCTAGGAGGGGGCATGAGAAATCCTTGGTGGGTCGGATAGAGGAAAACCCCAAGGCTTCTCACTCCTTTGTGAGAAATAAAAGAATGACCAGGGTGAGGTTAGGGCCAGTCAAGGATAGTAATGGGAACTTGTGCATGGAGTCAGAAGAGATAGGAGAGGCGATGAATAAATACTTTTCTTCAGTGTTCACTAAGGAGAGGGGCCATGTTTTTGAGGATGAGAGTGTGATACAGGCTGATAGGATGGAGGAGGTAGATGTTCTGAGGGAAGATGTATTAGCAATTTTGAAAAATCTGATAAGTCCCCAGGCCAGATGGGATATATCCTAGGATACTTTGGGAGGCAAGCTCACCAGGCTGATACCGGAGATGAGGGGGTTAGCCTATGAAGAGAGACTAAATAGACTGGGTCTGTACTTGTTGGAGTTTAGAAGGATGAGGGGGGGATCTTATAGAGACGTATAAGATAATGAAGGGGACGGATAGGGTAGAGGTAGAGAGATTCTTCCTGCTTAGAAGGGACAGCAGGACTAGAGGGCACAGCCTCAAGGGAGGGGGGGTGCAGTTTAGAACGGAGTTGAGGAGGAACTTCTTCACTCAAAGGGTGGTGAATCTCTGGAATTCTCTGCCCGTTGAAGTGGTGGAGGCTGCCTCGCTAAATATATTTAAGTCATGGGTAGATAGGTTTCTGACAGACAAGGGAATTAAGGGTTATGGGGAGAAAGCGGGAAAGTGGAACTGATCCACTTCAGATCAGCCATGATCTTATTGAATGGCGGGGCAGGCTCGAAGGGCTGGATGGCCTACTCCTGCTCCTATTTATGTTCTTATAAGGGATGAGATTGCGGAGCCTTTATCTTTGATCTTTAGGTCCTCACTGTCCACGAGATTGTGCCAGAGGACTGGAGAGTGGTAAATGTTGTTCCTCTCTTCAAGAAAGGAAATAGGAATCACCCTGGCAATTATAGGCCAGTTAGACTGACTTTGGTGGTCAGTAAGTTAATGGGAAGGGCCCTGACAGATAGGATTTATGACCATTTGGAAAGATGCAGTTTAATCTGGGATAGTCAGCACGGTTTCATAAGAACATAAGAAATAGGAGCAGGAGTAGGCCATCTAGCCCTTCGAGCCTGCCCCACCATTCAATAAGATCATGGCTGATCTGTCGTGGCTCAGTTCCACATTCCCGCCCTCTCCCCATAACCCTTAATCCCCTCTCTTATCAAAAACCCATCAACCCGCATCTTAAAAATATTTAGCGAGGCAGCCTCCACCACTTCAACGGGCAGAGAATTCCAGAGATTCACCACCCTTTGAGTGAAGAAGTTCCTCCTCAACTCCGTTCTAAACTGCCCCCCTTTATCTTGAGGTTGTGCCCCCTAGTCCTACTGTCCTTTCTGAGCGGGAAGAGTCTCTCCACCTCTATCCTATCCATCCCATTCATCATCTTATACGTCTCAATGAGATCTCCCTCCATTCTTCTAAACTCTAACGAGTACAAGCCTAGTTTATTCAGCCTCTCCTCATAGCTCAATCCCCTCAACTCCGGTATCAGCTTAGTAAACCTCCTCTGCCCTCCCTCCAGGGCCAAAATATCCTTGCGCAGGTGCGGCGCCCAAAACTGCACACAGTACTCCAGCTGCGGCCTCACCAATGCCCTATACAGCTGCAGCAAGACCTCCCTACTTTTATATTCAATCCCCCTCGCTATGAAGGCCAGCATCCCATTCGCCTTCCTGACCACCTGCTGCACCTGCAAGCTGGGTTTTTGCGACTCATGCACAAGGACCCCGAGGTCCCTCTGCACCGTCGCCTGCTGCAGTTTTTCGCCACGTAAGTAATAGTCCTTCCTACCATTCTTCCTACCAAAGTGGACCACCTCACACTTGCCAACATTAAATTCCATTTGCCATTTCCTGGCCCATTCGCCCAGCCTATCTAGATCCTTCTGCAGACTCTCCACACCCTCCGCACAATTTGCCTTTCCCCCAATCTTGGTGTCATCAGCAAATTTCGACACCCTGCACTCAGTTCCCTCCTCCAGATCATCTATATAAATGGTAAATAGCTGAGGCCCCAGCACCGACCCCTGGGGCACCCCACTAGTCACCAACCGCCAATCCGAATAGCACCCATTGACCCCCACTCTCTGCCTCCTATTTGACAACCAATCCTCTATCCACGCTAACACCCTACCCCCAACTCCATGCCCCCTGACCTTCTGCAATAACCTCTTGTGAGGTACCTTGTCAAACGCCTTCTGAAAATCCAGAAAGACCACATCCACCGGCTCTCCTCTATCCACCGCCCTAGACACATCCTCATAGAACTCCAGTAAATTTGTCAGACACGACTTCCCTTTAATGAAACCGTGTTGCGTCTGCCCTATCAAGCAATTCCCCTCAAGATGCCTCGCAATTTCCTCCTTCATGATGGATTCTAACATTTTACCTACCACAGGCGTTAAACTAACCGGCCTATAATTCCCCGCCTTTTGCCTGGCACCCTTCTTAAACAACGGCGTAACATTAGCCGTTTTCCAATCTTCCGGCACTTCCCCGGAATCCAGCGATGTCTGGAAAATAACCACCAAGGCATCCACTATAACCTCCGCCATTTCTTTCAGAACCCTCGGATGCATTCCATCCGGTCCTGGGGACTTGTCCACAATCAGCCCCTCCAGTCTGTCGAGCACCGCCTCTCTAGTAACAATAATGTCATTGAGACCCTCCAGTCCTACCACCTTTCCATCGCTAACACCCGGCAAATTATTCACGTCCTCCTCCGTGAAGACAGAAACAAAAAAGTTATTCAATACCTTAGCCATATCCCCATCCCCTACCACTAGCTCCCCTTTCTCATCCTCTAAAGGACCAACGTTCACCCTAGCCAGCCTCTTCCTTTTTATATATTTATAAAAACTCTTGTTATCCTTTTTTATATTAAGTGCTAGCCCAGCTTCATAGCTTCTCCTACCCTCCTTTATCAACTTCTTTGTCAATCTTTGTTGACATTTAAACCTTTCCCAATCCTCTTCTCGCCCACTGCTCTTAGCTACTCTAAATTCCTCCGCGAGGGATAAATCCTGCCTCACAAATTTGATTGAATTCTTTGAGGAGGTAACTAAGTGTGTAGATGAAGGTAGAGCAGTTGATGTCATATACATGGATTTTAATAAGGTGTTTGATAAGGTTCCCCATGGTAGGCTCATGGAGAAAGTAAGGAGGTGTGGGATAGAAGGAAATTTGGCCGATTGGATAAATAACTGGCTGTCTCATAGAAGACAGAGGGTGGTGGTGGAGGGAAAATTTTCAGAATGGAGGCCAGTTGCCAGCGGTGTACCACAGGGATCAGTGCTGGATCCGGTGCTATTTGTGATTTTTATCAATGACTTGGAAGAGGGGGCTGAAGGATGGGTTAGTAAATTTGCTGATGACACCAAGATTGGTGGAGTAGTGGATGCGGTGGAGGGCTCTTGTAGGCTGCAAAGAGACATTGATAGGATGCAGAGCTGGGCCGAAAAGTGGCAGATGGAGTTTAACCCTGATAAGTGTGAGGTGATTCATTTTGGTAGGACAAACTTGAATGCAGATTACAGGGTCAACGGCAGGGTTCTGAGGAATGTGGAGGAACAGAGATCTTGGGGTTCATATCCACAGATCCACTCAAGTGGATAGAGCCATGAATCAGGCCTACAGTGTGTGTTAGCGTTTATTAAAAGGGAGTTAGTTTAAGGGCCGTGGGGTTATACTGCAACTGTACAGGATGTTGGTGAGACCACATTTGGAATATTGTGTTCAGTTCTGGTCACCTCACTATAAGAAGGATGTGGAAGCATTGGAGAGAGTGCAGAGGAGATTTACCAGGATGCTGCCTGGTTTGGAGGGTAGGTCTTATGAGGAAAGGTTGAGGGAGCTGGGGCTTTTCTCTTCAGGCGACTTAATAGAGCTTTATAAGATGATGAGGGGGATAGATAGCGTGGATGTTCAGAGACTATTTCCTTGGGTGGATGTAGCTGTTACTAGGGGGCATAACTATAAGGTTCATGGTGGGAGATATAGGAGGGATGTCCGAGGTAGATTCTTTACTCAGAGAGTGGTTGGGGTGTGGAATACACTGCCTGCTGTGATAGGGGAGTCGGACACTTTAGGAACTTTCAAGCGGTTATTGGATAGGCACATGGAGCACTCCAGAATGATAGGGAGTGGGATAGACTGATCTTGGGATTGGACATAGCTCGGCACATTGAGGGTTGAAGGGCCTGTACTGTGCTGTAATGTTCTAATAATCTGTCTTCCTATTATTGTTACCAAAGTGGATAACCTCACATTTATCCACATTATACTGCATCTGCCATGCAGATACCCTCACACTCAGCCTGTCCAAGTCATACTGAAGCATCTCTGCATCCTCCTTACAGCTCACCCTCCCACCCAACTCTGTATCATCTGCAGATTTGGAGATAATACATTCAGTTCCCTCTTCCAAATCATTAATATATAATGTGAACAGTTGGGGTCCCAGCACAGATCCCTGTGGAACCCCACTAGGCACTGACTGCCAATCAGAAAAAGACCCATTTATACCAACTCTTTGCTCCCTATTTGCTAACCAGCTTTCTACCCATCTCAAGTCATTACCAGCAATCCCATGTGCTTTAATTTTATATACTAGTCTGTTATGTGAGACCTTTTCGAAAGCTTTCTGAAAGTCTTAATAAATCACCTCCACTGGTTCTCCTCGGTCAACTCTATCAGTTACATCCTCAAAGAATTCCAATAGATTCATCAAGCATGATTTCCCTTGTGTAAATCCATGTTGACTGTGTCTGATTATCCCACTGCCTTCCAAATACTGAGTTATTAAATCCTTGGTAATGGACTCCAGCTACTTTCCCAGTACCTACTCTAGGCTCACTGCTGTATAGTTCCCTGTTTTCTAAGAACAAATAACAGTACAGCACAGGAAACAGGCCCTTCAGCCCTCCAAGCCTGTGCCACTCATTGGTCCAACTAGACCAGTATAAAAGTTGGAGTGTTATGGTAAGGTTATATAAGGCATTGGTGAGGCCGAATTTAGAGTATTGTGGACAGTTTTGGAAGGATGTAAATAAGGTTGAAAGAGTGCAGAGAAGGTTCACGAGGATGTTGCTGGGACTTGAGAAGCTGAGTTACAGAGAGAGATTGAATAGGTTAGGACTTTATTCCCTGGAGCGTAGAAGAATGAGGGGAGATTTGATAGAGGTGTACAAGATTTTGATGGGTATAGACAGAGCGAATGCAAGGAGGCTTTTTCCACTGAGGCTAGGGGAGAAAAAAACCAGAGGGCATGGGTTAAGGGTGAAAGGAGAAAAGTTTAAAGGGAATATTGGGGGTGAGGGATTGCTCCTTCACACAGAGAGTGGTGGGAGTGTTGAATGAGCTGCCGGATAAAGTGGTAAATGTGGGGTCACTTTTAACATTTAAGTAAAACTTGGACAGGTTCATGGATGAGAGGGGTGTGGAGGGATATGGTCCAAGTGCAGGTCAGTGGGACTAGGAAAAAAATGGTTTGGCACAGACAAGAAGGGCCAAAAGGCCTGTTTCTGAGCTGTAATTTTCTATGGCTCTATGCTTCTAGACCATCCGTTTGTATCCCTCCATTCCCAGTCTGTTCATGTGACGATCCAGATAAGTCTTAAACAATCCCAGTGATTCCGACTCCCCCACCCTGCTTGGCAGTGCATTCCAGGCCCCCGCCACCCTCTGTGTAAAATACATCCCTCTGATATCGGAGTTATACCTCCACCCCCCCTCACCTTGAGCCCATGACCCTGTGACCCCTCGTGTTCGTCACCTCTGACCTGGGAAAAAGCTTCCCACTGTTCACCCTATCCATATCCCTCATAATTTTATACACCTCTATTAGGTCTCCCCTCATTCTCCGTCTTTCCAGGGAGAACAACCCCAGTTTACCAAGATGGCCATTTGGCCCATCAAGTCTGTACTGACCACAATCCCACCCCGGCCCTATCCCCTTAAACTCTCACCTTACCCACTGCCGCCCAGCTGGGTGGGATTACTCTGCCCCTGTTTCATTCTTATCTCTCCAATCACAGCCTGTCTCTCACTCCCTACCTCACTCCCTCTGCCTGGCTCCCCGTCTCTCTCCCTCAGGATCTGGAGCCTGTGCCCCTCCGGGATGAGGGTGCAGAAATCTCAAACAAGTTCAATTGCTTCATTCACTTGAAGATTTCCAGCTGTGGGACACTCCCGGAGTTCCCGGGTCTCTGACACCCATCCGTCAGCACAGACCATCCCCACCCTGAGAATAGGAGCAGTTACCGGCAGATAGGTGACAGCCAGCGGCAGTGGGACAGGGAGTGTGATGGTGCCAGTCTGCAGACACAGGGGATCTCGCTGTTGAGTGAAGACGGTCCTCAGCTTTCTCCGGGGTAGGGAGACAGGGTGAGTGACGATGCCAGTCTGCAAACCTGGGGGAGAGAGCAGCAGCAGCAGCCTTCATGCTGAGGTAGGAGCAATCCCCTGTGAGACAGGCAGTCTGATGTCTGTCTGTGAATCCTGCAACAGACTCCGTCTGTGAGTAACGCTGCTTCTCAACTCTCTGTTCAGCAACTGGACACCGAAGGACTGCTCCTAAATTAAACAAGAAAAGCCAGTGCTGAGAGAGGACAGTGACATCAGTCTCCAAGGTGCTGCTTGGAGGATCCAATATTTACCATCAATATTCAGATCAATGAGCTGGGATTCCAGGCAGCAGCAACTGGGAATGAGTGGAGGACATAACAGCCAGGAGGTGACAGAGGGAGAGGGACAGCGAGGGTGACCGAGGGAGGGAGAGGGACAGTGAGGGTGACTGAGGGAGAGGGACAGCGAGGGTGACTGAGGGAGAGGGACAGCGAGGGTGACTGAGGGAGAGGGACAGCGAGGGTGACTGAGGGAGGGAGAGGGACAGCGAGGGTGACTGAGGGAGGGAGAGGGACAGCGAGGGTGACCGAGGGAGGGAGAGGGACAGCGAGGGTGACTGGGGGAGGGAGAGGGACAGTGAGGGTGACCGAGGGAGGGAGAGGGACAGCGAGGGTGACTGGGGGAGGGAGAGGGACAGTGAGGGTGACCGAGGGAGGGAGAGGGACAGCGAGGGTAACTGAAGGAGAGGGACAGCGAGGGTGACTGAGGGAGAGGGACAGCGAGGGTGACTGAGGGAGGGAGAGGGACAGTGAGGGTGACCGAGGGAGGGAGAGGGACAGCGAGGGTGACTGAGGGAGAGGGACAGCGAGGGTGACCGAGGGAGGGAGAGGGACAGCGAGGGTGACTGAGGGAGAGGGACAGCGAGGGTGACTGAGGGAGAGGGACAGCGAGGGTGACTGAGGGAGAGGGACAGCGAGGGTGACTGAGGGAGGGAGAGGGACAGCGAGGGTGACTGAGGGAGAGGGACAGCGAGGGTGACTGAGGGAGAGGGACAGCGAGGGTGACCGAGGGAAGGAGAGGGACAGCGAGGGTGACTGAGGGAGGGAGAGGGACAGCGAGGGTGACCGAGGGAGGGAGAGGGACAGCGAGGGTGACTGAGGGAGAGGGACAGCGAGGGTGACTGAGGGAGGGAGAGGGACAGCGAGGGTGACTGAGGGAGAGGGACAGCGAGGGTGACCGAGGGAGGGAGAGGGACAGCGAGGGTGACTGAGGGAGAGGGACAGCGAGGGTGACCGAGGGAGAGGGACAGCGAGGGTGACTGAGGGAGAGGGACAGCGAGGGTGACTGAGGGAGGGAGAGGGACAGCGAGGGTGACTGAGGGAGAGGGACAGCGAGGGTGACTGAGGGAGGGAGAGGGACAGCGAGGGTGACTGAGGGAGGGAGAGGGACAGCGAGGGTGGCCGAGGGAGGGAGAGGGACAGCGAGGGTGACCGAGGGAGGGAGAGGGACAGCGAGGGTGACTGAGGGAGAGGGACAGCGAGGGTGACCGAGGGAGGGAGAGGGACAGCGAGGGTGACTGAGGGAGAGGGACAGCGAGGGTGACTGAGGGAGGGAGAGGGACAGCGAGGGTGACCGAGGGAGGGAGAGGGACAGCGAGGGTGACTGAGGGAGAGGGACAGCGAGGGTGACTGAGGGAGGGAGAGGGACAGCGAGGGTGACTGAGGGAGAGGGACAGCGAGGGTGACTGAGGGAGAGGGACAGCGAGGGTGACTGAGGGAGGGAGAGGGACAGCGAGGGTGACTGAGGGAGGGAGAGGGACAGCGAGGGTGACTGAGGGAGGGAGAGGGACAGCGAGGGTGACTGAGGGAGGGAGAGGGACAGCGAGGGTGACTGAGGGAGAGGGACAGTGAGGGTGACTGAGGGAGGGAGAGGGACAGTGAGGGTGACTGAGGGAGAGGGACAGCGAGGGTGACTGAGGAAGAGGGAGAGGGAGGGTGATTGAGCGAGGGAGAGGGACAGCGAGGGTGATTGAGGGAGGGAGAGGGAGACGGAGGGTGATTGAGGGAGGGAGAGGGACAGCGAGGGTGACTGAGGAAGAGGGAGAGGGAGGGTGATTGAGCGAGGGAGAGGGAGACGGAGGGTGATTGAGGGAGGGAGAGGGACAGCGAGGGTGATTGAGGGAGGGAGAGGGAGACGGAGGGTGATTGAGGGAGGGAGAGGGACAGCGAGGGTGATTGAGGGAGGGAGAGGGAGACGGAGGGTGATTGAGGGAGGGAGAGGGACAGCGAGGGTGATTGAGGGAGGGAGAGGGAGACGGAGGGTGATTGAGGGAGGGAGAGGGAGACGGAGGGTGATTGAGGGAGGGAGAGGGAGACGGAGGGTGATTGAGGGAGTGCCATTGTAAAGCATCCCAGTAACTGACAATATTGCAATTGTACAAAATGGTCAGAAGCTTTGCTTTAATCATTCATTCTGGGGTTGTGGGCATCACTGAGAAGGACAGCAGTCATTGCCCATCCCGAATTACTCTTGTGAGCCACTCCTGAGATTGCTGAAGAGTCACATGTAGGCCAGACAGGCGAAGGATGGCAGATTTCCTTCCCTAAAGGAGATTATTGACCCAGATGGGTTTTTCCAACAAATCGACAATGGTTTCATAGTCACCATTACTGAGACTAGCTTTATATTACTGGTTAATTTTAACTCAATGTAATCCCACAAGCGACTATGGTGGGATTTGAACCCACTTCGCCACGGCACTGCAGGGTTACTCATCCAGTGGTATACCCCATACACTGGCAGCTACCCCAGCACGGACACTAAACTCCCACCTCTGGAGTCTGGGTTGTTCAAGAGCTGGGTCAGTGAAGCAAATGTACCGGGAGATGGCACACCAAAGACTGCCGCAGTGTCAGAGGGTCAGTGCTGAGGGAGTGCCGCACTGTCAGAGGGTCAGTGCTGAGGGAGTGCCGCACTGTCAGAGGGTCAGTGCTGAGGGAGTGCCGCACTGTCAGAGGGTCAGTGCTGAGGGAGTGCCGCACTGTCAGAGGGTCAGTGCTGAGGGAGTGCCGCACTGTCAGAGGGTCAGTGCTGAGGGAGTGCCGCACTGTCAGAGGGTCAGTGCTGAGGGAGTGCCGCACTGTCAGAGGGTCAGTGCTGAGGGAGTGCCGCACTGTCAGAGGGTCAGTGCTGAGGGAGTGCCGCACTGTCAGAGGGTCAGTGCTGAGGGAGTGCCGCACTGTCAGAGGGTCAGTGCTGAGGGAGTGCCGCACTGTCAGAGGGTCAGTGCTGAGGGAGTGCCGCACTGTCAGAGGGTCAGTGCTGAGGGAGTGCCGCACTGTCAGAGGGTCAGTGCTGAGGGAGTGCCGCACTGTCAGAGGGTCAGTGCTGAGGGAGTGCCGCACTGTCAGAGGGTCAGTGCTGAGGGAGCGCCGCACTGTCAGAGGGTCAGTGCTGAGGGAGCGCCGCACTGTCAGAGGGTCAGTACTGAGGGAGCGCCGCACTGTCAGAGGGTCAGTGCTGAGGGAGCGCCGCACTGTCAGAGGGTCAGTACTGAGGGAGCGCCGCACTGTCAGAGGGTCAGTACTGAGGGAGCGCCGCACTGTCAGAGGGTCAGTGCTGAGGGAGCGCCGCACTGTCAGAGGGTCAGTGCTGAGGGAGTGCCGCACTGTCAGAGGGTCAGTGCTGAGGGAGTGCCGCACTGTCAGAGGGTCAGTGCTGAGGGAGTGCCGCACTGTCAGAGGGTCAGTACTGAGGGAGTGCCGCACTGTCAGAGGGTCAGTGCTGAGGGAGTGCCGCACTGTCAGAGGGTCAGTGCTGAGGGAGTGCCGCACTGTCAGAGGGTCAGTGCTGAGGGAGCGCCGCACTGTCAGAGGGTCAGTGCTGAGGGAGCGCTGCACTGTCAGAGGGTCAGTACTGAGGCAGTGCCGCACTGTCAGAGGGTCAGTGCTGAGGGAGTGCCGCACTGTCAGAGGGTCAGTGCTGAGGGAGTGCCGCACTGTCAGAGGGTCAGTGCTGAGGGAGTGCCGCACTGTCAGAGGGTCAGTACTGAGGGAGTGCCGCACTGTCAGTGGGTCAGTGCTGAGGGAGTGCCGCACTGTCAGAGGGTCAGTGCTGAGGGAGTGCCGCACTGTCAGAGGGTCAGTGCTGAGGGAGTGCCGCACTGTCAGAGGGTCAGTGCTGAGGGAGCGCCGCACTGTCAGAGGGTCAGTACTGAGGGAGTGCCGCACTGTCAGAGGGTCAGTGCTGAGGGAGTGCCGCACTGTCAGAGGGTCAGTGCTGAGGGAGTGCCGCACTGTCAGAGGGTCAGTGCTGAGGGAGTGCCGCACTGTCAGAGGGTCAGTACTGAGGGAGTGCCGCACTGTCAGAGGGTCAGTGCTGAGGGAGTGCCGCACTGTCAGAGGGTCAGTGCTGAGGGAGTGCCGCACTGTCAGAGGGTCAGTACTGAGGGAGTGCCGCACTGTCAGTGGGTCAGTGCTGAGGGAGTGCCGCACTGTCAGAGGGTCAGTGCTGAGGGAGTGCCGCACTGTCAGAGGGTCAGTGCTGAGGGAGTGCCGCACTGTCAGAGGGTCAGTGCTGAGGGAGCGCCGCACTGTCAGAGGGTCAGTGCTGAGGGAGCGCCGCACTGTCAGAGGGTCAGTACTGAGGGAGTGCCGCACTGTCAGAGGGTCAGTGCTGAGGGAGTGCCGCACTGTCAGAGGGTCAGTGCTGAGGGAGTGCCGCACTGTCAGAGGGTCAGTGCTGAGGGAGTGCCGCACTGTCAGAGGGTCAGTACTGAGGGAGTGCCACACTGTCAGAGGGTCAGTGCTGAGGGAGCGCCGCACTGTCAGAGGGATCCCACGTCCTGATGATCTGCGGAACTGGGTGTTTTATGGGGAATATTCATCTTTTCTTGGATTTATTTTTTATCCAGCTGCTGCTTGTAGGATCCTGACGTGCACCGATTTATTCACTGAGGTAAATTCAAATAATAAAGTGTTATTAGATAATCCAGAAGCTGAACTGTTTCTTTCCAACAGTCACTGATTTAAGGTTGAATCACTCCCTCGGTGCCGCTCTGTCAGTTGAGTTTCAGGGTTGGTTACTCAAAACAGATGATCTTGGAAAAGTAATGAAAGTCCCATCATACCTGCATACTGAGTGGAAAGGTTCTGGAATGTGGACCTTTCCCCTGGTTCCTGGGGATCCATGGCACTGTGCAGATGTTCAATGGTGTTTACTAGCTGTTTGGAAGAAGCAGCAGCAGATTAGTCCGAGTAATCTGAAGACTGAGTCACTTAAATCAATGATCTGATATGTGATGAATAGTTGTGTTGGTGTGGAGCTGACAGGAGCTCCGCATCATTGTCAGATAACAAAATGAAGCCATTCCAGTACAAGAGAAATTAATTCACGCTCTTGGAGCCATACAACCATAGAACCCTACAGTGCAGAAAGAGGCCCTTCGGCCCATCGAGTCTGCACCGAACACAATCCCATCATGGCCCTATCCCCATATCTCTACATATTTTACCCACTAATCCCTCTAACCTACGCATCTCAGGACACTAAGAGGCAATTTTAGAATGACCAATCAACCTAACCCGCACATCTTTGGACTGTGGGAGGAAACTGGAGCACCCGGAGAAATCCCACACAGACACAGGGAGAACGTGCAAACTCCACACATAGTGACCTGAGCTGGGAATTGAACTCAGGACCCTGGAGCTGAGAAGCAGCTGGCTCTGCTACACAAGAGAGCAGGATAAAGAGTGGCAGAGCTATAGTGACAGGGAATTCAATTGTAAGGCAAATAGATAGGCGTTTCTGCAGACGGAGAGGAGACTCCAGAATGGGTATGTTGCCTCCCTGGTGCAAGGGTCAAGGATGTCTCGGAGCAGCTGCAGGACATTCTGGACAGGAAGGGTGAACAGCCAGCTGTTGCGGTGCATATCGTCACCAGTGAGATGAGGGAGGTCTTGCTGCAACTGTACAGGGCACTGGTGAGGCCGCAGCTGGAGTACTGTGTGCAGTTTTGGTCGCCGCACTTGCGCAAGGATATTTTGGCCTTGGAGGGAGTGCAGAGGAGGTTCACTAGGCTGATACCGGAGATGAGGGGGTTGGACTATGAGGAGAGATTGAATAGACTGGGTCTGTACTCGTTGGAGTTTAGAAGGATGAGGGGGGATCTTATAGAGACGTATAAGATAATGAATGGGATGGATAGGGTAGAGGAAGAGAGATTCTTCCCGCTTAGAAAGGACAGCAGGACTAGAGGGCACAGCCTCAAGATAAGGCGGGGGGGGGGGGTGCAGTTTAGATCAGAGTTGAGGAGGAACTTCTTCGCTCAAAGGGTGGTGAATCTCTGGAATTCTCTGCCCATTGAAGTGGTGGAGGCTCCCTCGCTGAATATATTTAAGTCACGGGTAGATAGGTTTTTGACAGACAAGGGAATTAAGGGTTATGGGGAGAAAGTGGGAAAGTGGAACTGAGCCACTTCAGATCAGCCATGATCTTATTGAATGGTGGGGCAGGCTCGAAGGGCTAGATGGCCTACTCCTGCTCCTATTTCTTATGCTCTTATGTTCTAAAAAATGGTGTGAGGTCCCACAAGCTGAATTTAGGGAGTGAGGAGTTAAACTAAAAAGTAGGACCTCAAAGGTAGTAATCTGAGGATTGCTCCCAGTGCTGGTCAGAGTAGGAAGGTCAGGATAGCTAAGATAAATATGTGGCTTAAGAGATAGTGCAAGAGGTAGGGATTCAAATTCCTGGAACACTGGAAGCGGTTCTGGGGGAGGTGAAATAGTACAAATCGGACAGTCTGCACTGGGACAAGCTCTTATTATGATACAAAGATTCATAGAGGGACAGATGGTATTGAGGAAGCGGGGGGGCTGCAGAAGGACTTGGACAGGTTAGGAGAGTGAGCAAAGAACTGGCAGATGGAATATAATGGGGAAAAGTGTGAGGCTATGCACTTTGGAGGGAGCAATAGAGGCATAGACTATTTTCTAAATGGGAAAATGCTTAGGAAATCAGAAATAAAAAGGGACTTGGGAATCCTTGTTCAAGATTCTCTTAAGGTTAACGTTCAGGTTCAGTCTGCAGTTAGGAAGGGAAATGCAATGTTAGTATTCATGTCGAGAGGGCTAGAATACAAGAACAGGGATGTAATTCTGAGGCTGTATAAGGCTCTGGTCAGGTCCCATTTGGAGCATTGTGAACAGTTTTGGGCTCCATATCTAAGGAAGGATGTGCTGGCCTTGGAAAGGGTCCAGAGGAGGTTCACAAGAATGATCCCTGGAATGAAGAGCTTGCCGTATGTGGAACGGTTGAGGATTCTGGATCTGTACTCGTTGGAGTTTAGAAGGATGAGGTAGATCATAGAACCCTACAGTGCAGAAAGAGGCCCTTTGGCCCATCGAGTCTGCACCGAACACAATCCCATCCAGACCCTACCCACACATCCCCACATATTATACCCACTACTCCCTCTAACCTCCACTACCTTGGACACTAAGGGGCAACTTCTTAGCATGGCCATTCAACCTAACCCGCACATCTTTGGACCGTGGGAGGAAACCAGAGCACCCGGAGGAAACCCGCACAGACATGGGTAGAATGTGCAAACTCCACACAGACAGTGACCCGAGCCAAGAATTGAACCCAGGACCCTGGAACTGCGAAGCAGCAGTGCTAACCACTGTGCTATTGTGCCGAGGTGGAATCTTATTGAAACTTACAGGATACTGCAAGGCCTGGATAGAGTGGATGTGGAGAGGATGTTTCCACTAGTAGGAAAAACTAGGCCCAGAGGGCACAATCTCAGGCTAAAGGGACGATCCTTTAAAACCAAGATGAGAAGGAATTCCTTCAGCCAGAGAGTGGGGAATCTGTGGAACTCTTTGCTGCAGAAGGCTGTGGAGGCCGGGTCACTGAGTGTCTTTAAGACAGAGATAGATAGGTTCTTGATTAATGAGAGGATCAGGGGAAAAGGCAGGAGAATGGGGATGAGAAAAATATCAGCCATCATTGAATAGCGGAGCAGACTCGATGGGCTGAGTGGCCTCATTCTGCTCCTACGTCTTATGGTCTTACGGATTGGAACCAATGTCCTGGGGGAGGGTTTGCTGATGCTGTTGGGGAGGGTTTAAACTAATGAGGCAGGGGGTTGGGAACTGATGCAGGAAGTCAGAGGGAAGTAAAGTGGAGACAGAAAGAAACAGTAGTAAAGGGAAAAGTGGAAGGCAGAGAAACCAAAGACAAAAATCAAAAGGAGACCACAGTACAGAGACTGTGGAGAACTCAGTGACTGGGTCCAGTAGGGCTCAGAGAAATAAAACACAGGGAGAGTGTACAAAACATGACAGGATAGATGGTTTGAGGTTGTTTGCTTTAACGCAAGAAGCATGACAGATAAAGCTTGGATTACTACATGGCACTATGATGTTGTGGCAATGATGAGGCAGCACGGTGGTACAGTGGTTAGCACTGCTGTCTCAACAAGAACCTGGGTTCAATTCCCAACTCGGGTCACTGTCTGTGTGGAGTTTCCACATTCTCCCCAGCTCTGCGTGGGTTTCCCTGGGTGCTCTGGTTTCCTCCCACACTCCAAAATTACCTGAGCTAGGTGGATTGGTCTTGCTAAATTACTGTCAGAGGCACTCACTCGGGCAAATGCATGGGGTTATGGGGATGCGGTCTGGGTGGGATTGTGGTCAGTGCGGACCCAATGGGCCAAATGGCCTCCTTCTGTACGGTAGAGATTCTATGATCAATTCTAGAAACTTGTAGGAAAGAAGGGCAGGACTGGCAGCTTAGCATTCTGGGACTTAGATGCTTCAGGTGAGACAGAGAAGGTGACAAAAGAGGTGGGGGTGTTGCTGTACTGATTAGGGAGAATGTCACAGCTACACAGAGGGAGGATACCTCGGTGGGATCATGCAGTGAGGCCATATGGGTAGAACTCAGGAACAGGAGCAGTGCAATCACACTGTTGGGGTTGTACCACACACTTCTCAACAGCCAGCAGGAAGTGGAGGAACTGATATATCAGCAGATTATGGGAAGATGTGAAAACAACAGGGTTGTTGTGATGGGAGATTTTAACTTCCCCAAAATAGACTGGCATTCCTTTAGTGCTGGGGCTTGGACGGGGCAGAGTTTGTTCAGTGTGTCCAAGAGTGATTCTTGAGGCAATATGTAGATATTCCAACTTGGGAAGAGGCTATCTCAGACCTGGTTCTGGGAAACCAGCCTGGACAGGTGACTGATGTCTCAGTGGGGGCCGTTTGGGAACAGTGATCACAATTCTAAAAGTTTCAAGATACTTGTAGAAAAGGATAGAAGTCCCAGAGTGAGAGTACTAAACTGGGGAAAGGCTAACTCCGACAGT
Organism: Carcharhinus amblyrhynchos; assembly: GCF_965287045.1. Lineage (NCBI taxonomy): Eukaryota > Metazoa > Chordata > Chondrichthyes > Carcharhiniformes > Carcharhinidae > Carcharhinus > Carcharhinus amblyrhynchos. The sequence goes on along the minus strand of NW_027649945.1, from coordinate 252,919 downwards.
ATTAGGCAGGAGCTCAGGAATGTAGACTGGAGTGGCTGTTTGACGGTAAATCCACATCCGATATTTGGGAGTCTTCTTAGAGTCAGTTATTATTCAAATATATCTCTAAAAATGAAGGATAAATTTAGATAGTAAGATTTGGAATCCTTGGAAGACAAGAGAGATTGTGAGCTTCGTGAAAAAGAAGAAAGAGGCATACATAAATTTCAGGAAATTGAAAATGGATAAGGCTCTTGAGGAATGCAAACATAGCCTTGGAGGGAGTGCAGAGGAGGTTCACTAGGCTGATACTGGAGATGAGGGGGTTGGACTATGAAGAGAGACTAAATAGACTGGGTCTGTACTTATTGGAGTTTAGAAGGATGAGGGGGGATCTTATAGAGACGTATAAGATAATGAAGGGGATGGATAGGGTAGAGGTAGAGAGATTCTTCCTGCTCAGAAAGGACAGCAGGACTAGGGGGCACAGCCTCAAGATAAGGGGGGTGCAGTTCAGATCGGAGTTGAGGAGGAACTTCTTCACTCAAAGGGTGGTGAATCTCTGGAATTCTCTGCCCGTTGAAGTGGTGGAGGCTACCTCGCTAAATATATTTAAGTCACGGGTAGATAGAGTTTTGACAGACAAGGGAATTAAGGGTTATGGGGAGAGAGTGGGAAAGTGGAACTGATCCACTCCAGATCAGCCATGATCTTATTGAATGGCGGGGCAGACTCGAAGGGCCAGATGGCCTACTCCTGCTCCTATTTCTTTTGTTCTTAGCAGGAAAGAGCTTAAATAGGGACTGGGGAGGGCAAAAAGGGACCATGAAATGCCTTGGCAGGCAGGATTGAGAAGAATCCCAGGGCTTTTTATGAACATCCAAGGAGGAAAAAGATAGCTAAGGGAAGAATAGGTCCACTCAAGGACAATGGAGGGAATTTGTGTGTGGCCAGATGAGGTGGGAGAGGTCCTTAACGAGTACTTTGCATCAGTATTCACAAAGGAGAAGGATGTGATGGATAGTAAGTGTAGAAAGGAGGATGCTGATAATTTAGGACATGCTGAGATAAAAAAGAGAGGTGGTATTGGAGGTTTTGAAAAACATTAAGGTGGACAAGTCCCCAGGGCCAGATGGGGTCTATCCCAGAATACTGAGAGAGGCAAGGGGAGAAATTACTGAAGATACGAAACATTTGTATCCTCTTCGGTGACAGGGAAGGTACCAGAGATTGGAGAATAACTAACATTGTTCCTCTGTTTAAGAAGGGCAGAAGAGACAATTCGGGCCTGTGAGCCTTACATCAGCGGTGGGGAAATTATTGGGGAAGATTCTTAGGGAAGGATGTACTTACATCTGGAAGAGAAGAGGCTTATTAACGGTAGGCAGCATGGTTTTGTGAAGGGGAGGTCGTGTATCACAAACTTGATTCGAGTTCTTTGAGGAAGTGACAAGAAAAATTGACTAGGGCAGGGTAGTGGGTGTTGTTTACATGGACTTTAGTAAAGTCTTCAATAAGGTTCCTCATGGCAGGCTGATAGAGAAGGTGGAGGCATATGGGATCCGAGGTGAGCTGGTAAGGTGGACACAAACCTGGCTTGGGCATAAAACTTAAGAAGTCTCACAATACCAGGTTAAAGTCCAACAGGTTTATTTGGTAGCACAAGCTTTCAGAGCGCTGCTCCTTCATCAGGTGAGTGAGGAGCTGTGTTCACAAAGAGGATATATATAGACACAAACTCAATTGCTCCTCACTCACCTGATGAAGGGGCGGCGCTCTGAAAGCTCGTGCTACCAAATAAACCTGTTGGACTTTAACCTGGTGTTGTGAGACTTCTTACTGTGTTTACCCCAGTCCAAGGCCGGCATCTCCACATCCTGGGCATAGAAAGCAGACAGTAACAGCGGAAGGGTACTTTTCTAACTGGAGGTCTGTAACAAGTGGTGTTCCACAAGGAGCAGTGCTGGGGCCTAGAAATGATTTGGAGGAAAATGTAGATGGTCTGATTAGTAAATTTGCAGACGGTACAAAAATTGGGGGAGTAGCCGATAGTGAGAAGGATTGTCAGAGAATACAGTCGGATACAAATGAGCTGGAGATCCGGGCTGAAAGATGGCAGCTGGAGACCTGGACAAATATGAGGTGATGGAAGATCTATTGCAGAAGGAAAGTGTTCAGTAAATGGTAGAGCCCTTTGAAATATTAGCATACAGAAGAATCTAGGCGTGCAGATCCATAGTTCCCTGAAAGTGGCAGCTCAGGTGGACAAGGTGGTCAAGAAGGCGTATGGCATGCTGGCCTTCATCGATCAGGGCATTGAGTACGGGAATTGGAAAATAATATTGCAGCTGTGTAAGACTTTGGTTAGGCCGCATTTGGAGCATTGTGTACAATTCTGGTTGCCACACTACCAGAAGGATATTGATGCATTGGAAAGGGTGCAGAAGAGATTTGCCAGGATGTTGCCTGATTCAGAAGGAATGGACTATGAAGAAAGGTTGAACAAACTTGGATTGTTTTCACTGGGGTGTCTGAGAATGAGGGGGGAGCTGATAGAAGTTTACAAGATTATGACAGGCTTGGATAGAATGGATAGTCAGGGTCTTTTTCCCAGGGTCGGAGGATCATTTACTCAGGAGCATAGATTGAGAGTGAGAGGGGGAAAGTTTAACAGAGATGTAAGGGGCAGGTTTTTCACCCAGAGGGTGTTGAATGCCTGGAACGTGCTGCCAGAGGAGGTGGTGGAAGTAAATTCTATAACAATGTTCAAGAGCATCTGGATAGATACATGAATAGGCAGAAATAGAGAGATATGAACCACATAGAGGCAAGAAATTAATAGATTAGCGAGGCACAGACTGTGTGGGCTGAAGGACCTGTTCCTGTGCTGTACTGTTCGTTATTTTCTTACAATTTACCTTCCTCTTCCCTGTACCTCTACAAACATTTTTCTTCAGATAAAAATCCAATTCTCTTTTGAAAACATCAGGTGTCCCTGTCTCCACCACACTCTCAGACAGTGCATTCCAGATCCTAACCACTCGCTGTGTGAATCTGTCTCCACCACACTCTCAGACAGTACATTCCAGATCCTAAGCACTCACTGTGTGAATCTGTCTCCACCACACTCTCAGACGGTAAATTCCAGACCCTAATCACTCGCTGTGTGAATCTGTCTCCACCACACTCTCAGACGGTAAATTCCAGACCCTAATCACTCGCTGTGTGAATCTGTCTCCACCACACTCTCAGACAGTACATTCCAGATCCTAACCACTCGCTGTGTGAATCTGTCTCCACCACACTCTCAGACAGTACATTCCAGATCCTAACCACTCGCTGTGTGAATCTGTCTCCACCACACTCTCAGACATTATATTCTAGACCCTAACCACTCGCTGTGTGAATCTGTCTCCACCACACTCTCAGACAGTACATTCCAGATCCTAACCACTCGCTGTGTGAATCTGTCTCCACCACACTCTCAGACAGTACATTCCAGACCCTAACCACTCGCTGTGTGAATCTGTCCCCACCACACTCTCAGACAGTACATTCCAGATCCTAACCACTCACTGTGTGAATCTGTCTCCACCACACTCTCAGACAGTACATTCCAGATCCTAACCACTCGCTGTGTGAATCTGTCTCCACCACACTCTCAGACATTACATTCCAGATCCTAACCACTCGCTGTGTGAATCTGTCTCCACCACACTCTCAGACGGTAAATTCCAGACCCTAATCACTCGCTGTGTGAATCTGTCTCCACCACACTCTCAGACAGTACATTCCAGACCCTAACCACTCGCTGTGTGAATCTGTCCCCACCACACTCTCAGACAGTACATTCCAGATCCTAACCACTCGCTGTGTGAATTTGTCTCCACCGCACTCTCAGACAGTACATTCCAGATCCTAACCACTCACTGTGTGAATCTGTCTCCACCACACTCTCAGACAGTACATTCCAGATCCTAACCACTCGCTGTGTGAATCTGTCTCCACCACACTCTCAGACATTACATTCCAGATCCTAACCACTCGCTGTGTGAATCTGTCTCCACCACACTCTCAGACAGTACATTCCAGATCCTAACCACTCGCTGTGTGAATCTGTCTCCACCACACTCTCAGACAGTATATTCCAGATCCTAACCACTCGCTGTGTGAATCTGTCTCCACCACACTCTCAGACATTACATTCCAGATCCTAACCACTCGCTGTGTGAATCTGTCTCCACCACACTCTCAGACAGTACATTCCAGATCCTAACCACTCGCTGTGTGAATCTGTCTCCACCACACTCTCAGACAGTACATTCCAGATCCTAACCACTCGCTGTGTGAATCTGTCTCCACCACACTCTCAGACAGTACTTTCCAGATCCTAACCACTCGCTGTGTGAATCTGTCTCCACCACACTCTCAGACAGTACATTCCAGATCCTAACCACTCGCTGTGTGAATCTGTCTCCACCACACTCTCAGACATTATATTCTAGACCCTAACCACTCGCTGTGTGGAAAGGTTTCTCCTCATGTCTCCATTGTTGCTTTCACCCGAAATCAGTCTCCTCTGGTTCTCCATCCTCCCATCCATGGGAACTGTTTTTCTCCATTGACCGAGGGTGAATATTTTGGTCTAATCTCCTCTCAAAATTCTCTTCCCAAGGAAAACTACTCCAATTTTTCCAATCTATCCTTGTGTCTGAAGTCTCTAAAGTTTGGAACCATTCTGAAAAATCTTTTCTGTACTTTAATGCACTCATTTCCTTCCAGAAGTCTATCATTCCTAACATCTACCTAGCAGTGTGAGCGAGGGGATTGTTTGAAATTAAATCACTGTCTACTGTTCACTTTTTATCAGATGATGTATTTGGGAAAAAGCTGTTTATGCTCAGGTTGCCATGTGTTTATAGTCCATCCTGCTAATGACCTCTCTGTGGTGCAGGGTTCATCAGCCCCATTGTGGTATTTTGGCAGGACCTAGCTCTTACCATCTTGGTGTTGGCAAAGTCCTGTTCCATGTTCACTGCCATGTCCTGTAGGGCACTAAGCTGGTACTCCATTTCACTCAGCTGTGCCCTGACTCTCTTGGTGCCCACAGAGTGCGGAGAGGCTTGTGGAAGTGTCCATACATTGGTGCTCTCTTGCCTCAACAGTCTTTGTGTTAGATGGTCTCCAGCTAGCTGGTGCTCCAAGTCTTCACTCCCAGGCTGGGCCTGGCTGAGGGGCAGGCTTTCTGAAAATAAAAGGACCTCAGTATGAAACAGAGAAAAGCTTTGTGGTTCCAGCACCGAGTTCAGCTCATTATTTACAAAGGAATGACTGCTTTTCACAGCGGCTCATTCAAAGAAACACACACAACTTTAACACATTAACAGGCCATTCAGCCCCACCAACTCATACTGGTGTTTACTTTCCACACCAGCCAATTATTCCAATCACATTTACTCCACTCCTGACCCAAAACCCTTCACCACAATAAACGGGAGGAGATGGAGAGAAATACAGGAACTGAGGGAGCTTGGAGTAAATATTCTCACATCCCTGGAGGTAGCAGGACAGGTCGATAAGGTGGTTAAGACTTATAATTCCCACTGGTTCCAGTTTTGCTGGGGCTCCTTGATGCCACACTCGGTCGAGTGCAGCTTTGATATTAAGAGCTGTCACTCTCCCCTCACCTCTGGAATTCAGCTCTTTTGTCCATGTTTGAACCAAGGCTGGAATGAGGTCAGGAGCTGAGTGACCCCCTGGCAGAACCCAAACTGGGCGTCACTGAGCAGGTGCTGGGGATCGCGCTGTCAATGACTGAGTACTACTGGGGGGGGACAGCTCATTGAGGGAGGAAGCGGTGGTCAGGTCTCTGGAGCTGAGCCAGTATGTCAAAAAAATTAAAAAAGAGAGCAGAAAGGTAGTGCTAATAGGGGACTCCACAGTGAGGGGGGCAGACAGGCGTTTTTGTGGACGTAGAAGGGAGTCGCGGATGGTGGTTTGTCTCCCTGGGAGTCGCGGATGGTGGTTTGTCTCCCTGGGGCTGGGATCCGGGATGTCTCTGGGCGTGTCCCAGACATCCTGAAAGGGGAGGGTGAGGAACCAGAGGTTGTAGTACATATAGGTACTACTGACGTAGGCAAGAAGAGGGAGGCACTCGTGAAAAGGGACTATAGGGAACTGGGTAGGCAGCTGAGGAAGAGAAAAGCGAAGGTAGTAATCTCAGGATTGCTGCCTGTGCCACGGGAGAATGAGGGCAGGAATGGAATGAGGTGGAGGCTGAATGCGTGGCTGAGGGACTGGTGTCGAGGGCAGGGATTCCGGTTCCTAGATCATTGGGACCTCTTTAGGGGCAGGTGTGACCTGTACAGTAAAGACGGGTGGCACTTAAATCCCAGGGGGACTAATATCTTGGCGGGAAGACTGGCTAAGGCTACCGGGGGGACTTTAAACTAGAAAGGATGGGGGGAGGGAATTGTGATGGGGAGACTGGGACTGAGGAGGTTCGCTCCCAGGTAGGGGAGGACCGCAGGCAGTATGAGAGGGAGGTTAGACAGGGGGTGGAGATGGGAAATGCCCAGACTGAGGGGCTGAAGTGTATATATTTTAATGCCAGGAGTGTAGTGAATAAGGTAGATGAGCTTAGGGCGTGGATTGCTGTTTGGGATTGTGATGTGGTGGCCATTACGGAGACTTGGATGTCTCAGGGACAGGACTGGGTACTTCAGGGGCCAGGATTCAGATGCTTCAGGAAGGACAGGGAGGGTGGCAGAAGAGGTGGTGGAGTGGCACTGTTGATCAGGGACAGTGTCATGGCTGCAGAGAAGGAGGATGCCGTGGAGGGATTGTCTACAGAGTCTCTGTGGGTGGAAGTTAGGAACAGCAAAGGGTCGAAAACTTTGCTGGGTGTATTCTATAGGCCGCCCAATAGTGACAGGGAAGTTGAAGTGCGGATAGGGAAACAGATTCTGGAGAGATGTATTAATAACGGAGTTGTCGTGATGGGAGACTTCAATTTCCCAAACATCGACTGGAATATCCCTAGGGTAAGGGGTTTGGATGGGGAGGAGTTTGTTAGGTGTGTTCAGGAAGGTTTCCTGACACAGTATGTGGATGAGCCTACGAGGGGAGAGGCTGTACTTGACCTGGTACTGGCGAATGAACCAGGGCAGGTGTGGGATCTCTCGGTAGGAGAGCATCTTGGGAATGGTGACCATAATTCTATCTCCTTCACAATTGCATTGGAACGAGATAGGATCAGGCAGGCTAGGAAGGTGTTTGTCTGGGGTAAGGGGAGATATGAAGACGTCAGGAAGTTACTTGGACAAACAAACTGGAAGGAGGCGTTCTTAGGGAAAAGTACCGAAGGAAGGTGGCGGATATTCAAGGAATGTTTGTCTGGAGCTCTGCATGACAACGTTCCGATGAGACAAGGGGGTTTTGGTAGGTCGCGGGAACCGTGGTGCACAAAGGCTGTGGTGAACCTAGTCAGGAGGAAAAGGAAGGTGTACAAAAGGTTCAGGGAACTCGGAGAGGTTAAGGATCTTGAGGAGTATAAGGACTGTAGAAAGGAGCTTAAAAGGGAAATTAGGAGAGCCAGAAGGGGTCATGAGAAGACCTTGGCGGGTAAGATTAAGGAGAATCCCAAGGCCTTCTATAAATATGTGAAAAGTAAAAGGATGAGAAGAGAAGGGATAGGACCTATAAAAGGTGAAGGGGGAAAAGGTCTGTGTGGAACCAGAAGAAATGGCAGAGGTGCTTAATGAGTACTTTGCCTCAGTATTCACGGTGGAAACTGATCTGGGAGATTTTGCTACGGATTTGCAGCAGATGGAAAAGATTGAGTTTGTGGATATTAAGGAGGAAGATGTGTTAGAACTTTTGACTTCTATCAAGATAGATAAGTCGCCGGGACCAGATGGGATGTACCCCAGGATACTGTGGGAGGCGAGGGAAGTGATTGCAGAGCCCCTGGCGATGATCTTTGCGTCATCGATGGAGACGGGAGAGGTTCCAGAAGATTGGAGGATTGCGGATGTAGTTCCTATTTTCAAGAAAGGGAACAGAGATAGCCCGGGAAATTACCGACCGGTGAGTCTGACCTCAGTGGTTGGTAAGTTGATGGAGAGGCTTCTGAGGGACAAGATTTACAAGCATTTGGAGAGGTTTGACATGATCAGGAATAGTCAGCATGGATTTGTCAAGGGCAGCTCGTGCCTTACGAGCCTAGTTGAGTTCTTCGATAATGTGACTGAACACATTGACGAAGGAAGAGCGGTGGATGTGGTTTACATGGACTTCAGCAAGGCGTTTGATAAGGTCCCCCATGCAAGACTTCTTGAGAAGGTGAGAGGGCATGGGATCCAAGGGCCTTTGACCTTGTGGATCCAGAACTGGCTTGCCTGCAGAAGGCAGAGAGTGGTTGTGGATGGGTCTTTTTCGGCATGGAGGTCAGTCACCAGTGGAGTGCCCCAGGGATCTGTTCTAGGACCCTTGCTGTTTGTCATTTTCATAAATGACCTAGATGAGGAAGTGGAGGGATGGGTTAGTAAGTTCGCTGATGACATGAAGGTTGGTGGTGCTGTGGATGATCTGGAAGGATGTCAAAAGTTGCAGCAGGACATAAATAGGATGCAGGACTGGGCGGAGAAATGGCAGATGGACTTCAATGCGGATAAATGTGTAGTCGTCCATTTTGGCAGAACCAACAGGAGGAACGAGTACACTATCAAGGGCAGGAGTCTTAGTAGTGTTGAAGAGCAGAAGGATATTGGGGTCCGGGTCCACAGGACTCTTAAATCGGCCTCGCAGGTGGAGGATGTGGTCAAGAAGGCGTATGGTGTACTGGCCTTCATTAATCGAGGGATTGAGTTTAGGAATCGGGAGGTAATGCTGCAACTTTATAAGACCCTTGTCAGGCCTCATTTGGAGTACTGTGCGCAGTTCTGGTCGCCTCACTATAGGAAGGACGTAGAAGCTATTGAAAGGGTACAGAGGAGATTTACAAGGATGTTGCCTGGACTGGGAGGCATGCCTTATGAAGATAGGTTGAGGGAGCTGGGACTCTTTTCCCTGGAGAGACGAAGGTTGAGAGGCGACCTGATAGAGGTTTATAAAATGTTGAGAGGAATAGATAGGGTGGATTCTCAGAGGCTATTTCCCCGGGTTGAAATGGTCGCTACGAGAGGACACAGATTTAAGGTGCGGGGAGGAAAGTACAGAAGTGATGTTAGGGGTAAGTTTTTCACTCAGAGGGTGGTGAGTGAATGGAATCGGCTGCCGTCAGTGGTGGTGGAGGCGAACTCGCTGGGGTCTTTTAAAAGACTTCTGGATGAGTATATGGGGTTTAATGGGATTGGGGGTTATAGATAGGTCTATGGATTGGTAGGTGTTGATGTGATCGGCGCAACTCGTGGGCCAAAGGGCCTGTTTGTGCTGTAGTGTTCTATGTTCTAATGACCCCTTCCATCAGTTTACTGATGATCGAGAGTGGACGGATTGGACACTAATTGGCTGGGTTGGATTTAGAAATGGAACATAGAACATTACAGCGCAATACAGGCCCTTCGGCCCTCGATGTTGCACCGACCAGTGGAACCAATCTAATGACCCTTTAACCTAAACTATTCCAATGTTATCCATATGCCTATTCACTGACCATTTGAACGCCCTAAAAGTTGGCGAGTCCACAACTGCTGCAGGCAGGGCATTCCATGCCCTTACTACCCTCTGAGTAAAGAACCTACCTCTGACATCCATCCTGTAATTATCAGCCCTTAATTTAAAGCTATGTCCCCTCGTGTTACCCATCACCATCCGAGGAAAAAGGGTGGACAGTGAGAGCCTATCTAACCCTCTGATCATCTTGTATGCCTCAATTAGGTCACCTCTTAACCTTCTTCTCTCTAATGAAAACAACCTCAAGTCCCTCAGCCTTTCCTTATAAGACCTTCCCACCATACCAGGCAACATCCTGGTAAACCTCCTCTGCACCCTTTCCAATGCCTCCACATCTTTCGTATAATGCAGCAACCAGAACTGTACGCAATTTGTCCTGCTTTTTGTGTACAGGACATAACTGGGCAATTTTCCACATGACTGGGTCGATGCCAGTGTTGTAACTGTACTGGAAGAGCTTGGCTTGGCGAGCGGTAAGTTGTGGAGAGCAAATCTGCAATGAAAGAGAAGTCTGAACTCTCACTGTTTCCAAAAATATTCCTCCCAATCATTATCTTTAAAAAGTCAAATTCTCCACCCTAGAAGAACTCCACTGGTTAAAATATCCCGATCCAAAGAGTCCCCAGTTTCTATATTATGAAACTCCACTGATGTTCGGTGCGTGAGTGCTCCAACCTGAAACACTGGCTGCTTACAGTGTATTTATGTGGATATTAGTGAGAAACGTTTGCAGAAACAGAGAGAACTTAGAAATCTCTTTCACCTAACAACAAATAAAAGCATTTACTCAAGTAAAGATAATGAAATACTGCAAAGAACAATCCAATACCTCAGCAAATTTAAAGTAAACACTTAGTCCCTCACAGACTGAGAACCCAAAAGTATCTTTGCCCACAATCCTAAACTCTACTGAGACCCTGTTTCCCAAACAACAACTAGGATGAAATTTAGCCAATGATTAATACACTGTACAGTTTAAGTGGCCAGGACTTGGGTTCAGCAAAGAAGATGATCTTTTGCACAAATTGCCTTGCCTTTAGCACTTCATTTCTGGCTGAACAGAGGACGGCTGCCACTCTCTCTTTCTTGCTGCTGCTTCTTCAACACCTCATCTGTGTCTGAACTGCTTCCTGGCTCACAGCATTCTGACTACTTACTGTTTCAATTGCAAAGATCAATCTATTCTTCCCGGTCTCTAAGGTGCTGCCGAAACATGGTTTACAAAATACATGGCACTTGAATTTTACTCATGCAAAAACAGTACATTCATTTTAATAACATCCTAACATTGTGTGATAGTCAGTCCCTCTGCATACTCTCGGTCAAACACTCCCAGGACAGGTACAGCACGGGGTTAGATACAGAGTAAAGCTCCCTCTACACTGTCCCCATCAAACACTCCCAGGACAGGTACAGCACGGGGTTAGATACAGAGTAAAGCTCCCTCTACACTGTCCCCATCAAACACTCCCAGGACAGGTACAGCACGGGGTTAGATACAGAGTAAAGCTCCCTCTACACTGTCCCCATCAAACACTCCCAGGACAGGTACAGCACGGGGTTAGATACAGAGTAAAGCTCCCTCTATATTGTCCCCATCAAACACTCCCAGGACAGGTACAGCACGGGGTTAGATACAGAGTAAAGCTCCCTCTACACTGTCCCCCCATCAAACACTCCCAGGACAGGTACAGCACGGGGTTAGATACAGAGTAAAGCTCCCTCTATATTGTCCCCATCAAACACTCCCAGGACAGGTACAGCACGGGGTTAGATACAGAGTAAAGCTCCCTCTATATTGTCCCCATCCAGCACTCACCCTGTTGTTGGCAGCTCTCTGGAGGTACAGCATTAGTGACAGTGGCAGCCATGTGATGTAATCCAGCTACAGATATGTCTTCTCTCTCAGACGAGGGCATTAGCTCAGAAGCAGTTGTAACTGGGAGGCTGTTCAGCAGCTCACCTGCATCGATGTCAATAACATTGAGGAACTTGTGAGCAGATACCCCCTGTGAATATCAAGGCACACACTCAGAGTTAATACTGAGATGGGACAGCAGTTTGCCAACCCAGTATCCAAATTACTGACCATATCCCAAATCCACTGACTCACCTTTTCCCCAAATCCCTCAGTCCTAATTCTTTCCAAGAACAATGAACTCCTTTCATTCCCATTTACATAGCCTGTTTCCATGTTCCCTGCTAATTTGCTCTGCAACTGAACCTACAAATAACCACACTCTCCAATGTCCCAGTGCATTCTTCATTCAGAGTGTTATAATGATGAATATAATCATTATGCAGCTGAAGACTACACGTGTCCAGGGCACTGGGTGCTCACATTTGCAGGATTTGGCACCATGGGCACTTGCAGGGCATCCCCTGCGGTGTCACTGACAGTGACTGTGCTGCTTAGGTTTACTGGCAGTGCCTCCTTGCAGGGCTCCACAGTTAACCTCTGTGGGAGTTTTCAAGCCTCCGCACGCACACACATACACACACATGCAGGAGCTCATTAACACAATCTTCACCATCCAACCCTTAAACTAAGAGCAATAGAGTTTGTGCAGGGTGCTCTAAATTGTCTCCTGTACCACGCACAGCTCTGTGGCACCAAGCTCCCATCTATATGAACCAGGAGAGCTTCTACTCACTGAATATTCAGCAGGTCTGTGACTACACCAAATGCATCCTCTAGGTGTGTGCTCAATTCTCAGGGAGTGCGTATGACGCCAACATTCAGAACTGCTCTAGACCCCAAACATCTCTCAGGGTTATGATGTGGAGATGCTGGCATTGGACTGGGGTAAACACAGTAAGAAGTCTCACAACGCCAGGTTAAAGTCCAACAGGTTTATTTGGTAGTAAACGCCACAAGCTTTCAGAACACTGCCCCTTCGTCAGGTGAGTGGAGAGTTCTGGTCACAAATAGAACATTTAAAGACACACACAGTTCATAGAATACTGATTAGAATGTGAGTCTTTACAACTAATCAAGTCTTTACAGGTACGGACAATGTGAGTGGAGATAACTTTAAGCACAGGTTAAAGAGATATGTATTGTCTCCAGACAGGACAGTTAGTGAGATTTTGCAAACCCAGGCAAGTCATGGGGGTTAGAAGATCCTGGTAGAGGCCGTTCTCATGTGTGTGGAACTTGGCTTTCAGTCTCTGCTCAGTGACTCTGTGCTGTCGTGTGTTGTGAAGGCCGCCTTGGAGAATGCTTACCCAAACGCTTGCAACATCTAACTGTCCTGTCTGGAGACAATACACATCTCTTTAACCGTGCTTAATGTTATCTCCACTCACATTGTCTGCACCTTTAAGACTTGATTAGCTGTAAAGACTTGCATTCTAATCAGTATTCTGTAAACTGAGTGTATCTTTATATGCCCTGTTTGTGATCAGAACTCCCCACTCACCTGACAAAGGAGCAGCGCTCCGAAAGCTAGTGGCTTGTGCTACCAAATAAACCTGTTGGACTTTATCCTGGGGTTGTGAGACTTCTTACTGTTTCTCTCAGGGTCCACAGAGGCTGCAGGGCTGGCTCTCAGGGTCAAGGAGTACCCACTGAGGATGTGCCTGATGATGCCTGTGCAGACACCACAGGGTTCAGCAGAGACAAGATCCAATGAGGCCCATGCTGCAATTCACACTTTGGTTCAGCAAACCGTCCAGATGTTGAAGGTGAGACTCTAGAGTTTGGACCAGTCTGGTGGAGCCCTGCAATACAATCCACAGAGGGTCTCAGCATCGTCTCTGCCCAACACAACCTGGCACAAACTGGGGAACATGGAGGGTGGTGAGGACATCCAGTGAGAACCCTAATTATCTTTACATGGCATCTGTTAGCATTGCCTTCACATCTGGCTGACAGTAGCTCAGCATTCCTTCTTTGATAAGGCTCCTGCCATGGAGATGTAGCGGATGCCCACAGCCCCTACAATCTAGGGGGATGATGGTGACTTACGTTGGGGAAAGATCCCTCTATAACTCTATAAATGCAGGCAATTGGGACTAGCTCAGGATTTTAAAAAAGGGTGGCATGGACAAGTTGGGCTGAAGGGCCTGTTTCCATGCTGTAAACTCTATGACTCTGAGTTTCTGTGAATCTTTGTCTGGCTGAAGGCAGCTAGCTTTCTCTCAATGACCACAGCAACCTCAAATATGACCAATGCCTCTACTTTCTCAGAAGACTAAGGAAATTTGATATGTCAGCTACGATTCTTACCAACATTTACAGATGCCCCATAGAAAGCATTCTTTCTGGTTGTATCACAGCTTGGTATGGACTCCTACTCTGCCCAAGACTGCAAGGAACTACAAAAGGTCGTGAATGTAGCCCAGTCCGTCAGACAAACCAGCCTCCCACCCATTGACTCTGTCTACACTTCCCGCTGCCTCGACAAAGCAGCCAGCATAATTAAGGATCCCCTACACCCCGGACATTCTCTCTTCCACATTCTCCCATCAGGAAAAAGATACAAAAGTCTGAGGTCACGTACCAACTGACTCAAGAACAGCTTCTTCCCTGCTGCTGTCAGACTTTTCAATGGACCTACCTCACATTAAGTTGACCTTTCTCTAGCTATGACTGTAACACTACTGCATTCTGTATGCTCTCCTTTCCTTCGCTATGAACGATATGTTTTGTGTGTATAAAGCACAAGAAACAATACTTCTCACTGTATACTGATACATGTGACAATAATAAATCAAATCAAGTCAAGTCAAAGATGCAGTGGGGGAGATTTAGCCTCTTTGGATCCTATGGCATCCTTCACGAGCGGAACCCTTCAGGAACACATTGTCACCTGGAGACAGACACTGATGGGATGTGGGGCCGACTGCACTTTAAAAGTACACAGAGTACAGAGGGAGAATGACTGAACTGTGTGACGCCAGTCCGGTACATTCTCTTGGACATTATAAATCCTATCGAGATACTGTAATGGAGGTGTTAATCATTGCAGAGAAACACCATCATTGAGCTGGGACAGTTAAACAAAGCACAGGGAGGAAGCTTTTATCTTGTGAAGGAGCCCAGTTTTCACTTCAGACTGACAGGGAGGAGCCATAGAAAGGGTAAAGTAGAGAGTTTATTTATATACAGGTGGCTAACAGCTGTGCCGACACTGTACAACTTCAACTCCTTAACCTTCCTATCCTATCACCATGTCTTAGTGTATCCCCAACATCAGCACAGTGGAGGATCAGCCTGCTGATTCTACACTCTGCTATCTATAATGACCATGGTGGGTGTGCTCTGTAGGGATGAGACCTGGGGACCCTGGCCTGCTTTTGGGCTCCAGCTAAATGGCAGTGCCACTCTCCTTGGCCTGTGGACCTGGAGCCAAGGTGGTCACAGTAAGAGGGGCTTGGGATGGGCTGGGCTCTGGCAGTCACCTTGGTGGATGGTCTCAGGTGTGCATCAGCTGATCCTCCTCCCCATTGGGGCTCGAAGGCCACTGGCTGCTTTCTTCAGAAGGAGGCCCAGCCGGAATGAGCTTGAGAAGCCCCATTCCCCCCCTCAGCTTGACAGTGTGGCCGTGGAGTGCAGTTCCTGCAGCAGTGCAGGACAGGAGTCTGGGATGAAGGCACCTTATCTGAATGCACAAAGCATTCAGAATAAAGTGAATGAGCGGGTGGCGCAGATCAGCACAAATGGATATGATCTGGTGGCCATTACAGAGACGTGGCTGCAAGGTGACAGGGACTGGGAGCTGAATGTCCAGGGGTATCAAGTGTTTAGGAAGGATAGGCAGGAGGAAAAAGAGGGGGGTGTAGCTCTGCTGATTAAGGATAGCATCAGGGTGGTAGCGAGGGATGATATAGGAACCAAAGAGCAGAAAGTGGAATTGTTGTGGGTGGAGATTAGGAACAGCAAAGGGAGGAAGACGCTGGTGGGTGTTGTCTATAGGCCCCCAAATAATGATCTGGAGGTGGGGCGGGCTATTAACGCGCAAATAAATGCGGCATGCAGGAGTGGAATGGCGATAATTATGGGGGATTTCAATCTACATATTGATTGGTCGACCCATGTTGGACGCGGTGGGCTTGAGGAGGAGTTCTTGGAATGCTGCCGGGATAGTTTCCTTGAACAGTGTGTGTTGGAGCCGACGAGGGAGCGAGCTATCTTGGATCTGGTGTTATGTAATGAGGCAGATAGAATTAGGGACCTTGTGGTGAAGGATCCTCTTGGGGAGAGTGATCATTGTATGGTGGAGTTTCTGATGCAAATGGAGGAGGAGAAAGTGGGTTCCCGGACCTGCGTCCTTTGTTTGAATAGAGGGGAGTACGGTAGGATGAGAGAGGAATTGGCAAATGTTGATTGGGGGAGCGTGTTGGAAGGTACATAAGAACATAATAACATAAGAAATAGGAGCAGGAGTAGGCCAACTCGCCCTTTGAGCCTGCCCCGCCATTCAATAAGATCATGGCTGATCTGTCGTGGCTCAGTTCCACATTCCCGCCCTCTCCCCATAACCCTTAATCCCCTCCCTCATCAAAAACCCATCAACCCGCGTCTTAAAAATATTTAGCGAGGCAGCCTCCACCACTTCAACGGGCAGAGAATTCCAGAGATTCACCACCCTTTGAGTGAAGAAGTTCCTCCTCAACTCTGTTCTAAACCGCCCCCCCTTTATCTTGAGGCTGTGCCCCCTAGTCCTACTGTCCTTTCTGAGCGGGAAGAGTCTCTCCACCTCTATCCTATCCATCCCATTCATCATCTTATACGTCTCAATGAGATCTCCCCTCATTCTTCTAAACTCTAACGAGTACAAGCCTAATCTATTCAGCCTCTCCTCATAGCTCAACCACCTCAACTCCGGCATCAGCCTAGTAAACCTCCTCTGCACTCCCTCCAAGGCCAAAATATCCTTGCGTAAGTATGGCGCCCAAAACTGCACACAGTACTCCAGCTGCGGCCTCACCAATGCCCTATACAGCCGCAGCAAGACCTCCCTACTTTTATATTCAATCCCCCTCGCGATGAAGGCCAGCATCCCATTCGCCTTGAGGGACAGTGGAGGATCTTTAAGGAGATCTTTCTTGGTACTCAGCAGAAATTTATTCCGATGGTTAAAAGGGATCGTAGGAGGAGAGGTAATAAGCCGTGGATAACGAAGGAGGTAAAGGAAAGTATTAAATTAAAAGCGGATGCGTTTAGAGTAGCTAAGAGTAGTGGGCAAGAAGAGGATTGGGAGAGCTTTAAATATCAACAAAGAATGACAAAGACGTTGATAAAGAAGGGTAGGAGAAACTATGAAGCTGGGCTAGTGCTTAATATAAAAAAGGATAGTAAGAGGTTTTATAAATATATAAAAAGGAAGAGGCTGGCTAGGGTGAACGTTGGACCCTTAGAGGATGAGAAGGGGGACTTAGTGGTAGGGGATGGGGAAATGGCTGAGGCCCTGAATAACTTTTTTGTTTCGGTCTTCACGGAGGAGGACGTGAATAATTTGCCGGGTGTTAGCGATGGAAAGATGGTAGGACTGGAGGGTCTCAATTACATTATTGTTACTAGAGAGGCGGTGCTCGACAGACTGGAGGGACTGATTGTGGACAAGTCCCCAGGACCGGATGGAATGCATCCAAGGGTTCTGAAAGAAATGGCGAAGGTGATAGTGGATGCCTTGATGATTATTTTCCAAACCTCGCTGGATTCCGGGGAAGTGCCGGAAGATTGGAAAACGGCTAATGTTACGCCGTTGTTTAAGAAGGGTGGCAGGCAAAAGGCAGGGAATTATAGGCCGGTTAGTTTAACGTCTGTTGTAGGTAAAATGCTAGAATCCGTGATCAAGGAGAAAATAGCAAGGCATCTTGAGGAGAATTGTTTGATAGAGCAGACGCAGCACGGTTTCGTTAAGGGGAAGTCGTGTCTGACGAATTTATTGGAGTTCTATGAGGATGTGTCTAGGGCGGTGGATAGAGGAGAGCCGGTGGATGTGGTCTGTCTTGATTTTCAGAAGGCGTTTGACAAGGTGCCTCACAAGAGGTTATTACAGAAGGTTAGGGGGCATGGAGTTAGGGGTAGGATGTTAACGTGGATAGGCGATTGGCTGTCAAATAGGAGGCAGAGGGTGGGGGTCAATGGGTGCCATTCGGATTGGCGGTTGGTGACTAGTGGAGTGCCCCAGGGGTCGGTGCTGGGGCCTCAGCTATTTACCATTTATATAGATGATCTGGAGGAGGGAACCGAGTGTAGGGTGTCGAAATTTGCTGATGACACCAAGATTGGTGGAACGGCAAATTGTGTGGAGGGTGTGGAGAGTCTGCAGAGGGATCTAGGTAGGCTGGGTGAATGGGCGAGGAACTGGCAAATGGAATTTAATGTTGGCAAGTGTGAGGTTGTCCACTTTGGTAGGAATAATGGTAGGAAGGACTATTACTTACATGGCGAAAAACTGCAGCAGGCGACGGTGCAGAGGGACCTCGGGGTCCTTGTGCATGAGTCGCAAAAACCCAGCTTGCAGGTGCAGCAGGTGGTCAGGAAGGCAAATGGGATGCTGGCCTTCATAGCGAGGGGGATTGAATATAAAAGTAGGGAGGTCTTGCTGCAGCTGTATAGGGCATTGGTGAGGCCGCAGCTGGAGTACTGTGTGCAGTTTTGGGCGCCGCACTTACGCAAGGATATTTTGGCCTTGGAGGGAGTGCAGAGGAGGTTTACTAGGCTGATACCGGAGTTGAGGGGGTTGAACTATGAGGAGAGGCTGAATAAACTAGGCTTGTACTTGTTAGAGTTTAGAAGAATGAGGGGAGATCTCATTGAGACATATAAGATGATGAATGGGATGGATAGGATAGAGGTGGAGAGGCTCTTCCCGCTCAGAAAGGACAGTAGGACTAGAGGGCACAGCCTCAAGATAAAGGGGGGGCGGTTTAGAACAGAGTTGAGGAGGAACTTCTTCACTCAAAGGGTGGTGAATCTCTGGAATTCTCTGCCCCGTTGAAGTGGTGGAGGTTGCCTCGCTAAATATATTTAAGACGCGGGTTGATGGGTTTTTGATAGGCAAGGGGATTAAGGGTTATGGGGAGAAGCTGGGAAAGTGGAACTGAGCCATGACAGATCAGCCATGATCTTATTGGATGGCGGGGCAGGCTTGAAGGGCTAGATGGCCTACTCCTGCTCCTATTTCTTATGTTCTTATGTCTTGGGCCAAGGTTCCTACTGTGGCTGCTATCATAACGTAAGAACATAAGAACTAGGAGCAGGATTAAAGAACAAAGAACAACCCAGCACGGGAAACAGGCCCTTCGGCCCAACAAGCCCGCGCCGCCGCATCACCCTACACCTATTCTACCCTGCGTGTCTACGAATAAAACCCCTGACTTAGCCAGATTCAGGGAAGAATAGTGTCAATTTGGTAAAACCAATCAGCCTAAGAGCACATCTTTGGGGTGTGGGAGGAAACCGGAGCACCCGGAGGAAACCCACGCAACCACAGGGAGAATGCGCAAACTCCCACAGACACAGGCCCAAATCCATGTATCTGCACAGCTAGCAGTGATAGTCACTGAGCTGTTGCGGCGCCCGTCTACTGGTCCAGGATCAAGCACACACACAGACACGAAGTACTAGGCCACTCCTGGAACCTCCAGGAGCAGCCCACGCACGACCCACCGTGTGCATGCCCCTCGTTTGACACGAGGTGGACCTCCACCTGCGGAGTGAAAAGACAAAAACGTTAATCACAAGCCTGCCTTTCCGGTGTCTCCTGAGGTTCTAACCCTTATTTAATAACCCCTACCATAAACCCTCCATCCTCGTTTCACTCATGTGCCTATCTAACTGAACCTTAAACGAGTCCAACGTTCCCGCCTCCACCACCCTACTCGGTAGCGCGTTCCATACCCCCACTACTCTCTGCGTAAAGAACCTTCCTCTCATATCCAAATTATACCTTTCCCCCCTCACCCTTAAATCATGTCCTCTTGTATTTGTAACCAATCTAGGGAGCAGTCTCTCACTATTGACTCTGTCTATTTCCTTCAGTATCTTATATACCTCTGTCATGTCCCCCCTCAATCTCCGTCTTTCCAAGGAGAACAGTCCCAGTTTCTCCAACCTTTCCTCGTAACCCAACCCCTCCATGCCAGGCAACATCCTGGTAAACCTCCCCTGCACCCTTTCCAGAGACTCCACGTCCTTCCGGTAGTAAGGTGACCAGAACTGGACGCAGTACTCCAAATGCGGTCTAACCAACGTTCTGTACAACTGAAGCATTAGACGGCAGCTTTTAAACTCTATACCCCTTCCTATAAAGGCTAGCATTCCATAAGCCTTCCTGACAACATTCTCCATTTGTGTCACAACCTTCATGGATTTGTGAACCTGCACTCCCAGGTCCCTCTGTATTTCTGTACTCCTAATTTGCCTACCTTTAATCACATAGCTCCTCTCTACATTATTCCTTCCAAAATGCATCACCTCGCATTTGTCAGGATTAAATTCCATCTGCCACCTATCTGCCCAATGCATCAACCTATCTATATCCTGTTGTATCACCTCACAATCCACTTCGGTACCCGCCAACCCTGCCATCTTGGTGTCATCAGCAAACTTGCTGATCACACCACCTACGCTCTCTTCCAAGTCATTTATGTAGACTACAAAGAGGAGAGGTCCCAGTACTGAGCCCTGCGGCACACCACTGGTCACTGGCCTCCAGCCGGACAAAGTCCCCTCCACAACTACCCTCTGTCTCCTATTACCCAGCCAGTTCTCAATCCACCTAGCTACCTGACCTCGTATCCCATGCGCCTTAACCTTTTCTACCAGCCTACCATGAGGGACTTTGTCAAACGCCTTACTGAAATCCATATAGATGACATCAACGGCTTGCCCATCGTCAACCGTTTTTGTCACCTCCTCAAAGAATTCCACCAGATTCGTAAGGCAAAACCTCCCTCTAGCAAAGCCATGTTGCGTATCCCCAATCAGATCGCAACGCTCCAAATGCTCATACATCCTACCCCTAAGTACTTTTTCCATTAATTTCCCTACCACCGATGTCAAACTCACTGGTCTATAATTTCCAGGGTTATCCCTGCTACCTTTTTTGAACAGCGGTACCATATTTGCCACCCTCCAGTCTTCTGGGACCTCACCTGTGTCCAAAGAAGAGACAAAGATTTGCGCCAGAGGCCCAGCAATTTCATCTTTCACCTCCCTAAGCAGCCTGGGATAAATACCATCAGGCCCCGGAGCTTTATCTGTCCTTACGCTACCTAAAAGCCCTAGCACTTCCTCCCTCGTAATAGATATTTCCTGCAGCTGATCCTCAGCTCCCTCTAACAGACCGCACGATTCCGAACCTCTCTCCTTCGTGAATACCGACGCAAAATATTCATTCAGGATCTCCCCCATTCCCTCCGACTCAATACATATCTCCCCACTTTTGTCCCTAAGAGGACCAATTTTCCCTCTAACTACTCTCTTGCTCCTAATATAAGAGTAAAATGCCTTCGGATTTTCCTTAATCCTACCAGCCAAAGCCATTTCATGCCCTCTCTTCGCCCTTCTAATTCCCCTTTTTAGCTCCCTCCTACTCTCTCTATATTCCTCCAGCGCACTCTCCGTACCCAGTCATTTCGACCTAACATACGCCTCCCTCTTCTTCCTGACCAAGTCTTCAATACCCCCTGTAATCCACGGCTCTCTAATCCTACCTTTCCCATCCTTCCGCTTAGCCGGAACATACCTCCCCTGCAACCATTTCATTTTGCCCTTAAAAGCCTCCCACTTGCCAACCGTGGACTTGCCAGCTAATAGTCCCTCCCAATCAGTGTCCTTCAGCTCCCTCCTAATCCTGCCATAGCTCGCCTTTCCCCAGTTCAGCACACTCCCATTCGGACGGCACTCGTCCCTTTCCATTTTTATCCTAAAGTAGACGGACTTGTGGTCACTAATAGCCACATGTTCGCCTACCTCTACCTCTCCCACCTGCCCCGGCTCATTACCCAACACTAAATCCAGTATAGCCCCTCCCTAGTCGGACTAGTTACATACTGCTCTAGAGACCCTTCCAAAACACATTTCACAAACTCCTCTCCCTCCGTACCCCCAGCTCTAGGCCCCCTCCAATTCACTCCAGGAGGATTAAAGTCACCCACTACAACCACCCTATTCTTCCTGCACCTGTCCAAAATGCCCCTGCAAATTCCCTCCTCCACTGACCTCGGGCTGTTGGGTGGCCTATAATACACCCCTAGCAACGTAATCTCTCCCTTTTTATTCCTCAACTCCACCCACAGTGACTCAATCCCTATCTCTTCTATATTGTCCTCCCTCTGCACTACTGTGATGCTTTCCTTTACCAACAGTGCCACCCCTCCACCTCTCTTCAACCCTCCTCTGTCACACCTAAAACACTTGTACCCATCTGCTCCCTCGAGCCTGCTCCCCCATTCAATAAGATCATGGCTGATCTTTTTATGGACTCAGCTCCACTTACCCGCCCGTTCACCATAACCCTTAATTCCTTTACTGTTCAAAAATGTATCTATCCTTGCCTTAAAAACATTCAATGAGGCTCAACTGCTTCACTGGGCAGGGAATTCCACAGATTCACAACCCTTTGTGTGAAGAAGTTCCTCCTCAACTCAGTCCTAAATCTGCTTCCCCTTATTTTGAGGCTATTCCCCCTAGTTCTAGTTTCACCCCTCAGTGGAAACAACTTCCCTGCTTCTATCTTATCTATTCCCTTCATAATCTTATATGTTTCTATAAGATCTCCCCTCATTCTTCTGAATTCCAATGAGTATAGCCCCAGTCTACTCAGTCTCTCCTCATAAGCCAACCCTCTCAACTCCGGAATCAACCTAGTGAATCTCCTCTGCACCCCCTCCAGTGTCAGTATATCCTTTCTCAAGTAAGGAGACCAAAACTGTACACAGTAACTCCAGGTGTGGCCTCACCAGCACCTTATACAGCTGTAACATAACCTCGCTGTTTTTAAACTCCATCCCTCTGGCAATGAAGGACAAAATTCCATTTACCTTCTTAATTACCTGCTGTACCTGCAAACCAACTCCTTGAGATTCCTGCACAAGGACACCCAGATCCCTCTGCACAGCAGCATGCTGCAATTTTTTACCATTTAAATAATAGTCCATTTTGCTGTTATTCCGACCAAAATGGATGACCCACATTTACCAACATTGTACTCCATCTGCCAGACCCTCGCCCACTCATTTAGACTATCTATATCCCTTTACAGACTTTCAGTATCCTCTGCACACTTTGCTCTGCCTCCCATCTTAGTGTCATCTGTGAATTTTGACACACTACACTTGGTCCCCAACTCCAAACCATCGATGTAAATCGTAAACAATTGTGGTCCCAACACTGATCCCTGAGGCACACCACTAGTCACTGATCATGCCAGTGTTGATTTTGGTGCTTTGGCTTCTTGGCACAATTACCTCAGAGCAGAGGCAGACAGTGTCCTCCTTGGGGCCTTGCACTCTGAGCAGTATAGCTGACATCCTTCCTGATTTCCCCGGCCTTGTCTTTGGCACTTAGCAGGACCAAGTCCAGAGGCTTGTATTTGACTCCTGACTCAACACATTCCTGGCCTCCAGCAATCCTGGGATGTTGCCTGGTATGGAGGGCATTAGCTATGAGGAGAGGTTGGAGAAACTTGGTTTGTTCTCACTGGAGTGACGGAGGTTGAGGGGAGACCTGATAGAAGTCTATAAGATTATGAGAGGCATGGACAGAGTGGATAGTCAGAAGCTTTTTCCCAGGGTGGAAGAGTCAGTTACTAGGGGCACAGGTTTAAGGTGTGAGGGACAAGGTTTAAAAGGCAGATTTTTTACACAGAGGGTGGTGGGTGCCTGAAATCATTGCCGGGGGAGGTAGTGGAAGTGGATACGGTAGTGACTCTTAAGGGGTGTCTTGACAAATACATGAATAGGACGGGAATAAAGGGATATGGTCCCTGAAAGGGGAGGGGGTTTTAGTTATGTCGAATAGCATGGTCAGTGCAGGCTTGGAGGGCCAAAGGGCCTGTCCCTGTGCTATAATTTTCTCTGTCCTTTGTCCAGGCCTCTGCGTGCTGTGGGTCAGACAGTGAGGTGTACTCACCAGTTTGTGACCACAAGGCTGCTCTCGGATGAGGTCCCACCGAGATATGTGTCTGCGCTTGTGGGGGGGTGTGGGTGAGCACTGTGAATAGTGAGCAAGATAAATAGTGGAGAACCTGTAGATGTGGTATATCTGGACTTCCAGAAGGTATTTGATAAGGAGCCGCATAAAAGACTGATTCAGAAGGTGAGGTCGCAGGGGACTGGGGCTAGAATACTCAGTTGGATTGAGGATTGGCTGACTGATAGAAAGCAGAGGGTCAGGATAAATAGGTCCTCGTCTCGCTGGCAAAATGTAACCAGTGGGGTGTTGCAGGGGTCAGTCCTCAGACCACAACTGTTTGTAATCTACATAAATGATCTGGAAGCAGAGACAGAGTGTAACATAGCAAAATTTGCAGATGTAACTAAAATAGGTGGGAAAGCAGTCAGTGAAGAGGATATGAAGATTTTACAGACATATAGACATAGGCTAGGAGAATTCCAAATTTGGCAGTTGGAGTTTAATGTGGATAAGTGTGAGGTTGTCTATTTTGGCTGAAAAGAATAGAAAGGCAAGTTATTACCTAAATAGAAAGCAGATTCAAAATGCGTCCGGGCAGAGGGATCTTGGTGTCTGTGTTCATGAATCGCAGAAAGTTGGTATGTGGGTGCAGCACATAATAAAAAAGGCAAATGGAATGTTGGCATTTATTGCAAAGGGACTGGAATATTAAATAGAGAAGTGTCGCAATTGTATAGGGTGTTGACGAGACCACAGCTGGAGTATTGTATCCAGTTTTGGTCTCCCTATCTGAGGCACTGGAGGCAGTTCAGAGGAGGTTCACTAGATTGATTCTGGAGATGAAAGGGTTGACGTATGAGGAGAGGTATACAGGTTTACAGAATGGAAACAGGCCCTTCAGCCCAACTTCTCCATGCCGCCTTTTCTTTAACACTCCTAAACTAATCCCAATTGCCCGCATTTGGCCCATATCCCTCCATAACCATCTTACAAATGTAACTAAATGCTTTTTAAAAGACAAAATTGTACCCGCCTCTTCTACGACCTCTGGCAGCTTGTTCCAGACAATCACCACCGTCTGCGTAAAAAAAGTGCCCCTCTGGACACTTTTGTACCTCTCCCCTCTCACCTTAAACCTGTGCCCTCTAGTTTTAGACTCCCCTACCTTTGGGAAAAGATATTGACTATCTAGCTGATCTGTCCCCCTCATTATTTTGTAGACCTCTATAAGATCACCCCTCAGCCTCCTACGCTCCAGAGAAAAAAGTCCCAGTCTATCCAGCCTCTCCTTATAACTCAATCCATCAAGTCCCAGTAGCATCCTAGTAAATCTTTTCTGCACTCTTTCTAGTTTAATAATATCCTTTCTATAATAGGGTGACCAGAACTGTACACAGTATTCCAAGTGTGGCCTTACCAATGTCTTGTACAACTTCAAGACATTCCAACTCCTATATTCAATGTTCTGACCGATGAAACCAAGCATGCCGAATGCCTTCTTCACCACTCTGTCCACCTGTGACTCCACTTTCAAGGAGCTATGAACATGTACCCCTAAATCTCTTTGTTCTGTAACTCTCCCCAACGCCCAACCATTAACTGAGTAAGTCCTGCCCTTGCCATTCGTCAGCCCACTGGCCCAATTGATCAAGATCCCGTTGCAATTGGAGATAACTTTCTTCACTGTCCACTATGCCACCAATCTTGATATCATCTGCAAACTTACTAACCATGCCTCCTATATTCTCATCCAAATCATTAATATAAATGACAAATAACAGTGGACCCAGCACTGATCCCTGAGGCACACTGCTGGTCACAGGCCTCCAGTTTGAAAAACAACCACCCTCTGGCTTCTGTCAAGAAGCCAATTTTGTATCCATTTAGATACCTCACCCTGGATCCTGGGAGATTTAAATTTATGCAACAACCTACCATGCGATACCTTGTCAAAGGCCTTGCTAAAGTCCATGTAGACAACATCAACTGCACTGCCCTCATCTACCTTCTTGGTTACCCCTTCAAAAGACTCAATCAAATTTGTGAGACATGATTTTCCACTCTCAAAGTCATGCTGACTGTCCCAAATCAGTCCTTGTATCTCTAAATGCCTGTAAATCCTGTCTCTCAAAATACCTTCCAACAATTTACCCACCACAGATGTGAGGCTCACTGGCCTGTAGTTCCCAGGCTTTTCCCTGCAGCCCTTTTTAAACAAAGGCACAACATTTACCACTCTCCACTCTTCAGGCACCTCACCCGTGACTACTGATGATTCAAATATCTCAGCTAGAGGACCCCAATTTCCTCCCTACCCTCCCACAATGTCCTGGGATACATTTCATCAGGTTCCAGGGATTTATCTACCTTGATGCGATTTAATACTTCCAGCACCTCCTTCTCTATAATATGTACACTCCTCAAGACATCACTATTTATTTCTCCAAGTTCCCTAATATCCATGCTTTTCTCAACAGTAAATACTTTTGAGAAATATTCATTTAGGATCTCACCCATCTGGAGTACTGTGTGCAGTTTTGGTCGCCGCACTTACGCAAGGATATTTTGGCCTTGGAGGGAGTGCAGAGGAGGTTTACTAGGCTGATTCCGGAGTTGAGGGGGTTGAACTATGAGGAGAGGCTGAATAAACTAGGCTTGTACTTGTTAGAGTTTAGAAGAATGAGGGGAGATCTCATTGAGACACATAAGATGTTGAATGGGATGGATAGGATAGAGGTGGAGAGGCTCTTCCCACTCAGAAAGGACAGTAGGACTAGAGGGCACAGCCTCAAGATAAAGGGAGGGCGGTTTAGAACGGAGTTGAGGAGGAACTTCTTCACTCAAAGGGTGGTGAATCTCTGGAATTCTCTGCCCGTTGAAGTGGAGGCTGCCTCGCTCAATATTTTTAAGATGCGGGTTGATAGGTCTTTGATAGGCAAGAGGATTAAGGGTTATGGGGAGAGGGTGGGAGTGTGGAACTGAGACACGACAGATCAGCCATGATCTTATTGAATGGCGGGGCAGGCTCGAGGGGCTAGATGGCCTACTCCTGCTCCTATTTCTTATGTTCTTATGTTCATCTCTTGTGGATCCACACATAGGTGACCTTGTCGATCCTTAGAGAGATTAAACTGTTTGGGCTGGTAATTGCTGGAGTATAGAAGGATGAACAGGGATCTGATTGAGGGATATAAAATTTTAAAAGGGATTGATAAAGTAAATGTAGACCAAATGTTTCCTCTTATGCGGCAATCTCAAACAAGAGGCTACAGGGATAGGTTGAGTGGCGGTAGATTTAAAACTGAGATGAGGAGGAATTATTTCTCACAGAGGGTGGGTGAATTTGTGGAACTCGCTGCCCCATAGCGCGGTGGAGTCTGAATCATTGAATGGTTTCAGGAGGGAGATGGATATATTTCTAATGAAAGGAGGGATATCAGGACAGGTGTGGAAGTGGAGTTGAGACCAAGGAGGGATCAGCCATGATTATAGCTGAATTTGTCTACTTCTGCTCCTAATTCCTATGTTCTCTGTGATGGGTCTTCTGTTACTGGGTTCATGCTGTCAGGGCTGGAATCCAGGATCCCTGGCTGTGTGCGAAAGAAAGGAGGTCGTGAGTGCACGGCAGGGGCCTGACAAACAGGAGATATATCCCTCACAGCATGGAGCTCTGATGAAGGGTCACCCAGACCCAAAACACTGGCTCTATTCTCTCTCCACAGATGCTGTCAGACCTGTTGGGATATTCTGTTTTTGATTCCGATTCCAGCATCGGCAGTACTCTAACAGATCCAGCATCATGGTGCTCTAACAGATGCTGCAGGGCTGGATCCTCATTTGGTTGAGTTGCTCCAACTCACCATCAGCACAGGGACAGTCCACATCCTCCCCAGCAGTGGAATGACTCTCTCCTCAAAGTCTGACAGGACGTCCAGCTCCGTCAACCCTTGATCCAACTGGCATTGCGCCCTCTTGCTGAGCGCTATCTTTTCTTGCATGAAGGCAGATGGAGAGAGTGTAAGCAGGATACGTGTCGGGGCAAATGATAAGGATGCCTGGCATATGGAGATGGTGAGTGAGAGTAGGGAAGTGAGGAGATGATCCACAACAGATAATCCAGGTAACGATGTGGATGTGTGATGGTTCTGTGAGCTCATTCATCCGATTGCTGTACTGGATGGCTGCCCTCTTCTGCAGGACACTGGCACTGACCAGCCATTGGCTCCCACGCTGGATTGGAGAGTTGCAGGTTTTCACCCAGAGCGCGGGTATAATACATTATGGTGGGCCTCCAGCTGGCACTCCAGAGAGCCACCAGTCAATTTGGTTGCTGGGTGTTTCCTGGATCTGGCAGTCATGGCTTCCCAGCAAACTCTTGAGTGTGCCAGCAGAGTGCAGGGGCCACCTTCCAATATAGCAGACAGATCATTAAAACATTGAGGTGATGGCGGGGCGGACAGATCAGAGGCTTCCTCCTAGGGATATGGAGTGGAACCCACTAGGTGCTGTACTGTACAGAGGAAAATGTCGCTATTGCGGTCGGTTAGCTAAACACAGCTTTCCGTGCCTGAGGTCCAATATTGCCAATTTCTGAGACAATTGCACTCAAAGACTGGGATAGAAGCAGCTGAAAAGCGTGTGCGCGAGCACGTGTGAACCAGGGCTAGGATGTCGGAATGTGCGTGACACTGAAGAAAATGCCAGCAGTAATACCCCAGCTCTGTGCCTCCCTCTGAATGTGGAAGTAAGTCCGCAAAGACCATAGCTGAAATGGAAACGGGAAATTTCTCCCCAAAACTGCAGAACACTGGAAATTGGATGGTCACCTGCTGAGGTCAGGGTGATTGGATTCTCGAATCACAGCGCTCGGTCATCCACTCATCAGCTAAGGAGCGTTTCCTGTACTTTATTATTTCCTTACTTTGGACTCAATTCTCATATCTACTCTGTATAAATAGGTATACAGATGTTTTATTGCTTTCTGGTCTTTAGTAATTAATAAACTCACTCTATTTTCAACTTGAGAAATCCTGCTTAATTGATTCTTCTTCACAGTAACTTCATTGCAATGTTAATGTAAGCCTTACTTGTGACTAATGAATAAACATTAACCACTCTTTTTAAAATACAAATATTGGTACTGATAAAAGTACTCCCTAGGGTGAGGGTCTGGCAGATGGAGTACAATGTTAATAAATGTGAGGCCATCCATTTTGGTTGGAATAACAGCAAAATGGACTATTATTTAAATGGTAAAATATTGCAGCATGCGGCTGTGCAGAGGGATCTGGGTGTCCTTGTGCAGGAATCTCAAGGAGTTGGTTTGCAGGTACAACAGGTAATTAAGAAGGAAATGGAATTTTATCCTTCATTGCCAGAGGGATGGAGTTTAAAAACAGTGAGGTTATGTTGCGGCTGTATAAGGTGCTGGTGAGGCCACACCTGGAGTACTGTGTACAGTTTTGGTCTCCTTACTTGAGAAAGGATATACTGGCACTGGAGGGGGTGCAGAGGAGATTCACTAGGTTGATTCCGGAGTTGAGAGGGTTGGCTTATGAGGAGAGACTGAGTAGACTGGGGCTATACTCATTGGAATTCAGAAGAATGAGGGGAGATCTTATAGAAACATATAAGATTATGAAGGGAATAGATAAGATAGAAGCAGGAAGTTGTTTCCACTGGTGGGTGAAACTAGAACTAGGGGGAATAGCCTCAAAATAAGGGGAAGCAGATTTAGGACTGAGTTGAGGAGGAACTTCTTCACACAAAGGGTTGTGAATCTGTGGAATTCCCTGCCCAGTGAAGCAGTTGAGGCTCCCTCACTGAATGTTTTTAAGGCAAGGATAGATACATTTTTGAACAGTAAAGGAATTAAGGGTTATGGTGAGTGGGCGGGTAAGTGGAGCTGAGTCCATGAAAAGATCAGCCATGATCTTATTGAATGGCGGAGGAGGCTCGAGGGACCAGATGGCCTAATCCTGCACCTAGTTCTTATGTTCTTATCTGTGAAGGGGAGGGATCCTTTTAAGATTAATCTTGTTGCGAGCAGCAGCGAGGGTTGAATAAAGAAAGGGAGCCAGTTCATCCCTTCTCCCCTGAGAATCCGAACCGGACAGTAATAAATTGAGGGATCTCGCCCAGGTTAACAAATTTGGGGAACATGGGGACTGGTCATAACAAGAGTAACAGCAATTGCAGATTAACATCGTTACCTCTTTTACACACAAGCCTAGGATGAGCAGTGACTTGAAATTTTAATGTAACGCTTTACATTTTGAAGAGTTTGAACTTGAATAGAGGCTGTAAAGTCCAGAGTACACAGGACAGGATGAACCCTGATTCCTCACTTATTCCAATATACTGAATTTATTCTCATTGAATAGCTCGATGGGCTAAATGGCCTATTTCTGCTCCTGCCCCTTATGGTCTATTCGACATTGCAGATATCATGAGCCACAAATGATCCTCTTTAACAATTTATCCATGTGTCACTGTAGGCTGTGTGATACTCAGTACTGCGTCCAGTTCTGGTCACCACACCACCAGAAGGATGTGGAGGCTTTGGAGAGAGTGCAGAGAAGATTTACCAGGATGTTGCCAGGTATGGAGGGTCTTAGCTATGAGGAGAGATTGGGTAAACTGGGGTTGTTCTCCCTGGAGAGACGGAGAATGAGGGGAGACCTAATAGAGGTGAATAAAATTATGAGGGGTACAGATAGGGTGAACAGTGGGAAGCTTTTTCCCAGGTCAGAGGTGACGAACACGAGGGGTCACAGGTTCAAGGTGGGGGGGGGGGGGGGGGGCGAGGTATAACTCAGATATCAGAGGGAAGTATTTTACACAGAGGGTGGTGGGGGCCTGGAATGCACTGCCAAGCAGGGTGGTGGAGGCGGACACGCTGGGATTGCTTAAGACTTATCTGGATCGTCACATGAACAGACTGGGAATGGAGGGATACAAACGGATGGTCTAGTTGGACCAATGAGCGGCGCAGGCTTGGAGGGCCGAAGGGCCTGTTTCCTGTGCTGTACTGTTCTTTGTTTGAACTTCAAACAGGGACAACTGCTGATGGCACAGTTCCTCTATTCATGTCTGAATATTGTGCTGAAACTCAGCATTAATTGAAGCTTAAAGTTCACCTTCCACTTACCTGGTCAAGTGTTGCATTGTCAGCTGGTGTGAGGAAGGGCTTCTGACACTCTTCACCTGGGAACCGAAGGTTCATGAACACATCTGGAGGTACAACCTGAACCTGAAGGCTATTCACTGGCATGGTTTGTACTGTAAACAAGCAAATGATCAAGCATTGAATTAATAGAGTGCACTCTGTGTGTACCATCTACAAGACGTACTGCAGGAATTTACCAAGGTTCCTTAGGTAGCACCTTCCAGCTACCAACACCATCTAGAAAGACAAGAGCAGCAGACACCTGGGAACACCCCCACCTGGAGACTCCCCTCGAAGTCGCTCACCACACGGATTCAAAAATATATCACCGTTCCTCCAATGTCGCTGGGTCAAAATCCTGGAATTCCCTCCCTAACAGCACTGTGGGTATACCTACACCTCAGGGACTGCATGGGTTCAAGGAGGCAGCTCACCACCACCTTCACAAGGGTACTTAGTACAAAGGCATTCGGCATGCTTGGTTTCATCGGTCAGAACATTGAATACAGGAGTTGGGACGTCTTGTTGAAGTTGTACAAGACATTGGTAAGGCCACACTTGGAATACTGTGTACAATTCTGGTCACCCTATTATAGAAAGGACATTATTAAACTAGAAAGAGTGCAGAAAAGATTGACTAGGATGCTAATGGGACTTGATGGATCGAGTTATAAGGAGAGGCTGGATAGACTGGGACTTTTTTCTCTGGAGCGTAGGAGGCTGAGGGGTGATCTTACAGAAGTCTATAAAATAATGAGGGACACAGATCAGCTAGATAGTCAATATCTTTTCCCAAAGGTAGGGGAGTCTAGAACTAGAGGGCACAGGTTTAAGGTGAGAGGGGAGAGATACAAAAGTGTCCAGAGAGGAAATCTTTTCACACAGAGGGTGGTGAGTGTCTGCCAGAGTAGGAGTAGAGGCGGGTACAATTTTATCTTTTAAAAAGCAGTTAGATAGTTACATAGATATGATGGTTATGGAGGGATATGGGCCAAATGCGGGCAATTGGGATTAGCGTAGGGGTTTTAAGAAAGAAAGGGCGGTGAGGAGGAGTTGGATGAAGGGCCTGTTTCCATGCTGTAAACCTCACTGATCTATGGTCTGGTATATTGAATGAAGGATGAAAAGAAAATCCAACCAGTAATGGGCCAGTGTTAGACAAGCTCCACCTGTAGCCTCTTCTAACTCACTTCTCTCATTAAATGATTCCACAGAGCTATCTCTAGGGCTTATATGAACTCTGATATCAATGTGCTCCTCCTACTCCAGTCCAAGGCAGGGAGTTAGCAGGAGCTGATTAGAATCTCAGTAATAAGAAACTGCATTCATATAGCACCTTTCACACCAGCAAGAGATCCCAAGCTACTTTCTGCTGTGCTGTCACTGACTGCAGAAGTGAACCTGAACAAGCAAGATCGCAAAAGGAGCGGTGATGGCCCAGCCAGAGCTTCCTGTGAGTTTGGAAAGAACCCTGTATTTAAATAATATCTGTTGTCTCAGTGTCCTGTCCACAGGCCACCCTGATCTGACTGCCCTCAGACTGACCCAGGGCAGCAATTCCTCTCTCTCAGGCCCGCTCCGATCTGACTGCCCTCAGACTGACCCAGGGCAGCAATTCCTCTCTCTCAGGCCCGCTCCGATCTGACTGCCCTCAGACTGACCCAGGGCAGCAATTCCTCTCTCTCAGGCCCGCTCCGATCTGACTGCCCTCAGACTGACCCAGGGCAGCAGTTGCTCCTCTCTCTCAGGCTAGCCTCAGATGGAACATCCCACCAGTCTCAGAACAGAACAGGCAGCTCTCCTGGTCGCAGAGCAGTCCAGGGGGTTCTACCGGCCTGGACAGGAGACTCCCCTGATCTGGGACAAGAAGTGGTCTCAATGTGACTCAGACAGGTAACTCTCCTGGTCTTGAATAAGCCCAGGACAGGAGACTCTGCCAGTCTCAGACCAGCACAGAAGCTGGTGGTGTGGTGGTATTTTACTAGATTGGTAATCTAGAAACCTAGGCTAATGGTCTGGAGACCAGGAGTAGGCCATTCGGCCCATCAAGACCACACCTACCCTCTGAAAGAGCCTAGCACCAAT
The DNA here is from genome assembly GCF_965287045.1 of Carcharhinus amblyrhynchos. Taxonomy (NCBI): domain Eukaryota; kingdom Metazoa; phylum Chordata; class Chondrichthyes; order Carcharhiniformes; family Carcharhinidae; genus Carcharhinus; species Carcharhinus amblyrhynchos. Next base: position 219,917 of record NW_027649945.1, on the reverse strand, counting down.
CCCTCACCCTATCCTCATTTAAGATGGCCAATCTACCTAACCTGCACGTCTTTGGTACGTGGGAGGAAACTGGAGCACCCGGAGAAAACCCATGCAGACACGGGGACAATGCGCAAACTCCACACAAACAGTGACCCAAGCCGGGAATCAATGGGGGTCCCTTGCACTGAGAGGTAGCAGTGCTAACCACTGTGTCACCGTGCCGCTGTGAAGGAACTCAAGAAGGAAGTCTGCTGTCCTAACCTGGTCCAATCTCCATTTGACTCCAGAGCCATAACAATGTGGTTGACTGTTAAATGCCCTGTGAAATGATTGAGCAAGTCACTCAGTGCATCAAATTCTCAGCATGATCTGTGTAGTTACAAGAGGGCAGCACACTGCCATCTCCTCAAGGGTAATTAGGGATGGGCAGTAAATAAATGGCCCGATCCAGCAAAGCAAACATCCCATGAGTGAATTTAAAACAAAGGAGATTCTGTGAGTGGGTTGTTCCTATTTCCACCAGCGCCTGTCTTTAATAGCTTTTCAGAGATGAATGGAGAGGAATGTTGAAAAAGAGGAACTGCCCAACCCACATCCACCCGCTGTGCCCCCCTCCCCCACCCCGCACGAGTGGAGTTGGGTAACTGAGACATGCTGCTGGAGATCACTTACCCACTGTCACAGAGCAACATCTCTCAGATATTAGCTGGGCACAAGCTGTTCCTGGCACAGAAACTGCAAACATAATGGAGAGACAGCGAGCAGAGGCAGCAGGCGTCAGACTGAAGTCTAACACAGACCTTCCCCAGCAAGGCTCCCCATTCAAAACTCACACAATATATCAAATACAACAGGTGTAACTCTCACCTGTGAATCTGCTATCAAATAGCTAGGCTGTGAATTATTCATCCTTTACATTATTCAAAGAAACAGGAGAGACTGAACAATGAGTTAGAAAGCTAGACAGAGCTACATAGAGCAGAGAAGGAGGAAGGAAAGAGCAGGAGGCATAAAATCAGAGGGAGACGTAGGTGTGGAGAAAGAGAGAAGAAAGAGTATGAAGGAGATTTTTCTGAAGTTTATTTATTATTGTCACAAGTAGGCTTACATTAACACTGCAGTGAAGTTACTGTGAAAATCCCCCAGTTGGCACACTCTGGCACCTGTTCGGGTACATTGAGGGAGAATTTAGCACGGCCAGTGCACCTAACCAGCACATCTTTCAGACTGTGAGAGGAAACCCACACAGATACGAGGAGAATGTGTAAATTCCACACAGACAGTGACCCTAGCTGGGAATTGACCCGGGTCCCTGGCACTGTGAGGCAGCGGTGCTAACCACCGTGCCAGCCAGTGGAGTGGGCACAGACACACACACACGCACATTCCCCTTTCCAGAATACAAGGGTAGAACTAACAGATACAGACTGGAAATGTCAAAAGCAGAGTGTCACTGGACTCTGACTAAAGTTAACAATGTGCTGTTGCTTCCATTCACAAATGAATAATTAAATTAATGATAGTTATAGAGTTATTAAAGCACAGATTAAGGCCATTCAGCCCATCAAAAGTGCTTCTTTGTGCCTTTCTGAAGGTTTGTGACTTTAGCTGTCTCCTATCCCAGTAGAGAGAGGCTGTCCTTAGTCAAAAGTGGCAATATAAGTGAGCTGGGGATCCAGAGATATCTGCTTGCTTGTACATGTCCTGGAACATGGTTTCCACATGTTGAGGTAAACAGTCTGTATAAAACTTCACTCACCTACTGAACCACAGGATGACAGAAAGCAAAAGGTGAAAGATCAAACCTGCAGCAGCTGCGACTGGGTGATGATTCTCGATCTCAGACAGGGTGAGGATTCCAGCGTCTCTGTCAGATTGAGTAGCTTCAGAAAATCAAAAAGTACAGCAGTGAGTAAAACACCCAGCACCAAAAATGGGTGAGAGAGGGACAGAGGAAGGAGAGAGGCACAGAGGAAGGAGAGAGGGACAGAGGAAGGGAAGGAGAGAGGGACAGAGGAAGGAGAGAGGGACAGAGGAAGGGAAGGAGAGAGGGACAGAGGAAGGGAAGGAGAGAGGGACAGAGGAAGGGAAGGAGAGAGGGACAGAGGAAGGGAAGGAGAGAGGGACAGAGGAAGGAGAGAGGGACAGAGGAAGGAGAGAGGGACAGAGGAAGGGAAGGAGAGAGGGACAGAGGAAGGGAAGGAGAGAGGGACAGAGGAAGGAGAGAGGGACAGAGGAAGGGAAGGAGAGAGGGACAGAGGAAGGAGAGAGGGACAGAGGAAGGAGAGAGGGACAGAGGAAGGAGAGAGGGACAGAGGAAGGGAAGGAGAGAGGGAGAAACACAGAATATTCAAACATCGCGAGTAAAAACATCAGGAGCCAGTCAGAGAAAGAGCAGTAAAGTGAGAGAGCTCGTAATGTGGGAAAGCACAAAACGGCACTGACTCTAACCCTAGCCCTAAGGCAGCAGCCGTGTGCATGTAGCGCGTGTTTGTGGCGTGTGTTTAATCCTGCGTCTCTCTCAGTCTGGACTCCCTGCAGGCAGAACGATGGCTCTCTGTATTCAGCCGTGTCCTTTATAATTTCCAGCCCTCATTCAAACCAGCTGGAATCACCAGTCATACAGCTGCAACGTTTCCCAGTGTGGACCCTTTACCAGCTGCTACCTACACCTGTACAATGACCCTGGTGGATGGGCAATGGTGTTTATTTTCTGATTAATACGGGACCAATGCTGAACCTGGGCCAAGCACCAGCTCACAGCCTAGTCCCACGTTCCCGGGTACAGCAGGCCAGCAGTGAAGGAACAGTTCCTTGGGATTGAGAGAAAGTTAGCTGGGGAAACTGCTCCTGGAAGCTGGAAGTATATCTCATCAGGCTGTGGAATAGCTAACTGGCACCCACTGCCGAGATTCACAGTTTGGGGGTTGGGTGGAGCTCAGCAAGGGCCCAATGGCCCTGCAGGGTTGGAATTCAGGAGCAGAGAGAGTTGGTGCCTTACCTGAGGCTGGGTCGCACAGCGGCTCAGGAAGTTGTTCAGTATTGGTGCCGACATCCTTCCTTTCCTCAGCATTCTTCCTGGTCGAGGCAAAACAATGTAACTCCGCAGATGTTGCAACTGGGCCAGTTTGGCCTTGCAGCCAGGAATCACACGGAGCTGCAGAGAATTCAGAACATCACTGTTATTTATCATTTATATTAATGATTTGGATGAAAATATAGGAGGCATGGTTAGTAAGTTTGCAGATGACACCAAGATTGGTGGCATAGTGGACAGTGAAGAAAGTTATCTCCAATTGCAACAGGATCTTGATCAATTGGGCCAGTGGGCTGACGAATGGCAGATGGACTTTATTTTAGATAAATGTAAGCTGATGCATTTTTGGTAGATTGAACCAGGGCAGGACTTACTCAGTTAATGGTAGGGCACTGGGGCGAGTTACAGAACAAAGAGATCTCGGGGTACAGGTTCATAGCTCCTTGAAAGTGGAGTCACAGGTGGACAGAGTGGTGAAGAAGGCATTCAGCATGCTTGGTTTCATTGGTCAGAACATTGAATACAGGAGTTGGGACGTCTTGTTGAAGTTGTACAAGACATTGGTAAGGCCACACTTGGAATACTGTGTACAGTTCTGGTCACCCTATTATAGAAAGGATATTATTAAACTAGAAAGAGTGCAGAAAAGATTTACGAGGGTGCTACCGGGACTTGATGGCTTGAGTTTTAAGGAGAGGCTGGATAGACTGGGACTTTTCTCTCTGGAGTGTAGGAGACTGAGGGGTGAACAGAAGAACATAAGAAATAGGAGCAGGAGTAGGCCATCTAGCCCCTTGAGCCTGCCCCGCCATTCAATAAGATCATGGCTGATCTGTCGTGTCTCAGTTCCACATTCCTGCCCTCTCCCCATAACCCTTAATCCCCTTGTCTATCAAAAACCCATCAACCCACGTCTTAAAAATATTGAGTGAGGCAGCCTCCACCACTTCAACAGGCAGAGAATTCCAGAGATTCACCACCCTTTGAGTGGAGAAGTTCCTCCTCAACTCCGTTCTAAACCGCCCCCTTTATCTTGAGGCTGTGCCCTCTAGTCCTACTGTCCTTTCTGAGCGGGAAGAGCCTCTCCACCTCTATCCTATCCACCCCATTCAACATCTTATATGTCTCAATGAGATCTCCCCTCATTCTTCTAAACTCTAACAAGTACAAGCCTAGTTTATTCAGCCTCTCCTCATAGTTCAACCCCCTCAACTCCGGTATCAGCCTAGTAAACCTCCTCTGCACTCCCTCCAAGGCCAAAATATCCTTGCGTATGTGCGGTGACCAAAACTGCACACAGTACTCCAGCTGCTGCCTCACCAGTGCCCTATACAGTTGCAGCAAGACCTCCCTACTTTTATATTCAATCCCCCTCGCTATGAAGGCCAGCATCCCATTCGCCTTCCTGACCACCTGCTGCACCTGCAAGCTGGGTTTTTGCGACTCATGCACAAGGACCCCGAGGTCCCTCTGCACCGTCGCATGCTGCAGTTTTTCGCCATGTAAGTAATAGTCCTTCCTGCCATTATTCCTACCAAAGTGGACTACCTCACATTTGCCAACATTAAATTCCATTTGCCAGTTCCTGGCCCATTTGCCCAGCCTATCTAGATCCTTCTGCAGACTTTCCACACCCTCCACACAATTTGCCGTTCCACCAATCTTGGTGTCATCAGCAAATTTCGACACCATACATGGACTTCAGCAAGGCGTTTGATAAGGTCCCCCATGCAAGACTTCTTGAGAAGGTGAGAGGGCATGGGATCCAAGGGCCTTTGGCCTTGTGGATCCAGAACTGGCTTGCCTGCAGAAGGCAGAGAGTGGTTGTGGATGGGGCTTTTTCTGCATGGAGGTCGGTCACCAGTGGAGTGCCCCAGGGATCTGTTCTAGGACCCTTGCTGTTTGTCATTTTCAAAGATGACCTGGATGAGGAAGTGGAGGGATGGGTAAGTAAGTTCGCTGATGACACGAAGGTCGGTGGTGTTGTGGATGGTCTGGAAGGATGTCAGAAGTTGCAGCAGGACATAGATAGGATGCAAGACTGGGCGGAGAAGTGGCAGATGGACTTCAACGCGGATAAATGTGTAGTCGTCCATTTTGGCAGAACCAACGGGATGAACGAGTACACTATCAAGGGCAGGAGTCTTGGTAGTGTTGAAGAACAGAAGGATCTTGGGGTCCGGGTCCACAGGACTCTTAAATCGGCCTCGCAGGTGGAGGATGTGGTCAAGAAGGCGTATGGTGTACTGGCCTTCATTAATCGAGGGATTGAGTTTAGGAATCGGGAGGTAATGCTGCAACTTTATAAGACCCTTGTCAGGCCCCACTTGGAGTACTGTGCGCAGTTCTGGTCGCCTCACTACAGGAAGGATGTGGAAGCTATTGAAAGGGTACAGAGGAGATTTACAAGGATGTTGCCTGGATTGGGAGGCATGCCTTATGAAGTTAGGTTGAGGGACCTAGGTCTCTTCTCCCTGGAGAGACGAAGGTTGAGAGGCGACCTGATAGAGGTTTATAAAATGTTGAGAGGAATAGATAGGGTGGATTCTCAGAGGCTATTTCCCCAGGTTGAAATGGTCGCTACGAGAGGACACAGATTTAAGGTGCGGGGAGGCAAGTACAGAAGTGATGTTAGGGGTAAGTTTTTCACTCAGAGGGTGGTGAGTGAATGGAATCGGCTGCCGTCAGTGGTGGTGGAGGCGAACTCGCTGGGGTCTTTTAAAAGACTTCTGGATGAGTATATGGGATTTAGTGGGATTGGGGGTTATAGATAGGTCTATGGATTGGTAGGTGTTGATGTGATCGGCGCAACTCATGGGCCGAAGGGCCTGTTTGTGCTGTAGTGTTCTATGTTCTATGTTCTACCATACACTCGGTTCCCTCCTCCTGATCATCTATATAAATGGTAAATAGCTGAGGCCCCAGCACCGACCCCTGGGGCACTCCACTAGTCACCAACCGCCAATCCGAATAGCGCCCATTGACACCCACTCTCTGTCTCCTATCTGACAGCCAATCCTCTATCCACGCTAACACCTTACCCCCAACTCCATGCCCCCTGACCTTCTGTAATAACCTCTTGTGAGGCACCTTGTCAAACGCCTTCTGAAAATCAAGAAAGACCACATCCACCGGCTCTCCTCTATCCACCGCCCTAGACACATCCTCATAGAACTCCAATAAATTCGTCAGACATGACTTCCCCTTAACGAAACCGTGCTGCGTCTGCTCTACCAAACAATTCTCCTCAAGATGCCTCGCTATTTTCTCCTTGATCACGGATTCTAACATTTTTCCTACAACAGACGTTAAACTAACCGGCCTATAATTCCCTGCCTTTTGCCTGCCACCCTTCTTAAACAACGGCGTAACATTAGCCGTTTTCCAATCTTCCGGCACTTCCCCGGAATCCAGCGGCGTTTGGAAAATAATCACCAAGGCACCCACTATCACCTCCGCCATTTCTTTCAGAACCCTTGGATGCATTCCATCCGGTCCTGGGGACTTGTCCACAATCAGTCCCTCCAGTCTGTCGAGCACCGCCTCTCTAGTCACAATAATGTCATTCAGGCCCTCCACTCCTACCATCTTTCCATCGCTAACACCCGGCAAATTATTCACATCCTCCTCCGTGAAGACAGAAACAGCAGCATCAAGAGGCAGCGATTTTTGGGCGTGTGAGGAGGCCGCAAGAAAGGTACATTTTCTGTTTATATTTTTTAACTTTTTATTTCTAGTTTAAAGTCGCGAGTATCGGCCGTTTTTTTTTAAATTAGTTAGAAGTCGGAAGTCGTCACTAGGACGCTTACCGGTAGTTGTAGTTATTTTTTTCTCGGGTCCCTGGCCCTATAAATTAGCGCAGAGAGGATACCCGATCCTCTACACTGGTAGAGAATCCCACCCTCCCACCTCCTCTAACCTAATTATAAGTGTTGGGGAAGTTTTTTTTTATATATTTTTATTTTTCTGCTGGTAATTGTTTCAGGGATGGCAGTTCAGGCAGTAAGCTGCATCTCCTGTGGGATGTATGTGGTGAGGGACTCTAGTAGTGTTTCAGGTGATTTTACTTGTAGGAAGTGTGTTAGATTGCAGCTTCTGGTGGAACGTGTAAAGGAGCTGGAGGTGGAATTAGAGGAGCTCCGCATAATTCGGGAGGCGGAGGTGGAAATCGATAGGAGTTATAAGGAGATAGTCACTCCTAGAAATGAGTCTTGGGTCACTGCCAGGAAGAGGGGAAAGAGGCAATTGGGGGGACAATCCCCTGGGGCTGTTCCCCTCCAAAATAGGTTTTCTGTCCTGGAGGCTACAGTTGAGGAGGAATCAACTGGAGATAGCCAAAGGGAGCAGGTCTCTGGAGGTGAGCCTAGTGTGAAAGCTCAGGTGGTTAGGGGATGTAAAAGATTGGGCCTGGTGATTGGGGACTCCACAGTTAAGGGGACGGATAGGAGAGTCGGAAGTAATGGTAGGGACTCAGGGCTGGTGTGTTGCCTCCCAGGGGCTGGGGTCCGGGATGTATCGGAGAGGGTATTCAGGACTCTTAGGGGAGAGGGAGATCAACCCCAAGTTATAGTTCATGTGGGGACGCATGACATAGGGAGGTTAAGGGAAGGGGATATTAAGCAGAAATTTATGGAGTTGGGGTGGAAACTTAAGGCCAAGTCGGACAGGGTGGTTATCTCGGGACTCTTGCCTGTGCCACAGGATAGTTTAGAGCGGAACAGAGAGAGGGAAAGTTTGAACTCGTGGCTGAGGGGATGGTGCAGGAGGGAGGGGTTCAGGTTCTTGAGCAATTGGGGCTCATTCTGGGGAAGGTGGGACCTCTACAGGAGTGATGGTCTACACCTGAATCAGAGGGGAACCAATATCTTGGGGGGAAAATTTGCAAAGGCTATGCAGGGGGGTTTAAACTAATTCAGAGGGGGGTGGGATCCTGAGTAGCGGGGGTGAAAGTGAGGGGGGCATAGATGGGGACTGCATTGCACGGCATAGTGGGGGTGGGGCGGAGCAGGGTTTGAAATGTGTACACTTTAATGCGAGGAGTATTCACAATAAAGTGGATGAACTTGCAGCATGGATCAGTACCTGGGACTTTGATGTTGTGGCCATTTCAGAGACTTGGATAGAGCAGGGTCAGGAATGGTTGTTGCAGGTTCCGGGGTTCAAATGCTTCAGCAGGAGTAGAGAAGGAGGTAGAAGGGGGGGTGGGGTAGCATTATTGGTCAAGGATTGTATCACGGTGTCAGAGAGGAAGTTTGATGAGGACTTGTCTGTTGAGGTAGTATGGGCGGAGATTAGAAATAGGAGAGGGGAGGTCACCCTGTTGGGAGTCATTTATAGACCTCCTAAAAGTTCTAGAGAGGTTGAGGAAAGGATTGCGGAGACGATCCTGGTTAGGAGTGAAAGTAATAGGGTAATTGTTATGGGAGACTTTAACTTTACTAATATTGATTGGAATTGCTATAGCTCTAGCTCATTAGAGGGGTCAGTTTTTGTACAAAGCGTGCAGGAAGGTTTTTTGACTCAGTATGTTGATAGGCCAACTAGAGGCGAGGCTATATTGGATTTGGTGCTGGGAAATGAGCCAGACCAGGTGCTGGACTTGCAAGTTGGTGAGCATTTTGGTGATAGTGACCACAATTCGGTTACGTTCACCTTAGTGATAGAAAGGGATAGGCATGAACCTCGGGCCAGTAGTTTTAGCTGGGGGAAGGGTCATTATGAGGCTATTAGGAGAGAATTAGGAAGCATAGGTTGGACTAGGAGACTACAGGGTCTCGGAACGTCCGAAATGTGGAGTTTTTTCAAGGAGCAGCTACTGCGAGTCCTTGATATGTATGTCCCTGTCAGGCAAGGAGGAATTGGTCGAGCTAGGGAACCGTGGTGCACTAAAAAAGTTGATTCGTTGGTTAAAAAGAAAAAGGAGGCTTATGTTCGGATGAGACTTGAGGGCTCAGGTAGTGCACTAGAAAGCTTTAGATTGGCTAGGAGGGAGTTGAAGAGTGAGTTAAGAAGGGCTAAAAGAGGACATGAGAAGACTTTGGCTGATAGGATTAAGGAGAATCCTAAGGCGTTTTACAGGTATGTTAAGAACAGAAGGTTGGTTAGGGCAAGATTAGGGCCAGTTACAGACAGTAGAGGGAAGTTGTGTGTGGAACCAGAAGAGATTGGAGAGGCATTGAATCAATATTTGTCTTCGGTGTTCACGCAGGGGGACATGAATGTAGCTGAGGAGAACACTGGGTTGCAGGGGTGTAAACTAGATAGTATTGCAGTTGATAAGGGGGATGTGCTGGATATTCTTGAGGGTTTGAAAATAGATAAGTCCCCTGGTCCGGACGGGATTTACTCTAGGATTCTCTGGGAGGCAAGAGAGGTGATTGCAGAGCCTCTGGCACTGATCTTCAGGTCGTCGTTGGTCTCAGGTATAGTGCCGGAAGATTGGAGGATAGCGAATGTTGTCCCATTGTTTAAGAAGGGGAACAGAGACTTCCCCGGGAATTATAGACCGGTGAGTCTTACTTCTGTTGTGGGCAAGGTTTTAGAAAAAATTATTAGGGATAGGAATTATAGTTATTTGGAGAGTAATGAATTGATTGGAGATAGTCAGCATGGTTTTGTAGCGGGTAGGTCGTGCCTTACTAACCTTATTGAGTTTTTTGAGAAGGTGACCAAAGAGGTGGATGGGGGTAAGGCAGTTGACGTGGTGTATATGGATTTTAGTAAGGCGTTTGATAAGGTTCACCATGGTAGGCTTCTGCACAAAATGCAGATGTATGGGATTGAGGGTAATCTAGGAAATTGGATCAGGAATTGCCTAGCAGATAGGAGACAGAGGGTGGTGGTTGATGGTAAATATTCGTCATGGAGTTCGGTTACGAGTGGTGTGCCTCAGGGATCTGTTTTGGGGCCACTGCTGTTTGTAATTTTTATTAATGATCTGGATGAGGGTATAGTTGGGTGGATTAGTAAATTTGCTGATGACACCAAAGTTGGAGGTGTGGTAGATTGTGAGGAAGGGTGTCATAGTTTGCAGGGAGACTTAGACAGGTTGCAGAGCTGGGCCGAGAGGTGGCGGATGGAGTTTAATGCGGAGAAGTGTGAGGTAATTCACTTTGGTAGGAATAACAGATGTGTCGAGTATAGGGCTAACGGGAGGACTCTGAATAGTGTGGATGAGCAGAGGGATCTAGGTGTATGTGTACATAGATCCCTGAAAGTTGGGAATCAAGTAGATAGGGTTGTTAAGAAGGCATACGGTGTCTTGGCGTTTATTGGTAGGGGGACTGAATTTAGGAGTCGCAGCGTCATGTTGCAACTGTACACAACTCTGGTGCGTCCGCACTTGGAGTATTGTGTGCAGTTCTGGTCCCCACATTACAGGAAGGATGTGGAGGCTTTGGAGAGGGTGCAGAGGAGGTTTACCAGGATGTTGCCTGGTATGGAGGGGAGGTCCTATGAGGGATTTGGGGTTGTTTTCGCTAGAAAGAAGGCGGCTAAGAGGGGATCTTATTGAAACATATAAGATGATTAGAGGTTTAGATAGGGTGGACAGTGATAGCCTTTTTCCTCAGATGGAGAAAGCTAGCACGAGGGGGCATGGCTTTAAATTAAGGGGAGGTAGTTATAGGACGGATGTCAGGGGTAGGTTCTTTACCCAGAGGGTGGTGAGGGATTGGAATGCCCTGCCTGCTGCAGTTGTAAATGCGCCTAGTTTGGGGGCGTTTAAGAGATCCGTGGATAGGTTTACGGATGAAAAGGGATTGGTTTAGGTTAGAGGGTCATTTTTTTTTAAACTGGTCGGCGCAACATCGTGGGCCGAAGGGCCTGTTCTGCGCTGTAATGTTCTATGTTCTATGTTCTATGAAACAAAAAAGTTATTCAAGGCCTCAACCATTTCCCCACCCCCTACCACTAAGTCCCTCCTCTCATCCTCTAAGGGTCCAACGTTCACCTTAGCCAGCCTCTTCCTTTTTATATATTTATAAAAACTCTTGCTATCCTTTTTTATATTAAGCGCTAGCCCAGCTTCATAGTTTCTCCTACCCTTCTTTATCAACTTCTTTGTCAATCTTTGTTGATATTTAAACCTCTCCCAATCCTCTTCTCACCACTACTCTTAGCTACTCTAAACGCATCCGCTTTTAATTTAACACTTTCCTTCACCTCCTTCGTTATCCACAGCTGATTACCTCTCCTCCTACGATCCTTTTTAACCATCGGAATAAATTTCTGCTGAGCACCAAGAAAGATCTCCTTAAAGATCCTCCACTGTTCCTCAGCAGACCTACCTTCCAACGCGCTCCCCCAGTCCACATTCGCCAATTCCTCTCTCATCCTACCGTACTCCCCTCTGTTCAAACAAAGGACGCGTGTCCGGGAACCCACTTTCTCCTCCTCCATCTGCATCAGAAACTCCACCATAGAATGATCACTCTTCCCAAGAGGATCCTTCACCACAAGGTCCCTAATTCTACCTGCCTCATTACATAACACCAGATCCAAGATAGCTCGCTCCCTCGTCGGCTCCAACACACACTGTTCGAGGAAACTATCCCGGCAGCATTCCAAGAACTCCTCCTCGAGCCCACCGCGTCCAACATGGGTCGACCAATCAATATGTAGATTGAAATCCCCCATAATTATCGCCATTCCACTCCTGCACGCTGCATTTATTTGCACGTTAACAGCCCGCCCCACCTCCAGATCATTATTCGGGGGCCTATAGACCACACCCACCAGCGTCTTCCTCCCTTTGCTGTTCCTAATCTCCACCCACAACGATTCCACTTTCTGCTCTTTGGTTCCTATATCATCCCTTACTACCACCCTGATGCTATCCTTAATCAGCAGAGCTACGCCCCCCTCTTTTTCCCCCTGCCTATCCTTCCTAAACACTTGATACCCCTGGACATTCAGCTCCCAGTCCCTGTCACCTTGCAGCCACGTCTCTGTAATGGCCACCAGATCATATCCATTTGTGCTGATCTGTGCCACCAGCTCATCCACTTTATTCCGAATGCTTCGTGCATTCAGATAAAGTGCCTTCATCCCAGCCTTCACCTGGACCCTATTTGCCAGAACGCCACCAACCATACTCACGCCCCCTACTCCTTTTATTATTGGGACATCCTTGGCCTCTTCCCTTACCTGTACCCTTTCCTTTACTATAGACCCCGTAATGTCACCTACCCTCGCGCACCCCCCCACCCCCAATTAGTTTAAAGCCCTATCTACAGTCCTATTTACACGATTCGCCAGGACTCTGGTCCCAGCATGGTTCAGACCAACCCCATCCCACCTGAACAGGTCCCACCTACCCCAATACTGGTGCCAATGCCCATAAATTCAAACCCATTCCTCCCACACCAATCCCTGAGCCACCCATTCACTTCCTTAATCCTATCAACCCTACGCCCGTCTGCACTCGGTTCAGGCAGTAGTCCGGAGATAACCACCTTGTCGGTTCTACTTTTTAATTCCATTCCCAGCTTTTCATACTCCCTCCCCAGATCCTCAGTTCGCATTTTGCCTACGTCGTTGGCACCCACATGTACTACAACGACCGGATTCTCACCCTCCCACTCCAGGTTCCTCTGCAGCCCAGATGCGATATCCTGGACCTGAGCACCAGACAGACAACACACCCTTCTGTGCACTTTGTCATTGTGACAAAGGACAGTGTCAATACCCTTAACCACACTATCCCCAATTACTACCATGTTCCTTTTCCCCTTCTCTTTGCCTATGTCCTGCTGCATCACTGTACCGTGTGCAGTTTGCTCACCAACCTCACCGCCCTCATTCTCGTCCAGACTGGAAGCAAGAACCTGAAATCTGTTATGCAGATTGAGAGGCTGAGGCATTTGGTCCCCACCCTCCTTCCTCCGGTCCCCACCCTCCTTCCTCCGGTCCCCACCTTCCTTCCTCCGGTCCCCACCCTCCTTCCTCTCAGCAGCCCCCTCCTGTTCCTGACCCTTAGAGTTAGCCAGTCTAGGGGGGGTGGATGTCTCTTGCACCCCATTATCAATGGCACCCTCCCTCCCCCTGATGAGCCTCAGTGTCTGTAGCTCAGAGGCCAGCTCATCCACCTTGAGCTGGAGCTCCTCCAGCAACCAGCACTTACTGCAGACATGGTCACTGGGAAGGACCCTGGGGTCCACCAGCTCCCACATCATACAGAAACAGCACATCACATGCCCCTCCATTATTCCCTGTAGTAATATTGAACAATTTCAACACAAACTTACCAGGCCCTTTTCTCCAGAGCCCTTTGTTCCGAAGCCCTAATAGCTCACTCTGCTTCCCTCTCACTCCGCTGCCCGCTCCGACGCTGCCCGCTGTCTACACCAGGCCTCCTTTTAAACCTGGCGCTGTTTAAAAGCCTGCTTACCCACACATCCCTGCTATCCACTCCCTTTGAATTCTTAAAGCGGTAAATACAAAAAGCCCGCGAAAATGCTTTCAAATAATTTAAACAGTTCTACAAGGTAAATTCTTACCACACACTAAAAAGCCCGCGAAAATGCTTTAAACTTATTTAAACAGGTTTTAAACAGGTAATTTCTTACCTGACTCTCTGCTGATCTTATAGAGGTCTATAAAATAATGAGGGGCACAGATCAGCTAGATAGTCAATATCTTTTCCCAAAGGTAGGGGAGTCTAAAACTAGAGGGCATTGGTTTAAGGTGAGAGGGGAGAGATACAAAAGAGTCCAGAGGGGGATTTTTTCCACACAGAGTGTGGTGAGTGTCTGGAACAAGCTGCCAGAGGTAATAGTAGAGGCGGGTACATGTTGTCCTTTAAGAAGCATTTAGACGCTTACATGGGTGAGATGTGTATAGAGGGATATGGGCCAAATGCGGGCAATTGGGATTAGCTTAGGGGTTTTAAAAATAAGAGCAGCATGGACAAGTTGGGCTGAAGGGCCTGTTTCCATGCTGTAAACCTCTATGACTCTATGAGTCTATTAGTCACATCTTCAGGAACATATAAAGGCGTGGCAGAGAGGGTCAAGGAATATAACAAGAGGGGATAATGGTGGGGAGGGGGTAATGACAGGGAGGGGGTAACGGCAGCTGGGGGATGGAGAGGCCACAGGGAGCCCTGGGGAGGGGGTCAGGGAGGATGCAAGAATGGGAAGGAAGAGACATTATAACAGAACAGGCTGGAAAGAATGAGGCCAGAGAGGAGCAAGAGGGGAGGATGGGGAACAGAAGGGGAGATTGGGATAGGGTGGGGATAGTGTGAGAAGAAGGAAGGGTGGTGATGGAGCAGAGAGGAGAGGAGAGGGGGTAAGAGGGCAGGAAGGTTCTGGTCATGGCTGTCAGATTGAGGGCAGCAAAGTGGCAGTTTGTTCAATAATCTCCAGAATTCACACAGTAACAAAGTCACACCAAGCTCTGAGGAGCAGGTTCCTAATACTCACCCAGTGGAGGGGCAAAATTATCTGAAGTATTGGCCACCTCTGGAACATCCGCAGGCTCCTGCTATGAAACACAATGTTAGGCACCTTGACCTGACCAGAAAGGCACCATTTCCCCCGATCTCCCAGCCCACCTCCCCAGGTCCTTGAACCCCATCCCCTCCGATATTATTGCCCACATCACTGAAATCCGTCCAGCAGCCTTTGCTTCCACCCTGTCTATCACTAACAGAGTGCTAACTATGTTGTTGGGAGCTCTGGGAGGTAGCTGTGATGCTGCTGCCTCTCACACACGTTCAGATTTACTCTCCTTCCAAACCTGTCATCATTACCATCCAGAAGAGCAGCAAGTACCTGGGAACACCTGATCCAGAAGTTCCCCTCCAGTCACTCACCACCCTGACTTGGAAATATATCGCCATTCCTTCACTGTTGTTGGGTCGAAATCCTGCAACTCCCTCTCTAACAGCATAGTGGGTGTACCTACACCCCATGGACTGCAGTGATTCCAGAAGGCAGCTCACCGCCACCCTCTCAACAGGAAGGGAGTTGTTAAGCTGCTCCTTTGCAGGGTTCATACAGACTGTGATGTAACAATTCTCTGATTCAAATTACGGTTGCACAATAAATGCTGATCTTGCCAATGAAGACCAGGACCCAAGAGGGAATTTAAAAGGAAAGCTGCCTCTGGGTCTCTATCATCACTAACCCACTGCTGACAGCAAAGCTGTCCCCATTCCTTTAGTTAAAAGCTACAGTGTTGTCACAGAATTGTCAGGAGGGCAGGACTGAGGGACGCTTCCTGCAGCTGGTGAAAGGGCTCTGGCCAAACGGTCATTCTTTCAATGTGGTCAGTGTGTGGCTAATATCAGAAACTGGTCACCCTGGCTGTGATATACTCCCACCCTTCCACAATGCCAAATCACCAAGTCAGTGGGAGACCATCACACAGAGCTGCTCTCAGTTACAGCACACATTCCAAATCCACCCCTTTTGGGAGATATCTGGGCCACAATTTTACATAATAATTCAAAGTACCTAAAGGGTGAATAGACGGAGGTGTCTGTTTTTTTGAGTGAACTGATAATTTACAGCACTCTGTGCAATGCTCCCTCCACCTCGCCCCCCACAATGGCCATCAGGTGGTTCATGCCAGTGAAGGGGGAAGGTGGAGGGGGAAAGTGGAGGGGGGGGTGGGTGCGCAGGGGGGACGGCAGAGCAGAATCCTGTTGGAGAGGCCAGCAGCAGCGTGCTCAGGGGGCCACTCGGCATGTGCCAATTTCCCAGTGACCGGCCTCGATCCCACATCAGCCACCCCCACCCACCCGGGTCTGGCTCTGTCCCCATCTACACCCAGCCCCAACGCATAGATTCCACCCCCCACCCACCCTCCAATCTCCTCCCCGGATCTGGCTCCATCCCCATCTAGCCCCACCACCCATGAGGCCCCGTTAAGGTAGATAAATCCCCAGGGCCAGATGGGATTGAGCCCAGGTTTCTGCAGGAAGCAGAGGGGAGAAATAGCTGGAGCCTTAACAGATACCTTCACATCCTCTCTGATCACAGCTGAGGTTCCAGAGGATGGAGAATAGCCAATGTTGTTCCCTTGTTTAAGAAAAGAAACAGGGATAACCCTGGAAATTAAAGGTTGGTGAGCCTGACATCAGTGGTGGGAAAACCTTTGGGGAAGATACTGAGGGACAGGATAGATGCACATTTGGAGGAAAATGGACTAGTTAGTAACAGGCAGCATGGTTTTGTACGGAGAAGGTCATATCTCATTAACTTGATTGAGTTTTTTGAAGAGGTAACAAAGATAATTGATGAGGGAAGGGCTGTGGATGTGGTTTATATGGACTTTAGTAAGGTGTTTGACAAACTCCCATGTGGCAGACTGGTACAAAAACTAGAATTACATGGGATTGGGGTGGGCTGGTTAGATGGATACAGAATTGGCTTGGTTGTAGAAGATAGAGGGCAGCGGTGGAAGGGTGTTTTTCAGAATAGAGATCTGTAGCTAGTGATGTTCCACAGGGATCAGTGCTGGGACCGCTGTTGTTTATAGGAAATATAAACAATCTAGAGGAAAATGTGGGTGGTCTGATTTGTAAGTTTGTGGATGACACAAAGATTGGTGCAGTTGCTGATGGTGCCGGGGGTTGTCAGAGGATCCAACAGGATATCGATAGATTGGAGACTGGGCACAGAAATGGCAGGTGGAGCTTAAACCGGACAAATGTGAGGTGATGCATTTTGGAGGATTGAATTTAGATGTGAGTTATATGATAAATAGCAGAACCCTTAGGAACATTAACATACAGAGGGATCGGGGCGTGCAGGTCCACAGTTCCCTAAAAATGGCAACACAGGTGGCCAAGGTGATTCTAAAGGCAGATGGTATGCTCACCTTCATCAGCTGGGGCACTGAGTACAAGAGTTGGGAAATCATGTTGCAGCTATATAAAACCTTGGTTAGACTGCATTTGGAGTATTGCGTGCAGTTCTGGTCACCACACTACCAGAAGGATGTGGATGTTTTGGAGAGAGTGCAAAGAAGGTTCACCAGGATGTTGCCTGGTCTTGAGGGTGTTGACTTTGAGGAGAAGTTGAATAAACTAGGACTGTTTTCACTGGAAAGACAGAGGCTGAGGGGAGACCTGATAGAGGACTACAAAATTATGAGGCACAAACAGGGTGGATAGTCAGAGACTTTTTGCCCAGGCGGAAGTGTCAATTTCAAGGGAGCAGAGGTTCAAGGTGAAAGGAGGAAAGTTTAAAGGAGATGTGCAGGGGAAGTTTTTCATGCAGAGAGTGGGTGCTGGAATGCGCTGCCAGAGGAGGTGGTGGAAGCAGGCATATTAGCAACATTTAAGAGGCATCTGGGTGGGTGCATGAACAGGGAGGGAATAGGAAGGGAATAGGGATATACGGACCCAGTGCGGGCAGACAGTTATTTTTAGTTAGGGCATCATGACCAGCAGAGGCTTGGAGGGTCATTGTTCTTAGTACACTCCCAAGGATTTTACCACAGAGACGCTGCTTTCAATTTTCTGGGGCTCTGGTGGATCAGGGGTGCCTGGCTGTTGGTCTGACTGGGGGGGCTTGGAGACTAGCCTTTCTGTTCGTTGCCTCTCACGACGTCGCTTTAACCTGCAGAACGTAAAACAAAACAATTCTTAGAAAAAAAATCACGTTCATCCCATGATCCAGTGCCCTTTTGATCCCACTGTCTTCCATATCACAGAATCCTACAGTGCAGAAGAGACCTTTCGGCCCATCAAGTTTGCATCTCCACTTGGGAAGTGAATAATGATATTGGGCCTGACTTGCACAATGACAGCTTTCCAAGCAAGATAATGTGGAAAAGTTACAATGAGAGGGGTGAAGAGCTGTTTGCTGTTGTGAAGAAATGTCATGAGAAAAGCACCAACATTGACTACTCAATGCACGAAAGGCCCTGACCTGCCCACCTAATCCCACTTGTCAGCACTTGGCCCAAAGCATTGAATGCTATAACGTGCCAAGTACTCATCCAGGTACTTTTTAACGGATGTGAGGCATCCCATCTCCACCACCCTCCCAGGCAGCACATTCCAGACCCTCACCACCCCCCTAAACCTCCCACCCCTCACTGTTAACTCGTGTCCCCTCGTAACTGATCCTTCAAAGAAGAGGAATGGCTGTTCTGCATCCACTCTGTCCATGTCCCTCATAATCTTGAACACCTCAGTCAGATCGCCCCTCTGTCTTCTCTGCTCCAATGAAAACAGCCCAAGCCTATCCAACTTCTCTTTATAATTTAACCGCTCCATCCCAGGCAGCATCCTGGTGAATCCCCTCCACACCCCCTCCAGGGCAATCACATCCTTCCCATAATGTGGTGATAGAACTGCACACAGTGCTCCAGCTGTGCCCTCACCAAAGTTCAACACAACTCCATCATGACCTCTCTGCTTTTATAATCTGTACCCCGATCGATAAAGGCAAGCGTGTCATGCGCCTTTTTCACCACCCTATTAACCTGTCTTTCCACCTTCAGAGATCTATCGACAAAACAAACCAATGTGCTTTGTTCTTTGTCAGACCTTTCATTGAATACTTCCTTGTCAAATTACTACTTCCAAAGTGCATCACCTCACACTTTTCAGGGTTAAACTCCATCTGCTGCTTATCCGCCCATTTGACCATCTCATCTATATCTTCCTGTAACCCAAGATACTCACCCTCACTGTTAACCACCTGGCCAATCTTTGTATCATCAACAAGCTTACTGATCCTACACCCAGACAGTCATCTATGTCCTTTATATAAATAACAAACAATAGGGGGCCCAGCACAGATCTCTGTGGTACGTCACTGGTCACTGGCCTCCAGTCACCGAAACAGCTGTCTGTCACCACCCTCTGCCTCCTATCACTAAAAAGAAGTCTCACAACACCCAGTTAAAGTCCAACAGGTTTATTTGGTAGCAAAAGCCACTAGCTTTTGGGCCTCTGGCCCTTTGTCAGGTGAGTGAAGAGTGAAACTTTAACCTGGTGTTGGAAGACTTCTTACTGTATTTACCCCAGTCCAACGCCAGCATCTTCACATCATTTCTACCACTGAGCTAAATATGAATCCACCTTGTCAGGTCACCCTGTATCCCCTTCTTAATAAGTCTCCCATGTGGGACTTTGCCAAAGGCTTTGCTGAAATCCATGTGAACTACATCAACAGCACTGCCCTCAATCACACACTTGGTTATACGCTCAGAAAATTCAATCAAATTTGTTAAGGACAACCTCCCTCTGACCAAACCATGCTGACTATTCCTGATCAAACCTTGCCTCTCCAAATGGAGAGAGATTCTCTCCTTTAGAATCTTCTCTGGTAGTTCCCCAAATCACAGATGTGAGACTCACTGGTGTGTAGTTCCTTGGCTTGTCTCTGCAACCCTTCTTAAATAGTAGGACTTTATTAGCTGTCCTCCAGTCCTCTGGCACCTCCCTGGTGAGAAGTCTCACAACGCCAGGTTAAAGTCCAACAGGTTTATTTGATAGTAAACCCACAAGCTTTCAGGGTTTGCCCCTTTGTCAGGTGAGTGGAGAGTCACCAGAGTGACCAGAACTCTCCATTCACCTGACGAAGGGGCAAACCCTGAAAGCTTGCGGGTTTACTATCAAATAAACCTGTTGGACTTTAACCTGGTGTTGTGAGACTTCTTACTGTGTTTATCCCAGTCCAACGCCGACATCTTCACATCATGACCTCCCTGGTGGCCAGGGAGAAATAAAAAATTTGGGTCAGAGCCCCTGTAATTTTCTCCCTCGCCTCTCACAACAGCCTGGGACACCATTCATCCGGACCTGGAGATTTGTTCACTTTTAAGCCTGCCAATATCACTAATACCTTGTCACTCCCTATGACAATTTTCTCCACAGCCTCACCGTCTCCCCGAGTTCCATAACTACCTCCTCATCCTCATGGGCAAAGACTGACCCTACTAATGCCCTCTGGCTCCACCCATAGTTTGCCCCCTCGGTCCGTAATGGGCCCCACTCTTTCCCCGATTATCCTCTTCCCCATTGATAAACTTATAGAATATCTTTGATATCCTTCAGTTTGAGGGTGAGAAAATTGAATCTGAAAGAACTATCTTAAACTGAAATGAAGGTAAGAACAAGGAAAGGAAGACAGTCGGCTAAAGTCGACTGGGAAAGTACGCTGCAAGGAAAGGTGGTAGATAAGCAGTGGCAGTCATCTAACGAGATATTTGAGGGCAAATCCACATCTAGCATGAGAGAGGCTTTTAAAGGCCAGTTGATTGAAGTGTGAGACAGACAGGTCCCCACAAAAATGAAGGTCAGAAATGGCAGAATTTGGGAGCCATGAATGATCAGGAAAATTGTAAGCTTAGTCAAAAGGAAAAAGGAAGCATCCAATAGATCTAGGCATCTAAAAACTGAGGAATACAATGGAAGTAGGAAGGAGCTTCAACATGGAACTAGGAGGACTAAAAGGGGCCGTGAAATATCTTTAGCAAACAGGGTCAAGGAGAATCACAAGGATTTTTATGAATATATTTGGAGCAGGAGTTAAGTTTTTAAGTTTTTATTAGTCACAAGTAGGCTTATATTCATACTTCAATGAACTTACTATGAAAATCCCGTAGTCACCACACTCTGGTGCCTGTTTAGTTACACTGAGGGAGAATTTACCAAGAGAAAGAGTAGGCCCACTCAAGGACAATGCAGAGATGTTATGCATGGAAGCACAGGAAGTAGGTGAGATCCTTAATGAGTACTTTGTATTGGTATTCACCAAGGAGAAGGATTTGACGGATGTTAGGAATAGGTATGTGAACACTCTAGAGAATGTCAATACATTGAAGGAGGAAGTGTTGAGTATTCTAACCCCAAGAAAATCTCAGCAGCTCTGGCAGCATCTGTAAGGAGGGAAAAGAACTGATATTTGGAGTCCAGGTGATCCTCTGTCCTTTTAGCTTTGACAAAGGGTCATCTGGAGCACTGTGTGCAGTTCTGGTTGCCACATTATAGAAAGGATGTGATTGTGATTGCACTGGAGGGGGGTGCAGAGGACATTCACCAGGATTGCTGCCTGGGATGGAACATTTAAGTTATGAAGAGAGGTTACGTAGGCTTGGGTTATTCTTGTTGTAGCAGAGAAGACTGAGGGGGTGACCTGATCGAGGTGACAAAGGTGATGAGTCATGGACAGAGTGGATAAGGAGCAGCCGTTCCCCCTAGTTAAAGGGTCAGTCACAAGGGAACAAAGGTTCAAGGTGAGGAGCAGGAAGTTTTGGGGGGATGTGAGGAAAAACCTTTTTACCCAGAGGGTGGTGAGGGTCTGGAATGTGCTGCCTGGGAGGGTGGTGGAGGTGGGATGCCTCACATCCCTTAAAAAGTACCTGGATGAGCACCTGGCACGTCATAACATTCAGGGCTATGGGCCCAGTGCTGATAAATGGGATTAGGTGGGAGGTCAGGTGTTTCTATTGTGTCGGTGCTGACTCAATGGGCCGAAGGGCCTCTTCTACTCTATATGATTCTGTGATTCTATGAGGTTGGGCCTGTACTCATGGGAATTCAGGAGAATGAGAGATGATCTTGATGAAACATATAAGATTGTGAGGGATTCAGAGAGGAAATTTCCCCTCATTTGGGGAATCTAGGGCCACCGTTTCAGAATGACTGGTCTCCGAATAAGACTGGGATGAGGAGGATTCTGTTCCCTCAGAAGGTTGTTACTCTTTGGAATTTTCTTGCACAGAAAGCAGTGGAGGTTGTGCCAGTGAGTATATTGAAGAGTGCATTAGACAGATTTTTGATTACTAAGGGAGCTCAGAGAGATGCGTTGCCAGGAATGTAGGGTCGAGGGCAGGATTAGATCAGCCATGATCTCATTGAAAGGCAGAGCAGGTTCATGGGATCCATTTGCTTCCCATTCCTCTGTCTGCCCCCTGGTCCTGCCCAGTCTGGTCACTATTCTACTGATTTGCTACTACTGAATGGGATGATGCAGAGAATGAAGTAAAACCACCTCACATATTCGCACCTCTTCTTACTGCTTTGATTGGTCCTGGGCTCAAACGGCTCAATGTTGACTTTCAGAAGATGGAAAGCTCGAGGTTGTTGTCCTAAAGGTTGTCGAGAGTGACGCTGTCGGCCTTGTTCAAAAGCAATGAGATCCTGAGCTGGAATGAGTTTTGGAGGATTGATCACTGACACCTAGAATGAAGGATAATGTAGTAATGGTGGGCACAGCAGATATTGAATTTTAACTGTGGCCAGCGTACAGCATTGTCACTCCAGAGGTAGCCTTCAAACCAGGCTTCTGCCTGGGGATGGTGTATTACATTGCACTGCATTGAAGTGAATAGAGGTCCCTCACCAGCAATGACAGCTGTTTGTCTTGTTGGCTAAAATATCCTGTAACGTGACAGCACTGAATAATCCCAGCCCAATCAAAGAACAGCACAGGAAACAGGCCCTTCGGCCCTACAAGCCCGCGCTGCCCATTTTAACACTCACTGAGTGCCTTATTCAAGTCTTTCGTCGGCCGACGACGCTTTTGTTTACCTTCAGTAGACTCCACAATAAAGGGGTGCAAATTTAGGGAATTATATGGACACCAGGTTAAGGGAGAGATCCAATTCAGGGACAATTTATTGACACCAATCAGCCTAAAAAGCACCTTTTTGGGGTGTGGGAGGAAACCAGAGCACCTGGAGAAAACCCACGCAAGCACGGGGAGAATGAGCAAACTCCCACAGACATTGATCCAAGTCGGAGATCCGACCCGGGTCCCTGTATCTGCACAGCAAACAGTGATAGTCACTGAGCTGTCGTGTTGCCCGTCAGTTGGTCTAGTTTAAGCGTACACTATCGGACATTCGTCATCCAGCAACTTCAGAAATGGCCTGAGATACACTGTTACAATGAAGTACAGCAAATAATATGCTACAGAACATAGGTGGAGACAGGCAAAACTATCTCAATAACTCCGACAATAGAAAACAGTATGGATATTTTGACACAACATAGCCCTGTCCCTCTTATCCTGTCCTGACAAAGGCTGCTTTCCCTTAACAAGGTGGAGACACCTACTCCCCTTGGTGCCAAGACTCCCGTATCTCTCCCCCTCACCGTGACTGGACAGAGGCCCACCCAACCCCATCAACAGAGCAGAGAAGCCCTCAGACCCTGAATCCCTTCCTCAGCGTACTGGCCCAGCTTACCTGGTTCACAGTGTTGAAGCTGCGATATGGCTGCTGCTGTCTAGGACTCGGAGTTGATGCTGCAGAGAGTCTCCATGACCGTCCAAGCTCTGTCTGACTGTTTGGCAGCTGCTTTTCCACCAAAGGAAAGTGGGTGTTGAGGGTGGGCTGGGGGAGGTGGAGGAGAGGCATTCTGAGCATCTGAGAGCAGCCTGGGTGTGAGGAAGGAGGTGGGAGTTGCCTCGGGAATCTCTCAGTGGAGTAGATAGGGCCCTTTGCTGGAGGCTCAGTCCAGTGAGAAACTGGAGGCTGCTGATATTGATCCAGGTTCAGGTGTTTGGGTGGGCTTCCACGGAACAACTTCTCCTTCCTCTCCTGTTCTTCAGCTGCTTTCTGCAGAGTCCCAGGATCATATGCAGCTAAGTTTAAATGGGAAGGAAAGCCAGGCTGTGGCTTGTGACGGGGCTGTGGGCTGGGAACCCAGGCCTCTCGGGGGGTGGATTGCAGTAGAGGTATGGAGTGAGCCAGCTTGGTGAATCTCACTGAAGGAGTCCTGAGCTCATAGCGAGGCTGGAGTCGCAGCAATGGGAGACCAGCTGTTGGATTTGTCTGAGGACTGAAGTGGAAGAGTGCCGCAGGAGGCTGAGGCCCGAGGTTCAGGAGGAGGTGCGGTCGGATAGAATCACTGCCTGCGGTCGGCATATTTTGGGAATCAGAGATCCGTGGTAACGTCCGCACGTCATCACCTTCAGGTGGTGGATGCAGAGAGAACTCCTCTGGCTTCTAGGGAATAAAGGAGAACATCAGTGGACAGATCCAAAGACCCAATGGCTTCTACTTACAGGAAGATAATATCTGACAACAGGATTTCAGCTCAAAGCCAATCATTGAAGGAGGGTTCCGATTTCAATATTTCGATTCAAATACACGGAAAACTGGTCTGATGGAATAATTAGTTTGAAGATTTATACAAAACTTTGGGGCACAGGTTTAAGGTGTGAGTTTAAAGGAGATGTACGAGGCAGATTTTTTACACAGAGTGGTGGGTGCCTGGAACTCGCTGCCGGGGGAGGGAGTGGAAGCGGATACGGTAGTGAGTTTAAGGGGCTTCTTGACAAATCCATGAAAAGGATGGGAATAGAGAGATATGGTTCCCGGAAGGGTAGGGGGTTTTAGTTCAGTCGGGCAGCATGGTCGGTGCAGGTTTGGAGGGCTGAAAGGCCTGTTCCTGTGCTGGAATTTTCTTTATTCTTTACTTTGGGAAAATAATTAATTTGGGATTGAAAAAGGGCTCTGGAGAGAAAGCAAGGATTAGGTTTGGGATTGATGCAGGACAATAGTGAGAGAGCTATAGGGAAGGCAGTGATAAAGAGCCAGGCCAAACCTTTGGGATCAAATCCCAGCACAGCAGGTGGTGGAATTCAAATTCCGTTAAGGAATCTGGGATTGAACCTTGTAATAGTGAAGCCATTATTAGAATATAGAAAAACTACAGCACAAACAGGCCCTTCGGCCCACAAGTTGCGCTGATCATATCCCTACCTACTAGGTTTACCTATAACCCTCGATCCTATTAAATCCCATGTACTCATCCAGAAGTCTTTTAAAAGACCCCAGCAAGTTCGCCTCCACCACCACCGACGGCAGCCGATTCCACTCACTCACCACCCTCTGAGTGAAAAACTTACCCCTGACATCTCCTCTGTACTTGCTCCCCTGCACCTTAAATCTGTGTCCTATCGTAGCAACCATTTCAGCCCTGGGAAATAGCCTCTGAGAATCCACCCTATCTATTCCTCTCAACATTTTATAAACCTCTATCAGGTCGCCTCTCAACCTTCGTCTCTCCAGGGAGAAGAGACCTAGCTCCCTCAACCTATCTTCATAAGGCATGCCTACCAATCCAGGCAACATCCTTGTAAATCTCCTCTGCACCCTCTCAATAGCTTCCACATCCTTCCTGTAGTGAGGCGACCAGAACTGCGCACAGTACTCCAAGTGGGGTCTGACAAGGGTCCTATACAGCTGCAGCATTACCTCCCGACTCCTAAACTCAATCCCTCAATTAATGAAGGCCAGTACACCATACGCCTTCTTGACCACATCCTCTACCTGCAAGGCCGATTTAAGAGTCCTATGGACCCGGACCCCAAGGTCCTTCTGATCCTCTACACTGCTAAGAGTCTTACCCTTGATATTATACTCATTATTGGTCATCATTGACATCCACTTTGTTAACCAGTATCCCAAAGGGAAAGAAATCTGCCACCCTGACCCTGCCTGACCTACATGTAACTGCAGCTCTGAAATGTCAATTCAGTTCAGTTCATGGGCAATTCAAAATAGGCAACAAATAATGACATTGCAAGTAATATCAACATCCCGTGAATTAATTTTAAAAAGCGAGGCAGTGGGATTAGTTTGGGATTGATACAAGGTCATGGGGATAGAGTGATACTGTGGGATCATTTCCAAGTGAGGACTATAGAATTATAGAACAATACAGCACAGAAGAGGCCCTTTGGCCCATCCAGTCTGCACCAACATATCAGAAACACCTGAACTCCCATCTAATCCCATTTCCCAGCACTGGGCCCATAGCCCTGAATGTTATAATGTACCAAGTGCTCATCCAGGTACTTCTTAAAGCGTGTGAGGCATCCCACCCAGGCAGTGCATTCTGGACCTTCACCACCTCTGGGTAAAAAATGCTTTTCCTCAAATCCCCTCCAAACCTCCCACTCCTCACTTTTAACTTGTATTCCCTTGTGACTGACCGCTCAACTAAGGGGAACAGCTGCTCCTTATCCACTCTGTCCATGTCCCTCATAATCTTGAACACCTTGATCAGATCACCCCTCAGTCTTCTCTGCTCGAACAAAAACAATGCAAGCCTATCCAACCTCTCTTTATAACTTCAATGTTCCATCCCAGGCAGCATCCTGGTGAATCTCCCCTGCACCCCCTCCAATGTAATAACATCCTTCCTATAATGTGTGACCAGAACTGCACTCAGTGCTCTAGCTGTGGCCTCACCAAAGTTCTATACAACTCCAACATGATTTCTCTGCTTATGTGATCTATACCTTGATTGATAAAGACAAGTAGCCCACATGTTGTTTTCACCATCCTACTAACATGTCCTAACCTTCAGAGACCTGTGGTCAAACATGCCAAGGTCACTTTGTCCCACAGAACTTCCTAATGTCTTACCATTCATTGAATATTTCCTTGTCAAATTACTCCTTCCAAAATTTATCAGCTCACACTTTTCAGGGATAAATTCCATCTGCCACTTATCCGCCCATTTGACCATTCCGTATATATCTTCCGGTAGCCCAAGACACTCACCCTCACTGTTAACCACCTGGCCAATCTTTGTGTCATCCACAAACTTACTAATCCTACCCCCCACAATTCATCTAAGCTTTTTATATAAAGAATATAAATCCAGAGAATATAATCCTAACTGATCCATCTCTCCTCATATGACAGGCCTGTTATCCCAGGAATCAGCATGATAAACCTTCACTGTACCTCCTCTGTAACATGGACATCCTTCCACAGATAAGGACACCAAAACTGCACACAACACTCCAGGTGTGGCCTCACCAACGCCCTGTACAATTGCAGCAAAACATCCCTATCCCTATAAAAATAGGGAGTTTTGACAAAGGGTCATCTGACCTTGAAACATCAGCTCTTTTCTCTCCTTACAGAAGCTGCCAGACCTGCTGAGATTTCCTTCCCTAAAATACATTAGATGGGTTTTTCTGACAATTGACAATGGTTTCATGGTCATCAGTAGATTCTTAATTCCCAGATATTGATTGAATTCAAATTTCATCATCTGCCGTGGTGGGGTTTTTGAATACGGAGTATTACCCTGGCTCTCTGGATCACTAGCCCCGTGATAAAACCTGTACTCCACTGGCTTCCCTGCACACATCAGAATCCCAGTACGGGGAACTAGTGGCCCTGGACATTCAGTGCTTATAGCAGACAAGTGAAGAACATTAACCAAAATGATGTAACACCCACTCAGCAACACACATTTTTGTGCCCTGAATACATTCCGCTTTCCCCTCCCTCTCCCCATCGTGTGCGAGTGACAGCTTCTACTCCTTACCTGGGCAACCTTTTTGTCCTGTGGCAGGCTGCATGGCCTCTGAACTGGAGGGCTGCTGTCCATAGCTGTTCGCTCACACTCCTTTTCCCCAGGGACAGCCACTTGTCTGGTTAGAGTTGGGTTTATATTGGTATTCAGTGTTGGAGTAACGAGGCTGGGAATGGGTGGAATCTGCTGCTGAATACTGGGAAGGTTTGTCAACGATGATCCCACCATCTGCATTAAACTCATGAAGTTGATTTGTTGGAGCTGTTGGGATTGGGGGGAGGGTGAAACACAGGAGAGTGAGTTAAGATCAGAGGGGGAAAATTCGGAGCAGATTCAGCCTCTTGGCTCTGTCAGGCTGTTCTACTATTCGAGAACACTAAGGTTGATCTGATTGTGGCCATAAATCCACTTTCTTCCCTGTCCCACATAATGCTCAACTCCTATGCCAATTCCTTCTTATAGAAACATAGATCCATAGAATCCCTACAGTGCAGAACGAGGCCATTCAGCCCACTGGGTCTGCACTGACTCTCTGAAAGAGCCTCTTACCCAGGCCTATCCCCACAACCTATCTCTATCCCCTATGCCATGGCCAATCCCGCTAAACCACACACCTTTGGAGTGTGGGAGGAAACCGGAGCACCCAGAGGAAACCCATGCAGACATGGGGAGAACGTGCAAACTCCGCACAGATAGTGACCCGAGGCCGGGAATCAATTCCAGGTCCCTGGCACTGTGAGGCAGCTGAGCTAATCGCTGTCTCATCTTAGAGAGGAGATTCCAAATTTGAATCTGCATCGCCACCACCTTATCTGAAAAATCAGCACAGTGGACCTTCTTTACACCCCTAATGAGGGAGAGCGATGGATTTCTGGGGGTGAAGAAGAGGGAGAGAGCTATACGAGTGAGGGAGAGAGACAGAGCCGGGGGAGTGAGGGAGAGGGACAGAGCCGGTGGAGGGAGGGAGAGGGACAGAGCCGGGGGAGGGAGGGAGAGGGACAGAGCCGGGGGAGGGAGGGAGAGGGACAGAGCCGGGGGAGGGAGGGAGAGGGACAGAGCCGGGGGAGGGAGGGAGAGGGACAGAGCCGGGGGAGGGAGGGAGAGGGACAGAGCCGGGGGAGGGAGGGAGAGGGACAGAGCCGGGGGAGGGAGGGAGAGGGACAGAGCCGGGGGAGGGAGGGAGAGGGACAGAGCCGGGGGAGGGAGGGAGAGGGACAGAGCCGGGGGAGGGAGGGAGAGGGACAGAGCCGGGGGAGGGAGGGAGAGGGACAGAGCCGGGGGAGGGAGGGAGAGGGACAGAGCCGGGGGAGGGAGGGAGAGGGGCAGAGCCGGGGGAGTGAGGGAGAGAGACAGAGCTGGAGGAGGGAGGGAGAGGGGCAGAGCCAGGGGAGGGAGGGAGAGGGACAGAGCCAGGGGAGGGAGGGAGAGGGACAGAGCCGGGGGAGTGAGGGAGAGGGGCAGAGCCGGGGGAGTGAGGGAGAGGGGCAGAGCCGGGGGAGGGAGGGAGAGGGGCAGAGCCAGGGGAGGGAGGGAGAGGGACAGAGCCGGGGGAGTGATGGAGAGGGACAGAGCTGGGGGAGGGAGGGAGAGGGACAGAGCCGGGGGAGTGAGGGAGAGGGACAGAGCCGGGGGAGTGAGGGAGAGGGACAGAGCTGGGGGAGGGAGGGAGAGGGACAGAGCTGGGGGAGGGAGGGAGAGAGACAGAGCTGGGGGAGGGAGGGAGAGGGACAGAGCCGGGGGAGTGAGGGAGAGAGACAGAGCTGGAGGAGGGAGGGAGAGGGACAGAGCTGGAGGAGGGAGGGAGAAAACATAAGAACATAAGAAATAGGAGCAGGAGTAGGCCATCTAGCTCTTCGAGCCTGCCCCGCCATTCAATAAGATCATGGCTGATCTGTCGTGGCTCAGTTCCACATTCCCGCCCTCTCCCCATAACCCTTAATCCCCTCTCTCATCAAAAACCCATCAACCCGCGTCTTAAAAATATTTAGCGAGGCAGCCTCCACCACTTCAACGGGCAGAGAATTCCAGAGATTCACCACCCTTTGAGTGAAGAAGTTCCTCCTCAACTCTGTTCTAAACCGCACCCCCCTTTATCTTGAGGCTGTGCCCCCTAGTCCTACTGTCCTTTCTGAGCGAGAAGAGCCTCTCCACCTCTATCCTATCCATCCCATTCATCATCTTGTACGTCTCAATGAGATCTCCCCTCATTCTTCTAAACTCTAACGAGTACAAGCCTAGTTTATTCAGCCTCTCCTCATAGCTCAACCCCCTCAACTCCGGCATCAGCCTAGCAAACCTCCTCTGCACTCCCTCCAAGGCCAAAATATCCTTGCGTAAGTACGGCGCCCAAAACTGCACGCAGTACTCCAGCTGCGGCCTCACCAATGCCCTATACAGCTGCAGCAAGACCTCCCTACTTTTATATTCAATCCCCCTCACTATGAAGGCCAGCATCCCATTCGCCTTCCTGACCACCTGCTGCACCTGAGGGTGGGATTTTGCGACTCATGCACAAGGACCCCAAGGTCCCTCTGCACCGTCGCCTGCTGCAGTTTTTCTCCACGTAAGTAATAATCCTTCCTACCATTCTTCCTACCAAAGTGGACCACCTCGCACTTGCCAACATTAAATTCCATTTGCCATTTCCTGACCCATTCGCCCAGCCTATCTAGATCCTTCTGCAGACTCTCCACACCCTCCGCGCAATTTGCCGTTCCACCAATCTTGGTGTCATCAGCAAATTTCGACACCATACACTTGGTTCCCTCCTCCAGGCCATCTATGTAAATGGTAAATAGCTGAGGCCCCAGCACCGACGCCTGGGGCACTCCACTAGTCACCATCCGCCAATCCGAATAGCACCCATTAACCCCCACTCTCTGCCTCCTATTTGACAACCAATCCTCTATCCACGCTAACACCCTACCCCCAACTCCATGTCCCCTGACCTTCTGCAATAACCTCTTGTGAGGTACCTTGTCAAACGCCTTCTGAAAATCAAGAAAGACCACATCCACCGGCTCTCCTCTATCCACCGCCCTAGAGACATCCTCATAGAACTCCAGTAAATTTGTCAGACACGACTTCCCCTTAACGAAACCGTGCTGTGTCTGCTCTATCAAGCAATTCCCTTCAAGATGCCTCGCTATTTCCTCCTTGATGACGGAGGGACAGAGCTGGGGGAGGGAGGGAGAGTGACAGAGCTGTAGGAATGAGGGAGAGGGACAGAGCTGGGGGAGTGAGGGAGAGGGGCAGTGCTGGGGGAGTGAGGGAGAGGGACAGAGCTGGGGGAGGGAGGGAGAGGGACAGAGCTGCAGGAGGGAGGGAGAGTGACAGAGCTGGAGGAGTGAGGAAGAGTGACAGAGCTGGGGGAGTGAGGAAGAGGGTCAGAGCTGGGGGAGTGAGGGAGAGAGACAGAGCTGGGGGAGTGAGGGAGAGAGACAGAGCTGGGGGAGTGAGGGAGAGGGACAAAGCTGGGGGAGTGAGGGAGAGAGACAGAGCTGGGGGAGTGAGGGAGAGGGACAGAGCTGGGGGAGGGAGGGAGAGGGACAGAGCTGGGGGAGTGAGGGAGAGAGACAGAGCTGGGGGAGTGAGGGAGAGGGTCAGAGCTGGGGGAGTGAGGGAGAGAGACAGAGCTGCGGAGTGAGGGAGAGAGACAGAGCTGGGGGAGTGAGGGAGAGAGACAGAGTTGCGGAGTGAGGGGGAGGGACAGA
This sequence comes from Carcharhinus amblyrhynchos, assembly GCF_965287045.1. Classification (NCBI taxonomy): domain Eukaryota; kingdom Metazoa; phylum Chordata; class Chondrichthyes; order Carcharhiniformes; family Carcharhinidae; genus Carcharhinus; species Carcharhinus amblyrhynchos. The sequence goes on along the minus strand of NW_027649945.1, from coordinate 188,929 downwards.
GCTGGGGGAGTGAGGGAGAGAGACAGAGCTGCGGAGTGAGGGAGAGGGTCAGAGCTGGGGGAGTGAGGGAGAGAGACAGAGCTGCGGAGTGAGGGAGAGAGACAGAGCTGGGGGAGTGAGGGAGAGAGACAGAGCTGGGGGAGTGAGGGAGAGAGACAGAGCTGCGGAGTGAGGGAGAGGGTCAGAGCTGGGGGAGTGAGGGAGAGAGACAGAGCTGCGGAGTGAGGGAGAGAGACAGAGCTGGGGGAGTGAGGGAGAGAGACAGAGTTGCGGAGTGAGGGGGAGGGACAGAGCTGGGGGAGGGAGGGAGGGACAGAGCTGGGGGAGGGAGGGAGGGACAGAGCTGGGGGAGGGAGGGAGGGACAGAGCTGGGGGAGGGAGGGAGGGACAGAGCTGGGGGAGGGAGGGAGAGAGAGAGCGGGGGAGGGAGGGAGAGAGACAGAGCTGGAGGAGGGAGGGAGAGGGTCAGAGCTGGAGGAGGGACAGGGAGTGAGAGCGGGGAGAGGGGTGGACTGTGTTTATGGAGGAGGGATTGGGCTAGTGTACAAACCTACACAGTGTGAACAGGAGAACTGGGACCACTAAAAATGAGAGACGTGAAAAAGAGAGTGAGCAGGAGAAAGGACAAAAACAGAGAAGTGAAAGTGGAGTCTGAGAAAGAGAACACAGAAAAGGGAGATTGACTGGGAGAAAAGGGGACAAGCCCATTCCAGGGAGAACATCCCTGCGGGGCCCATCTGGATTGGTGAATAAACAGAGGAATCAGGGGATCTAAAGCAATTCACAAACAACAAGAATACAGACCCATTTCCCATTACCTGAACCAGTTTAAACATTTCATCCTGCAGCAGGTGTCCAACAAAATCACAGGTGTGTACTGTCTGACCATCAGGACGCAGGGCTTGGCTAGCAGCGGGCATTGACACGGGGGGCACTGACGCAGGGGGTGTGGGTGGCCTGGACACAGGTTGGTGCAGGGAGGAGTCAGCCAGGCTGGACAGACAGTCAAACCTGAGGAAAGAAAGCACGAGAGATGTGATTAGTGAGGGGAACATATCAGCTTGAGGTTGGTGTAGTCAGTGGGCACTCTGAGATGGCCCACAGCAGAATCACTGAACTCACTCAGACAGGATCACTCAGCACAGCATCAGAGCGAGGCTGAAACCTCACAATTATCCTGCACTCAAACTCATGGCAAAATATATCATGCACCATCAGATCGCATACAGACTGTTCACCCTCCCAGGTACAAACAGCAGCTCACTAGCCTCATACAGCACAGCCTTCCCGTTCCTCTGCCACCTCCCAGTTATTGAATACTCTGTCAGCACTCACTGGGTGGGATTTTCCAGCCGCGCTCACTGGGTGGGATTCTCCAGCCGCGCTCACTGGGTGGGATTCTCCAGCCGCGCTCACTGGGTGGGATTTTCCAGCCGCGCTCACTGGGTGGGATTCTCCAGCCGCGCTCACTGGGTGGGATTCTCCAGCCGCGCTCACTGGGTGGGATTCTCCAGCCGCGCTCACTGGGTGGGATTTTCCAGCCGCGCTCACTGGGTGGGATTCTCCAGCCGCGCTCACTGGGTGGGATTCTCCAGCCGCGCTCACTGGGTGGGATTTTCCAGCCGCGCTCACTGGGTGGGATTTTCCAGCCGCGCTCACTGGGTGGGATTCTCCAGCCGCGCTCACTGGGTGGGATTTTCCAGCCGCGCTCACTGGGTGGGATTTTCCAGCCACGCTCACTGGGTGGGATTCTCCAGCCGCGCTCACTGGGTGGGATTTTCCAGCCGCGCTCACTGGGTGGGATTCTCCAGCCGCGCTCACTGGGTGGGATTCTCCAGCCGCGCTCACTGGGTGGGATTCTCCAGCCGCGCTCACTGGGTGGGATTTTCCAGCCGCGCTCACTGGGTGGGATTTTCCAGCCGCGCTCACTGGGTGGGATTTTCCAGCCACGCTCACTGGGTGGGATTTTCCAGCCGCGCTCACTGGGTGGGATTCTCCAGCCGCGCTCACTGGGTGGGATTTTCCAGCCACGCTCACTGGGTGGGATTTTCCAGCCACGCTCACTGGGTGGGATTTTCCAGCCGCGCTCACTGGGTGGGATTTTCCAGCCGCGCTCACTGGGTGGGATTTTCCAGCCGCGCTCACTGGGTGGGATTTTCCAGCCGCGCTCACTGGGTGGGATTTTCCAGCCACGCTCACTGGGTGGGATTTTCCAGCCGCGCTCACTGGGTGGGATTTTCCAGCCGCGCTCACTGGGTGGGATTTTCCAGCCGCGCTCACTGGGTGGGATTTTCCAGCCGCGCTCACTGGGTGGGATTTTCCAGCCGCGCTCACTGGGTGGGATTTTCCAGCCGCGCTCACTGGGTGGGATTTTCCAGCCGCGCTCACTGGGTGGGATTTTCCAGCCGCGCTCACTGGGTGGGATTTTCCAGCCGCGCTCACTGGGTGGGATTTTCCAGCCGCGCTCACTGGGTGGGATTTTCCAGCCACGCTCACTGGGTGGGATTTTCCAGCCACGCTCACTGAGCTGCTCACACCAAAACCGGAAAATCCCACCCGAGGTCTGTGGCACTTTGTATGGTTCCCCCCGCCCCCCACTACGATCCCCATGGCGGAGGGACAGGAAAATTCCCCCCGCACTGTGTTCTGTCTCCAGTTCTAGGCTAGTTTTGAATATTTTTCTCTGTGTTTTATTCCCTTGGGAAAAGGAGGAGAATAATTTAATGACATTTTGCTCCTAAAACTGTTTTTCATTGAAGTGTCTTGTTGATTGGAAGGCTGAAATTCAGTTTCTGGTCTGCAGGATGGTGTTTATAAGGTTTACTCACCTCTCCGTTGCTGTCACTGAAGCTTGGGATGTGCTTTGAGAAGAGCAGGGACTGTCAATGGCAGCTTCACCCTGCACCCTGCAGTAAAACAGCAAGAACCTCTTCAGCCTGGAAACATCTATCCACAATCTCATTCAGTACCAAAATCATCCTCATCCTCACCTTCTCCTGCTCCTCGGATCAGGTTAGGGAATTCCCAGGATAACCTGGTTGATTCAGAATTTGTTTAGGGAATGGGGCATGTGAAAAATATAAAGCTCTGAAAAAGAACTGAGCAAACAACCAGAAGAGGAATGAAAGCAAAAGCAAAACAGTCAAGAAACATTCCACCCCCGCCCCCCCCCGGTGTCCCCTCAGCCTTTCCATCCCCCTCACCTGACCTCCCGTGTCCCCTGACCCCCCCATGCTCCCTCACCTCGCTTACCCTCTCTGCCCCCTTCACCTTGTTCACCCCCTTACCCCCTCACCTTGTTCACCCCCTTACCCCCTCACCTTGTTCACCCCCTTACCCCCTCACCTTGTTCACCCCCTTACCCCCTCACCTTGTTCACTCCCTTACCCCCTCACCTTGTTCACCCCCTTACCCCCTCACCTTGGTCATCCCCTTACCCCCTCACCTCACTCACCCTCTCTGCCCCCTCACCTTGTTCCTGCCTGTGCCCCCTCACCAATTTAGGCCTGTGCTACCTTGTCTGGGTCACACCAACCAACTCTCCCCATTCTCCAATAGCCTGTGCTCCTTCTCTCAATTCTGTCTGGGGCTTTACCCTCTGCCATGGGTTTACTACAGGTTATGATGGATACATTCCTCAGGAATATTGCCGAGATGAAGTTTATTCACTGTATCTGATCCCACGGCCTATCCTGCTTGTTGAGCTAACTGTTCACCTGATTCCTCTTCCCCTATTCTCGGATTACTCGGAGGGAACAGCAGAGGCTCGGAGAATGATTGAGACAAGATGTTCAGTCAGATTTCAGCTCACTCACTGGGTTCACACTGATATAAACAGGCTGCTATTTAACACCTTCCAAACCATTCCAAAGGCCAATTCTCTTCAGCTTCTCCTGGATTCCATGTTAAACTCAGCCTGCTTGATTACAGTGAGACAATACCGCACCATAGCAACTTACCCGGCCTGGCTCTCTGTGCCAACTCTGCGCAACTGCAACATGTGGCAACTTGCCAGTTATTTACCTGTCAACAGGTTTGTTTAAGGAGTTGGAAGCTGCAGGAACAGGCCCAGCTGCCATGGCAATCTATTGCCTACATTTTTACAAAATACTCAATGTATTGCAGTCTTTTCCTTTCCCTCAGAGTAGATTTCAATCTCTTAGACCCAAAAAGGCTCCCTCCATCTCTCCACAGGCTTACTGCTTACACACTGCTGGAAGAATTCTAGATTTCCTTTCACAACCACAATTCTATTCTCAAACTCTCTCTCTGCCAGTCTTCTTTCCTCTTCATTCCTCTCTCAGCTTATGGCATTTGCTCTGCTCTTTACGAGAGAGTCCGGTCGACATGCACCACACTGAAGTTCACACTGTGATGAAATCAGACATGATTAAATGGTGGATCATTCTACCTTTCACCCATATTACTTGAACTAGGCTAGACTGTGAGACAGCTGTCTCAATCTTGGCACAAGTCCCCACTGGAGGATTTTGTTCCAATTAGATTTCTCTGTAATAGTTTGATAAGCTGAATGTTAGAGGTAGAGCAGGTAAGAATGGCAGATTTGCACCGCTGAAGGACATTACCAAAAGCCAGATGATTTCCTACAATCAGCCAGTCTCAATCTGATGGCAGCTTTTCACAATTCCAGATTTATTCATAAGTGGAAGTAATGTGGGTAAAAGGTAGAATGATAAACAGGCTTTCTTGGATAATGAAGGAAATAGTGCTTATGATGAAAAAGAGAGGGTTTGTGATCACAAGGACCAGGAGCAGGAGAAGGCCATTCAGCCCCTCGAGCCTGATCCACCATTTAATCATGTCTGATTTCATCACAGTGTGAACTTCAGTGTGGTGCATGTCGACCAGACTCTCTCGTAAAGAGCAGAGCAAATGCCATAAGCTGAGAGAGGAATGAAGAGGAAAGAAGACTGGCAGAGAGAGAGTTTGAGAATAGAATTGTGGTTGTGAAAGGAAATCTAGAATTCTTCCAGCAGTGTGTAAGCAGTAAGCCTGTGGAGAGATGGAGGGAGCCTTTTTGGGTCTAAGAGATTGAAATCTACGCTGAGGGAAAGGAAAAGACTGCAATACATTGAGTATTTTGTAAAAATGTAGACAATAGATTGCCATGGCAGCTGGGCCTGTTCCTGCAGCTTCCAACTCCTTAAACAAACCTGTTGACAGGTAAATAACTGGCAAGTTGCCACATGTTGCAGTTGCGCAGAGTTGGCACAGAGAGCCAGGCCGGGTAAGTTGCTATGGTGCGGTATTGTCTCACTGTAATCAAGCAGGCTGAGTTTAACATGGAAAAAAGTCTGACAACACCAGGTTCAAGTCCTACCGATTTATTTAATAGTAAACTCACAAGCTTTCGAGGTTACCCCCTTCGTCAGGTGAATGGAGAGTTCTGGCCTCAGACAGAGCATATAAAGCACAGACAGTTTACAGATTACTGACTAGAATGCGAATCCTTACACCTAACCTGCTATTCAAGTATTAAAGAGGCCGACAATGTGAGTGGAAGGAGCACTGATCACAGGTTAAAGAGATGTGTATTGTCTCCAGACAGTACAGTAAGTGAGGTTTTGCAAACCCAGGCAAGTCACGGGGGTTACAGATAGTGCGACATGAACCCAAGATCCCTGTTGAGACCGTCCTCATGTGTGCAGAACTTGGCTATCAGTCTCTGCTCAGAGGGATCTCAACAGGGATCTTGGGCTCATGTCGCACTATCTGTAACCCCCGTGACTTGCCTGGGTTTGTAAAACCTCACTTACTGTACTGTCTGGAGACAATACACATCTCTTTAACCTGTGACCAGTGCTCCTTCCACACACATTGTCGGCCACTTTAGGACTTGAACAGCAGGTTAGGTGTAAAGGTTCGTATTCTAATCAGTAATCTGTAAACTGTCTGTGCTTTATGTGCTCTGACTGAGGCCAGAACTCTCCATTCACCTGACAAAGGGGGTAACCTCGAAAGCTAGTGAGTTTACCATCAAATAAATCTGTTGGACTTAAACGTGGTGTTGTCAGACTTTTTACTGTGTTTACCCCAGTCCAACACCGCCATATCCACATTTTAACATGGAATCCAGGAGAAGCTGAAGACAATCGGCCTCTGGAATGGTTTGGAAGGTGTTAAATAGCAGCCTGTTTATATCAGTGTGAAACCAGTGAGTAAGCTGAAATCTGACACAGTCATACTCACAGAATCATACCTTACAGATAACACCCCAGATACCACCATCACTATCCCTGGATGGGATACCAGTAGAGGTGACCCAGTAGAGGTGGCAGCACAGTGGCATACAGTCAGGAGGGAGTTGCCCTGGGAATCCTCAATTCCTCACCTCATGAAGTCTCATGGAACCGGGTTAAACATGGGCAAGGAAACCTCCTGGTGATTACCACATACTGTCCCACTCAGCTGATGAATCGGGCAGCAGGGAGGCACAGTGGGTAGCACTGCTGCCTCACAGTGCCAGGGACCTGGGGTCGATTCCCAGTTTGGGTCACTATCTGTGCTGAGTCTGCGCATTCTCCTCATGTCTATGTGGGTTTCCTCTGGGTGCCCCGGTTTCCTCACTCAGTCCAAAAGACGTGCTGGTTAGGGTGCACTGGCCATGCTAAATTCTCCCTCAGTGTATCCAAATGGGCACCAGAGAGTGGCATCTAGGGGATTTTCACAGTAACTTCATTGCAGTGTTTATGTTAGCCTACTTGTGACATTAATACTCAAGCTTAATCAGTACTCTTCCATGTTGAACACCACCTAGAGGAAGCACTGAGGGTGGCAAGGGTGCAGAGTGTACTCTGGGTGGGGACTTCAATGTCCATCACCAAGAGGGGCTCAGTTATACCACCACAGATCAAGCTGGCCAAGTGTTAAAGTAGATATAAAATGAATAGACTAGGCCTGTGGCAGCTCACAGGATGTGGGTGTCACTGGCTAGGCCACCATTTATTGTCTATTCCTAATTGCACTTGAACTGAGTGGCTCCCTAGATTCATCTCAGAGGGATGTTGAGAGACAACCACATTGCTGTGGCTCTGGAGTCACATGTTGGCCAGACCAGGTAAGGACGGCAGATTTCCTTCCCCAAAGGATATTAGTGATCCAGATGGGTTTTTCTGACAATCGACAATGGGTTCGCGGTCATCAGTAGACTTTTAATTCCAGATCTTTATTCAATTCAAATTTCCTCTTCCGTCATGGTAAGATTCGAACCCAAGTCCTCAGGGCATTACCTTGGGTCTCTGGGACTACCAGTCCAGCGACAATACCACCATGCCACCACCTCTCCCAAATAAGAGGTAAAAACCTACTTGATCTCATCCTTACCAATTTATCAATGGCAGATGCCTCTGTCCATGGCAGTATTAGTAGGAGTGACCAATGCAAAGGCTTTGTGCAGCTGGAATCTCACCATTGCTGTGTGGCACTATCACCATGCTAAATGGAATCAATTCCAAGCAGGTCGATCTGCTGAAAGCTGTGGGCCATCAGCAGCAGCAGAATTGTACTCCAGCACAATCTGTAATGTCACAACCCAGCATACGGCATGCCAGGAAAGGCAACAGGTAAAAATGAGATGCTTGTAAGGAAACCTGGATACTGACCGTCATTTCAAATTGGCAATCACAGATCAGAACCTCCAGTTTTCAGCAAGTCTTGCACCTTCTGTGTGTATGCTGGCCAGAAGTACATGCACATTCAATTAACTCTGTGCCTTTGAGAAAGGAACCAGCCTTGCACGCCTGTGCAGAAGCAGAGACACGAAACAGCGCAGAACTACAGGCCACGTGGCCTGAACCTGAGTCTCCTCCAGATAATGTCATCTCTGATCTGGATACGACAAGAAATAGGTCCAGTCTGCGTAAGGATTGTGGCAGGAACTCATTCCTCACCGAGGAGTAATTCCTAGTCAAAACTCCTTGTCCTTAGTGGAAACGCTATGCTTTGTTTTGCCTGCGAATCCATTTGTTCTTCTTGTTGCTGTTGTACAATCTCTTTAGTCTCCTGAGGTTTGAACACATTGAATTCAGAGCGTAGTTGCCCCTTGATCATTAGAGGTCCAGGTGACGGAATGCCTACTATTCCCACACATTGGGATGAACTGATCAGCAAACCTTCTTCCCTGGTTGCTCTCAAGATATGTTTTATGATTTGGTTAGAACGTTCTGCTAATCCACTGAAAGCAGGCTGATACAGTGCGGACTTAATGGCCGTGATCTCACCGGACCTTTGGTAAGATTGGGCAGGGGTGGAGAATCAAGCTGGTGCCGGTTTTTTGCCTCCCCCAGTCTCACTGGTGAAATCAGCTTTACACCCAGAAAGGGTACGGAGCCCATTTAAACAATCCGAGTCCCAGACACTATTGCCCGGGACCACTTATTTGTACCTCCTCACCAGCCAATGTTCTCTCCAACGAGATTAACGGATGGTTCCCACCAATGAGGATCAGCCATGGTTGACTGATTGATTTATTACTGTCACACGTACAGTGAAAAGTATTGTTTCTTGTGTGCTGTACAGACAAAACATACTGTTCATAGAGAAGGAAAGAGGTGCAGAATGTAGTGTTCCAGTTGTAGCTAAGATGTCGAGAGAGATATGACAATGAAATGAAAATAAAAGGAGAAAGCCAAGCTAAATACTTGAAAGCGAGGTCTGTACCATATACGATTAGGCTGAAGGTGGGAGCTGACCTGGAATGATCTGTGAAGTCGGAAGTGTTGGAACTTGTCAGCGTTGGTGAGTGGGCCACACCCACAGGTCCTGTCATCAGGACGGATGGATCTGTCAGGATTTGCGGAGGCTTCAAGTTAGCCATTAATTCAGTGTTATGTGCGGAACAGCACATGGTACCCACATTGAAGACTTTGTTTTACAAATATATAAAGAAGAGAAGGCTGGCTAGAGTGAATGTTGGACCCTTAGAGGACGAGAGGGGGGATTTAGCGGTGGGAGATGAGGAAATGGCTGAGGCCTTAAATAAGTTTTTTGCCTCGGTCTTCACGGAGGAGGACACGAATAGTTTGCCGGGTATTAAAGATAGAAGGATGGTAGGAGTTGAGGGCCTGAATGCGATTACTGTCACTAGAGAGGTAGTGCTTGATAGACTAATGAGGCTGAAGGTGGATAAGTCCCCAGGACCGGGTGGAATGCATCCCAGGGTTCTGAAAGAAATGGCGGAGATGATAGTAGATAGTAGATAGGCCTTAGTAATTATTTATCAAAATTCGCTGGACTCCAGGGAAGTGCCGGAAGATTGGAAAACGGCTAATGTTACCGCTGTTTAAAAAAGGTAGCAGACAAAAGGCAGGGAATTATAGGCCGGTTAGTTTAACGTCTGTAGTCGGAAAAATTCTTGAATCCGTCATCAAAGAAGAAATAGTGAGGCACCTGGAAAGGAATGGTTTGATCGAGCAGACGCAGCACGGATTCGTTAAGGGGAAGTCGTGTTTGACGAATTTATTGGATTTCTATGAGGATGTGACTAGTGCGGTAGACAGAGGGGAACCAGTGGATGTGTTTTTAGATTTCCAAAAGGCATTTGATAAGGTGCCTCACAAAAGGTTGCTTCAGAAGGTTAGGGTGCACGGAGTTGGGGGCAAGGTGTTAGCGTGGATAGAGGATTGGTTGTCTAATAGGAGGCAGAGAGTTGGTATCAATGGGTGCTATTCTGGTTGGCGGTTGGTGACTAGTGGAGTGCCGCAGGGATCAGTGCAGGGACCTCAGCTATTTACCATTTATATAGATGATCTGGAGGAGGGGGCTGAGTGTAGGGTGACGAAATTTGCTGATGACACGAAGATGAGTGGAAAAGCAAATTGCGCGGAGGGTGTGGAAAGTCTGCAGGGAGATCTGGATAGGCTGAGCGAGTGGGCGAGGACCTGGCAGATGGAGTATAATGTTAGCAAATGTGAGGTTATCCGCTTTGGCAGAAATAATAGTAGGAAGGATTATTATTTAAAAGGCGAAAAGCTGCAGCATGCTACAGTGCAGAGGCACCTGGTAGTCCTTGTGCATGAGTCGCAAAAACCCAGTCTGCAGGTGCAGCAGGCGATCAAGAAGGTGAATGGAATATTGAACTTTATAGTGAGGGGGATAGAATATAAAAGCAGGGAGGTCTTGCTGCAACTGTACAGGGCACTGGTGAGGCCGCAGCTGGAGTACTGTGTGCAGTTTTGGTTGCCACACTTGCGGAAGGATATATTGGCCTTGGAGGGAGTGCAGAGGAGGTTCACGAGTCTGATACCGGAGATGAAGGGGTTGGACTATGAAGAGAGATTAAGTAGACTGGGTCTGTACTCGTTGGAGTTTAGAAGGATGAGGGGGGGATCTTATAGAGACGTATAAGATAATGAAGGGGATGGATAGGGTAGAGGTAGAGAGATTCTTCCCACTTAGAAAGGACAGCAGGACTAGAGGGCACAGCCTCAAGAAAAGAGGGAGGATGGAGTTTAGATCAGAGTTGAGGAGGAACTTCTTCACTCAAAGGGTGGTGAATCTCTGGAATTCTCTGCCTGTTGAAGTGGTGGGGGCTGCCTCGCTAAATATATTTAAGTCACGGGTAGATAGGTTTCTGATAGACAGGGGAATTAAGGGTTATGTGGAGAAAGTGGGAAAATGGAACTGAGCCACTTCAGATCAGCCATGATCTTATTGAATGGCGGGGCAGGCTCGAAGGGCTAGATGGCCTACTCCTGCTCCTATTTCTTATGTTCTTATGTATGTTCTTATGCAGGATTGGCTGGAGGCCAACATTTTAACAAAATTGATCTGAGCCATGCTTAATTACACATGAATGTGAACAAGCAGTCCCAGAAACTTCTAACAATCATGACATAACTGTTATAATTTCCTTGAACAGTGTGTGTTGGAGCCAACGAGGGAGCGAGCTATCTTGGATCTGGTGCTATGTAATGAGGCGGGTAGAATTAGGGACCTTGCGGTGAAGGATTCTCTTGGAGAGAGTGATCATTGTATGGTGGAGTTTCTGGTGCAGATGGAGGAGGAGAAAGTGGGTTCCCGGACACGCGTCCTTTGTTTGAATAGAGGGGAGTACGGTAGGATGAGAGAGGAATTGGCGAATGTTGATTGGGGGAGCGCGTTGGAGGGAGGGTCTGCTGAGGAGCAGTGGCGGATCTTTAAGGAGATCTTTCTTGGTGCTCAGCAGAAATTTATTCCGATGGTCAAAAAGGACCATAGGAGGAGAGGTAATAAGCCGTGGATAACGAAGGAGGTGAAGGAAAGTGTTAAATTAAAAGCGGAGGAATTTAGAGTAGCTAAGAGTAGTGGGCGAGAAGAGGATTGGGAGAGGTTTAAATGTCAACAAAGATTGACAAAGAAGTTGATAAAGAAGGGTAGGAGAAACTATGAAGCTGGGCTAGCGCTTAATATAAAAAAGGATAGCAAGAGTTTTTATAAATATATATAAAGGAAGAGGCTGGCTAGGGTGAACGTTGGTCCTTTAGAGGATGAGAAAGGAGACCTAGTGGTAGGGGATGGGGATATGGCGGAGGTCTTGAATAACTTTTTTGTTTCTGTCTTCACGGAGGAGGACGTGAATAATTTGCCGGGTGTTAGAGATGGAAAGGTGGTAGGTCTGGAGGGTCTTAATGACATTACTGTTACTAGAGAGGCGGTGCTCGACAGACTGGAGGGGCTGATTGTGGACAAGTCCCCAGGACCGGATGGAATGCATCCGAGGGTTCTGAAAGAAATGGCGGAGGTTATAGTGGATGCCTTGGTGGTTATTTTCCAGACGTCGCTGGATTCCGGGGAAGTGCCGGAAGATTGGAAAACAGCTAATGTTACGCCGTTGTTTAAGAAGGGTGCCAGGCAAAAGGCGGGGAATTATAGGCCGGTTAGTTTAACGTCTGTGGTAGGTAAAATGTTAGAATCCGTCATTAAGGAGGAAATTGCGAGGCATCTTGAGGGGAATTGCTTGATAGAGCAGACGCAGCACGGTTTCATTAAAGGGAAGTCGTGTCTGACAAATTTACTGGAGTTCTATGAGGAGGTGTCTAGGGCAGTGGATAGAGGAGAGCCGGTGGATGTGGTCTTTCTGGATTTTCAGAAGGCGTTTGACAAAGTACCTCATAAGAGGTTATTGCAGAAGGTCAGGGGACATGGAGTTGGGGGTAGGGTGTTAGCGTGGATAGAGGATTGGTTGTCAAATAGGAGGCAGAGAGTGGGGGTTAATGGGTGCTATTCGGATTGGCGGATGGTGACTAGTGGAGTGCCCCAGGGGTCGGTGCTGGGGCCTCAGCTTTTTACCATTTATATAGATGGTCTGGAGGAGGGAACCGAGTGTATGGTGTCGAAATTTGCTGATGACACCAAGATTGGGGGAACGGCAAATTGTGCGGAGGGTGTGGAGAGTCTGCAGAAGGATCTAGATAGGCTGGGCGAATGGGCCAGGAAATGGCAAATGGAATTTAATGTTGGCAAGTGTGAGGTGGTCCACTTTGGTAGGAATAATGGTAGGAAGGACTATTACTTACGTGGCGAAAAACTGCAGCAGGCGACGGTGCAGAGGGACCTCGGGGTCCTTGTGCATGAGTCGCAAAAACCCAGCCTGCAGGTGCAGCAGGTGGTCAGGAAGGCGAATGGGATGCTGGCCTTCATAGCGAGGGGGATTGAATATAAAAGTAGGGAGGTCTTGCTGCAGCTGTATAGGGCATTGGTGAGGCCGCAGCTGGAGTACTGTGTGCAGTTTTGGGCGCCCCACCTGCGCAAAGATATTTTGGCCTTGGAGGGAGTGCAGAGGAGGTTTACTAGGCTGATACCGGAGTTGAGGGGGTTGAGCTATGAGGAGAGGCTGAATAAACTAGGCTTGTACTCATTAAGAGTTTAGAAGAATGAGGGGAGATCTCATTGAGACGTATAAGATGATGAATGGGATGGATAGGATAGAGGTGGAGAGACTCTTCCTGCTCAAAAAAGACAGTAGGACTAGGGGGCATAGCCTCAAGATAAAGGGGGGGCGGTTTAGAACAGAGTTGAGGAGGAACTTCTTCACTCAAAGGATGGTGAATCTCTGGAATTCTCTGCCCGTTGAAGTGGTGGAGGCTGCCTCGCTAAATATATTTAAGAAGCGGGTTGATGGGTTTTTGATAAGAGAGGGGATTAAGGGTTATGGGGAGAGGGCGGGAAAGTGGAACTGAGCCACGACAGATCAGCCATGATCTTATTGAATGGCGGGGCAGGCTCGAAGGGCTAGATGGCCTACTCCTGCTCCTATTTCTTATGTTCTTATATCTCTCATTCTCCTTAATTCTCCATCATTAACAACTGAATAAAGAGAACAAAGAATAGTACAGCACAGGAACAGGCCCTTCAGCCCATCAAGCTTGCACCAACACATGATGTCTTTTGTATCTACGTGGTCCATATCCCTCTGTTCCCTGCCTATTCATGTATCTGTCAATGTACCTTAAACATTGTTATTGTACCTGCTTCTACCATCCCCGCTGGCAGTGCATTCCAGACACTTATTCCAGGATATTATCTGTAACATACGATTCTGTAAGAATCATTGTGTGACTATGAGCCAGCTCTCCCAGTTTTGGCACTAGCCCCCAGATGTTGGTAAGGAGGACTTCACAGGATTGACAGGACTGGGTTTGATCTTGTTGTTTCTGGCACTTCGACCCCAAATGATCTGTCCAGTTTCACTCCTCTCAGACGCAATGGAAGGTATCTTCAACATGAAAATGGATCTTTATTGCTGCGATAGGAAGTTGGTGAGGATGAGGTCAACAAATAACTCAGATTGATCCCCCAAAGCCTCTCCACCATCTACAAGGCACAAATCAGGACTGTGATGGAATACTCTCCAGGATGAGTGCATCTCCAACAACACTCAAGAAACTTACACCAGGGCGGCATAATGGCACAACAGTGGTTAACACTGTTGCCTCACAGCACCAAGGACCCGGGTTCAATTCCCAGCTTGGGTCACTGTCTCTGTGGAGTTTGCATGTTCTCCTCGTGTCTGCATGGGTTTCCTCTGGGTGCTCTGGTTTCCTCCCACAGTTTGAAAGATGTGCTGGTTGGTGTTTCGGCCATGCTAAATTCTCCCTCAATGTACCCAAACAGGCACCAGAGTGTGGCAACTAGGGGATTTTCACAATAATTTCATTGCAGTGTTAATGTAAGCCTACTTGTGACTAATAAGTAAACTTTACTTCTTAATATAAGCCTACTCGTGACACTAATAAATAAACTTTAAATCTATCCAGGATAAAGCAGCCCGCTTGATTGCTCCCCCTTCAAAAAACATTCACCCCCTTCCACCCCCTCAAACAGTGGCAGCAGTGTATACCATCGACAAGATACATTGCAAGAACTCACCAAAGCTCCTTAGGGAGCACCTTCCAAACCAAGACTACTGTCATTTAGAAGGACAAGGCAGCAGACACCTAGGAACACCACCACCTGCAAGTTCTCCTCCAGGCCACTCACCAGCCTGGCTTGGAAATATATCATCATTCGTTCAGTGTCACTGGGTCAAAATCCTCTAATACCGTCCCTAACAGCGCTGTGGATACACCTACACCATATGACCTGCAGCGGTTCAAGAAAGCAGCTCACCACCACCTTCTCAAGGGGCAAGTGGAGATGGGTAATGAATAAATGCTTGCTTGCCCCTCACTGCCCACTTCCCATAAGTTAATAAAACAAATTCTCTTGCATTTGGAAATGAAAACCAAACAAAGTGGCGAGTTACTTGGTTAACGCCAAATCTCTGCTGCTGGAACAATCAGCTGATGTTCCCACCTCCTGGGAACAATCATGAATGAAGCAGTATCCCCACCGACCCTCCAGCACACATCAGCATTGACAGCTCCATTGCTCAAACACAGCCGCTCCACCACTAAAACACAATGCCCTTTAAAATCAGGAACAATACCTCAGGGACTCTTTCCCTTCCATCTGCTCTTCCAGTTCTCCAGGTTCATTGCAGATTGGCTCATTTATCCCTAGTACAGGTTCCTTGCTGATGGGATTGTCATGCGGAGTTTCCACATCCAAGCTACGGTCCATCTGAAAACACAAAGCAACTTCAAAATTCTGCAGCAGAGAAACAAATTATCAATAAAATTAATAAGACTTCATGTGTACGTCCTGAGGATTATCATCACTACTCAAGTTCAGGGCTCTGTCCTACCTAAAACAATGGGACCCTTCTAGAACTAAACTCTGCATTCCAAGGCACTGCATGAATCCAGCAAACAGTGAGATCTGGGTTAAACAACACTTCCTCACCAAGGGAAGTAACTGTTCCAATAGTGAAGTGCTCATCAGGGAACACAGCGGCTATCCACTATACTCCACTCAGGCACACTTACTTGACATGCTCGATCTGTAACCATCCTGAACCCCTCGATTAGATTCCAGTCTGTAACTCACTCCTGCGTATCCGTTATTCTATATATAAACCACCCTGCACCCCTCGATTAGATTCCAGTCCGTAACTCACTCCTGCGTATCCGTTATTCTATATATAAACCATCCTGAACCCCTCGATTAGATTCCAGTCTGTAACTCACTCCCGGGTACCTGTTATTCTATATATAAACCACCATGAACCCCTCGATTAGATTCCAGTCTGTAACTCGCTCCCGCGTATCTGTTATTCTATATATAAACCACCCCGAACCCCTCGATTAGATTCCAGTCTGTAACTCACTCCCGGGTATCTGTTATTCTATATATAAACCACCCCGAACCCCTCGATTAGATTCCAGTCTGTAACTCACTCCCAGGTATCTGTTATTCTATATATAAACCACCCCGAACCCCTCGATTAGATTCCAGTCTGTAACTCACTCCCGGGTATCTGTTATTCTATATATAAACCACCCCGAACCCCTCGATTAGATTCCAGTCTGTAACTCACTCCCGGGTATCTGTTATTCTATATATA
The DNA here is from genome assembly GCF_965287045.1 of Carcharhinus amblyrhynchos. Lineage (NCBI taxonomy): Eukaryota > Metazoa > Chordata > Chondrichthyes > Carcharhiniformes > Carcharhinidae > Carcharhinus > Carcharhinus amblyrhynchos. The sequence goes on along the minus strand of NW_027649945.1, from coordinate 172,986 downwards.
AACCATCCCGAACCCCTCGATTAGATTCCAGTCTGTAACTCACTCCCGGGTATCTGTTATTCTATATATAAACCATCCCGAATCCCTCGATTAGATTCCAGTCTGTAACTCACTCCCAGGTATCTGTTATTCTATATATAAACCACCCCGAACCCCTCGATTAGATTCCAGTCTGTAACTCACTCCCAGGTATCTGTTATTCTATATATAAACCATCCCGAACCCCTCGATTAGATTCCAGTCTGTAACTCACTCCCAGGTATCTGTTATTCTATATATAAACCACACCAAACCCCTCGATTAGATTCCAGTCTGTAACTCACTCCCGGGTATCTGTTATTCTATATATAAACCACCCCGAACCCCTCGATTAGATTCCAGTCTGTAACTCACTCCCAGGTATCTGTTATTCTATATATTAACCACCCCAAACAGCCCACAGTAGAACACGAAATGCCAGTGGAGATCAGCACTGAGAATGAAGGTGAAAGCTGGATACAAACATTAAATATTCCCTCCCATCACTCAGAGCCTTCCAGGCCCAGCCTATGGCCACACTGACTATTACCTCCCAGTTAATTCATCCAATCCCCAGCTCCTGTTGTGAACCATAAACCTGTACACTCCTGAATTCTAAAGCTAAACACTTGATCTTCACAGTTACCTTTTCTCTGCTGCTGTTTCTGGGTTTGGCTTTTATACTGATTGATATAGTGGGACTGAAGGGAGTGCATGGCTTTGGTCCAGGATCCTCTTCCTCTTTGTACACACAAGTATTAATGAGATGTTCACCTTCATCGCCTGCACAAGCGGAAAGATTGAATGTTAATGCTGGCTCGAGGCAGCATTGGAAATTACTGCCAGGATCTGTTGATGCTCTGTTCAATTTCATCAACCCCAGTCTCAAACCTCCAATCAGCTGTTCGACTGCCTGACAACTCAAGCTGTGAAAGGTTGTAAATGCAAAATATTGTGGATGCAGGAATCTGAAAATGTTGGGAATACTCATCAGGTCTGGCAGCGTCTGCAGAGGCAGAAAGAGAGCTAATGTTTTGAGTCCAGTATGACTTCTTCGGAGTTAACTCTGTTTCTCCCTCCACAGATGCTGTCAGCCCTGCTGAGTTTTTGTAGCATTTCCTGTTTTTACTTCATATTAATTGTGCCAAAGGTAGTGTTGCCTGTCCAGTGACAAGGACAGAGATAGCTCCTCGAGACTAGAGACAAACTTGTGGCCCATGCAGGAATGATGTTCAGCGGTGAGAGTTTGAAGGGATGGGGTTCAAGCTAAAACACAGAACCTCAAAAGGTAATAACCCATGGATTGTTACCCAAGGTACATTGTCAATTGGCAGAGGATCAGCTATATTAATAAATTACACACATGGCTCAAAGGTTGAAGAAGATATTCTGATTCATGGGGCTTTGGCACTACTACTGGGCGGAGAGGAAATTGGTACATACATTGTGATGGATGCCACTTAAACCAGGCTGGGTACAGTATCCTGTGAATTGTGTAACTAGGACAATGAATAAAGATGGGGTGGAAGGTTTGGGTGAAGGAAGAGTCAGAAGTCTAAAACATTCAGGTAATAGAGCAGTACAGTGGGTTAGGACAGAGAAACAGAGAGGGACATGATGGGAAATAGTCTGTAATGGTTATAGTGTATCAGCCAATAAGGTCCATGCAGGGAACAGTAGTTAAACAAGTGGGATTGAAGGTTATAGATAGGCCTGGTAGGTAGGAATATGATCAGCACAACTTGTGGGCCGAAGGGCCTGTTTGTGTTGTAGTGTTCTATGTTCTATGTAAGTAAGTAAAGACACTTTATTTGAATGCATGCAGCATTCAGAATAAGATAGATGAACTACAGCACCAATATAGATCAACTGTAAATGACTGTTACAGAGGCATGGTTACAAAGTGACCAAGAATGAGAAATAAATACTCCAGGGTATACAGTCTTTTGAAAAGACAGGCAGGATGGAAAATTGGGAGATACGGTCGTGATAGGAAAAGCTGAGATGAAGTGAGAAACGATCTTGGTTCAGCGGATGAGGAAACGGGATGGGTGCAAATCAGAAATAAAAAGGGGTCTTCCCTGTGTCTGCATGGTTTCCTCCGAGAGCTCTGGTCCCCTCCAAAGACAAGGATTGAACTTGGTGGATTGGGGGGGTGGGCGGTGCTGGGTGGGATGCCTTTGGAGTGTCTGTGCAGAGTTGATAGACAGAATGGCTTCCTTCTGCACGGTGGGGATTCTATTCAAAGAACAACTTGAATAACTTGGCGGAGGTCTTGAATAACTTTTTTGTTTCTGTCTTCACGGAGGAGGACGTGAATAATTTGCCGGGTGTTAGAGATGGAAAGGTGGTAGGACTGGAGGGTCTTAATGACATTACTGTTACTAGAGAGGTGGTGCTCGACAGACTGGAGGGGCTGATTGTGGACAAGTCCCCAGGACCGGATGGAATGCATCCGAGGGTTCTGAAAGAAATGGCGGAGGTGATAGTGGATGCCTTGGTGGTTATTTTCCAGACGTCGCTGGATTCCGGGGAAGTGCCGGAAGATTGGAAAACGGCTAATGTTACGCTGTTGTTTAAGAAGGGTGCCAGGCAAAAGGCGGGGAATTATAGGCCTGTTAGTTTAATGTCTGTTGTAGGTACAATGTTAGAATCCGTCATCAAGGAGAAAATAGCGAGGCATCTTGAGGGGAACTGCTTGATAGAGCAGACGCAGCACGGTTTCCTTAAAGGGAAGTCGTGTCTGACAAATTTACTGGAGTTCTATGAGGATGTGTCTAGAGCGGTGGATAGAGGAGAGCCGGTGGATGTGGTCTTTCTGGATTTTCAGAAGGCGTTTGACAAGGTACCTCACAAGAGGTTATTACAGAAGGTCAGGGGGCATGGAGTTGGGGGTAGGGTGTTAGCGTGGATAGAGGACTGGTTGTCAAATAGGAGGCAGAGAGTGGGGGTCAATGGGTGCTATTCGGATTGGTGGATGGTGACTAGTGGGGTGCCCCAGGGGTCGGTGTTGGGGCCTCAGCTATTTACCATTTATATAGATGATCTGGAGGAGGGAACCGAGTGTAGGGTGTCAAAATTTGCTGATGACACCAAAATTGGTGGAAAGGCAAATTGTGCGGAGGGTGGGGAGAGTCTACAGAAAGATCTAGATAGGCTGGGCGAATGGGCCAGGAAATGGCAAATGGAATTTAATGTTGGCAAGTGTGAGGTGGTCCACTTTGGTAGGAATAATGGTAGGAAGGATTATTACTTACGTGGAGAAAAACTGCAGCAGGCGACGGTGCAGAGGGACCTTGGGGTCCTTGTGCATGAGTTGCAAAAACCCAGCTTGCAGGTGCAGCAGGTGGTCAGGAAGGCGAATGGGATGCTGGCCTTCATCGCGAGGGGGATTGAATATAAAAGTAGGGAGGTCTTGCTGCGGCTGTATAGGGCATTGGTGAGGCCGCAGCTGGAGTACTGTGTGCAGTTTTGGGCGCCGTACTTACGCAAGGATATTTTAGCCTTGGAGGGAGTGCAGAGGAGGTTTACTAGGCTGATGCCGGAGTTGAGGGGGTTGAGCTATGAGGAGAGGCTGAATAAACTAGGCTTGTACTCGTTAGAGTTTAGAAGAATGAGGGGAGATCTCATTGAGACGTACAAGATGATGAATGGGATGGATAGGACAGAGGTGGAGAGATTCTTCCTGCTCAGAAAGGACAGTAGGACTAGAGGGCACAGCCTCAAGATAAAGGGGGGGGCGGTTCAGAACGGAGTTGAGGAGGAACTTTTTCACTCAAAGGGTGGTGAATCTCTGGAATTCTCTGCCCGTTGAAGTGGTGGAGGCTGCCTCGCTAAATATTTTTAAGACGCGGGTTGATGGGTTTTTGATAAGAGAGGGGATTAAGGGTTATGGGGAGAGGGCGGGAATGTGGAACTGAGCCATGACAGATCAGCCATGATCTTATTGAACGGCGGGGCAGGCTCGAAGGGCCAGATGGCCTACTCCTGCTCCTATTTCTTATGTTCTCATGTTCTTTAACAAAGAAAAGGACAGCACAGGAACAGGCCCTTCAGCCCTTCATAGCTACACCAAGATCCAGTACAGGAACAGGCCCTTCAGCACTCCAAGCCTGCATCAACCACGATACCCTAACTAAATTAAAGAAAAATAATCTCGAGTTACATGTGGACCAGACCAGGCTTCCTTCCTTAAACAACGTTAGTGACCAGATGATTTTTTACAACAGTCGATGATAGTTCCATGCTCACCATTACTGGGGCTAGTTTCATTATCCCGATTTATTAATTGATTTCAGACTTCCCCAGCTGCTGTGGAGGAAACTCTTTCTCGCGCTCTCTCACACTCACACACACCTACCCCATCTATAAGTGGCATGTCCCCCGTCACCATTTGCTGATTCCTCTTCTTCAGTTCCACTGTCAGAGTCCGATGTCAGCTCCTGGGGAGGACTGTGATTGGTCTGACTCAGATCCTGCTTCGGAAAGTCTTCTGCTTCATCCGGCCTGTCAGTGATGGAGCACGGGTTAAAATTAACATATGGGATGAAACCCTTCCCAGTGTGCTAGTGTAGAAAGTAAGAAGTCTCACAACACCAGGTTAAAGTCCAACCTGACGTTGCGGGACTTCTTACTGTGCTTACCCCAGTGCCAGCAGCTCCACGTCACTGAAGAAAGTAACAGTCTGCACTACATTAATTGGCCAGAACTCAAGGAACAACCAAGATGTAGCAGTTGCACATGGGTTAGAGGGCAAGAGGACAGATACGCCAATCATAATGCAGGACAAACAACAGATACACCAATCACAGTGCAGGACAAATAACAGATACACCAATCACAGTGCAGGACAAATAACAGATACACCAATCACAGTGCGGGACAAATAACAGATACACCAATCACAGTGCAGGACAAATAACAGATACACCAATCACAGTGCGGGACAAATAACAGATACACCAATCACAGTGCGGGACAAATAACAGATACACCAATCACAGCACAGGACAAATAACAGATACACCAATCACAGTGCGGGACAAATAACAGATACACCAATCACAGTGCGGGACAAATAACAGATACACCAATCATAATGCAGGACAAACAACAGATACACCAATCACAGTGCGGGACAAATAACAGATACACCAATCACAGCGCAGGACAAACAACAGATACACCAATCATAGTGCAGGACAAACAACAGATACACCAATCACAGTGCAGGACAAATAACAGATACACCAATCACAGTGCGGGACAAATAACAGATACACCAATCACAGTGCAGGACAAATAACAGATACACCAATCACAGCACAGAACAAACAACAGATACACCAATCACAGTGCGGGACAAATAACAGATACACCAATCACAGTGCAGGACAAATAACAGATACACCAATCACAGCACAGGACAAATAACAGATACACCAATCACAGTGCGGGACAAATAACAGATACACCAATCACAGTGCAGGACAAATAACAGATACACCAATCACAGCACAGGACAAATAACAGATACACCAATCACAGTGCAGGACAAATAACAGATACACCAATCATAATGCAGGACAAACAACAGATACACCAATCACAGTGCGGGACAAATAACAGATACACCAATCACAGTGCAGGACAAATAACAGATACACCAATCATAATGCAGGACAAACAACAGATACACCAATCACAGTGCGGGACAAATAACAGATACACCAATCACAGCGTGGGACAAATAACAGATACACCAATCACAGTGCGGGACAAATAACAGATACACCAATCACAGCACAGGACAAATAACAGATACACCAATCACAGTGCGGGACAAGCACCAATCACTTTCCCATGATGTATCAGTGTTAAAGCCTTGTTCTGGTAATGCTCGCTCACTGCCACAATCTTATAACCGCAGACTGGAAGTGATTGAGAAAATGGAAATGCTTTGTTACATAGCAAATGGTTGGAGTCTAGAACGCACAGAGTGTGTGGTGGAGGAGACATTTCTTCACCCAAAGAGTGGTGAGCCTGTGGAATTCATTACCACAGGGACTAGTTGATGCCAAAACATTGACTATATTCAAGAGGCAGTTGGAGCAAATGGGATTAAAGGTTATGGGGAGAAAGCAGGATTAGGTTATTGAGTTGGATGATCCGCCATGATGGTGATGAATGGTGGAACAGGCTCGTCTTGCTTCCATCTCCAGTGTTTCTACATTTCGATGGAGGCAGGATCAATGGAACCTTTCACAAAGGGAACTGGATTGTTATATAAAGTGGAAATTGTTGCATAGTTACAGGGAGAGATAGGCGAGTGACACTGGTGAATTGCTCCTTTAGAGGAACTGTAACCATTCTATAATGTAATCGGCACAAGTAAAATCTCTACCATCAGCTGTTCAGGGTCCGACATTCAAACTATCCTGAAAACATGGGCCTTTTGGAAAATTAATTTATAGAAATAGTAACATAGGAACTAGAAGCAGGGTTTGGCCATTCGGCCCTTCGATGTGGACCTCACTGTAAGCCAGAATTTATTATCCATCTCTAATTGCCCATTGAGAAAGGGGTGGTGATCTGCCAAGTTGAATCGCTGCAGTCCTTGAGGTGTAGGTACACCCACAGTGCTGTTAGAGAGGGAATTCCAGGACTCAGTGACAATGAAAAAACAGTGATATATGTCCAAGCCAGGATGGTGAGTGACTTGGAGGAGAAGCTCCAGGTGTTGGCATTTCCAGGTATCTGCAACTCTTGTCCTTCTAGATGATTTGATTTATTGTCGCATATATACAGTGTACAAAGTATTGTTTCTTGTGCGCTATACAAACAAAGCATACCGTTCATAGAGAAGGAGAGTGTGCAGAATGTAGTGTTACAGTCATAGCTAGGATGTAAAGAAAGATCAGCTTAATGTGAGGTAGGTCCATTTAAATGTCTGACAGCAGGAGGGAAGAAGCTGTTCTTGAGTTGGTTGGTACGTGACCTCAGGCGTTTGTATCTGTATCCCAATGGAAGGAGGTGGAAGAGAGAATGTCCAGGGTGTGTGGGGTCCTTCATTATGCTGGCTACTTTTTTCCAAGGCAGCAGGAAGTGTAGACAGAGTCAATGGATGGGAGGCTAGTTTGCATGATGGGCTGGGTTTTGTTCATGACGCTTTGTAGTTCTTTGGGGTCTTGGGCAGAGCAGGAGTCATACCAAGCTGTGGTACAACTAGAAAAAATGCTTTCTATGGTGCATCTGTAAAGGTTGGTGAGAGTCGTAGCTGACATGGCAAATTTCCTTAGTCTTCTGAGAAAGTAGAGGCATTGGTGGGGCTTTCTTAACTATTGCGTTGGCATGGGGGGACCAGGATAGATTGTTGGTGATCTGGACACATAAAAACTTGAAGCTCTCGACCATTTCTACTCCGTCCCCGTTGATGTAGACAGGGACATGTTCTCCTTTACACTTCCTGAAGTCGGTGACAATCTCCTTCATTTTGTTGTCGCACCAGTTCACCAGATTCTCTACCTCATTCCTGTATTCTGTCTTGTCATTGTTTGAGATCCAACCCATGCCATGGTAGTGGTTGTGGCTTTGGAAGGTGCTGCCTAAGGAATCTTGGTGAATCTCTGCAGTTCATCTCGTAGATAGTGCACATGGATGTCACTGTGTATTGGTGGTGGAGGGATTGAATGTTTGTGGATGGCCCAGTGGTTAGCACTGCTGCCTCACAGCACCAGAGATCTGGGTGCAATTCCAGATCTGGGCCACTGTCATTGTGGAGTTTGCATGTTCTCTCCATGTCTGCATGGGGTTCCTCTGGGTGCTCTGGTTTCCTCCCACAGGTGGAAAGAAGTGCTGGTGAGATCCACTGACCCAAACAGGTACCAGAGTGCAGCAACTAGGGAAATTTCACAGTAACTTCATTGCAGTGTTAATGTAAGACTTACTTGTGGCTAATAAATGAACTTTAAACTTTGTGGAAGGAGTAGCAATCAAGCTTTGTACTGGACAGTGTCAAGCTGCTTGACTGTTGTATGTTAGGACATACCTGGGTAATTTTCCACATTGTCGGGTAGATGCCGGTGTTGTAGCTGTACTGGAAGAGCTTGGCTCGGGGTGCAGCAAGTTCTGGAGCACAAGTCTTCAGGACTATTGCTGGAATGTTATCAGAGCCCATTGCCTTTGCTGTATCCAGTGCCTCCAATATCACGTGGAGTGAATCGAATAGATTGGAGACAGGCATCCAAGATGTTGGGGACCTTTGGAGGAGGCTGAGATGGATCATTCACTCGGCATTTCTAGCTGAAGATTGCTGTGAACGCTTCAGCCTTATCTTTTGTACTGATGTGCTGGGCTCCTCCATAATTGAGGATGGGGATTTTTGTGGAACTTCCTCCCCCAATGAGTTGGTTAATTGCCCACCACTGTTCCCAACTGGATGTGAAAGGACTTCAGAGCTTAGATCTGATCCGTTGGTTGTGGGATCATTTAGCTCTGTCTATCACTTGCTGTTTTTGCTGTTTGATACAAATAGACCTGTTTAGTAGCTTCACCAGTTTGACACCTCATGTTTAGGTCTGCCTGGTGCTGCTCCTGACATGTCCTCCTGCACTCTCCATTGAACCAGGGTTGATCCCCTGGCTTGATAGTAATGGTTGAGTAGGGGATGTGCTGGGCCGTGAGGTTACAGATTGTGCTGGAGTACAGTCCCGCTGCTGTTGATGGCCCACAGCGCCTCATGGATGGCCAGTGTTGAGTTGCTGGATCAGTTTGAAGTCTGTCCCATTTAGCATGGGTGATAGTGCCACACAACACGATGGAGGTTATTCTCAATGTGAAGGTGGGACTTTGTCTCCACAAGGACTGTGCAGTGGTCACTCTTACCGATATTATCAGGGACAGATGCACCTGCAGCTGGGAGGTTGGTGAGGAAATAGTCATGTACGCTTTTCCATTTTGTTGGTTCCCTCACCACCTGCTGCAATCCCAATCTAGCAGTGATGTCCTTTTAGGACCCGACCAGCTTGGTCTGTGGGACAGTTACTGAACCCCATTTGGTGATGGATATTGAAGTCCCCACTCAGAGTACATTTTCCATACTTGCCACCCTCAGTGCTTCCTCCAAGTGTTGTTCATCATGTTGGAGTAGGGATTCATCAGCGGAGGAGGACGGAATGTAAAAGGTTTCCTTGTCCATGTTTTACTTGAAGCAATGAGACTTCATAAGGTCCGGAGTCGATGTTAAAGACTCCCAGGGCAATTCCCCCGTGACTGTATACCATTGTGCCGCATCACCTCTGCTGAGTCTGCCCTGCCGGTGGAACAGGACATATCTAGGGATGGTAATAGTGGGGTCTAGGACATTATCTACAAGGTGTGATTCTGTGAGTATGACTGCGTCAGGCTGTTACGTGACTAGTCTTTGAGACAGCTCTCCCAATCTTGGCACAGGCCCTCAGATGTTAGTGAGGAGGACTTTGCAGGGTCAACAGGGTTGGGTTTGCCATTGGGTTTCCAGTGCCTGGGTCGATGTTGGGTGATCCATCCATTTTCATTCCTTTGTGTTTTCTTTGTAGTGTTGAATAGAACTGAGTGTATTGCTCGGACATTTCAGAGGGCAGTTTAGAGTCACATTGCTGTAGGTCTGGAATCACATGTCGGCCAGACCAGGTAAAGACGACAGATTTCCTTCTCTAAACGACATTAGTGAACCAGATGGATTCTTACAGCAATCGATTAATGGTTTCATAGTCATCAGTAGATTCTTAATTCCAGATATGTAACTGAGTTTAAATTCCACCATCTGCCTCCCCTGCTTTGGATTGGAGAAAGATGTGGAGATTCCGGTGTTGGACTGGGATGGGCACAGTCAGAAGTCTCACAGCACCAGGTTAAAGTCCAACAGGTTTATTTGGTAGCACGAGCTTTTGAAGTCTCGTTCTTTCTTCAGGTGAGTGAGGTGAGTGTTCACAAACAGGGCATATAAAGTCACAAACTCAATTTACAAGATAATGGTTGGAATGCGAATCTTTACAGGTAATCAAGTCTTAAAGGTACAGACAATGTGAGTGGAGAGAAGGTTAAGCACAGGTTAAAGAGATGTGTATTGTCACCAGACAGAACAGTAAGTGAGATTTTGCAACTCATGGGGGTTACAAATGGTGTGACATGAACCCAAGATTCCAGCTGAGACCGTCCTCATGTGTGCAGGATTTGGCTATCAGTCTCTGCTCAGCGATTTTGTGTTGTGTGTTGTGAAGGCTGCCTTTAAGGACACTTACCCAAAGATCAGAGGTTGAATGTCCGTGACTGCTGAAGTGTTCACCAACACGAAGAGAACACTCTTGACTGGTGATTGTTGAACGTGTCAGGTAGACAACACTGGCCACTTCTTGCCTTCAAACAACCACACAACCTCAAACAGACCATTGTTCGCAGCAAACTACCCAGCCTTCAGGAGAACAGTGACCACAACACCACACAACCCTGCCACAGCAACCTCTGCAAGACATGCCGGATCATCGACATGGATACCATCATCACACGTGAGAACACCATCCACCAGGTACATGGTAAATACTCTTGCAACTCGGCCAACATTGTCTACCTGATACGTTGCAGGAAAGGATGGCCCGAGGCTTGGTACGTTGGGGAGACCGTGGAGATGCTACGACAACGGATGAATGAACATCGCTTGCCAATCACCAGGCAAGACTGTTCCCTTCCTGTTGGCGAACACTTCAGTGGTCACGGGCATTCAGCCTCTGACCTTCGGGTAAGCATTGTCCAAGGCAGCCTTCACGACACACGACAGCGCAGAGTCGCTGAACAGAGACTGATAGCCAAGTTCCACACACATGAGGACGGTCTCAACAGGGATCTTGGGTTCATGTCACACTCTCTGTAACCCCCATGACTTGCCTGGACTTGCAAAATCTCACTAACTGTCCTGTCTGGAGACAATACACATCTCTTTATCTGTGCTTAACGCTCTCTCCACTCACACTGTCTGTACCTGTAAAGACTCTCATTCCAACCATTATCTTGTAAATTGAGTTTGTGTCTGTATTTACCCTGTTTGTGAACCCAGCTCTTCACTCACCTGATGAAGGTGCGAGATTCCAAAAGCTCATGCTACCAAATAAAGCTGTTGGACTTTAACCTGGTGTTGTAAGACTTCTTACTTGGAGAAAGATCAGAGTTTCTATTGTGAAACTTCATTTGTGAGTTTGGAAATCCATTACACAAGAATTCCAGAGTCACTTACAGCACAGAAGGAGCCCATTCATCCATATGCATCAATGCTGACTCTCGGTTAAACAATCTCTCATCCCTCTAAGCCGGAAGGTTTATTTTCTACAAATGCCCATTCAATTTCCTTCTGAAATCATTCTGTTTCCATTCTGCCACCCTTGTGGGCAGTGCTTTCCAGATCATTAGCATTCGTATGTAAAAGCATCCCTCCTCACACCCCGACCTGCATCTCTCGCCCAAGATTTGACTGTGTCCTTATATCAAGTCGAGGTGGCACAGTTTTCAGTCGAAGGAGCCAGTGTTCCCTGTGTAGGATTGGTTTCCCCTCCAACTGGGCTTTATGAAACTCCAAAGTCAAAGCCGAGGTTAATTTGTATAGGGATCTAAATTCGGATGAACCAATTAGGACCATAAGCCATAGGAGCAGAATGAGGCCACTTGGCCCATCAAGTCTGCTCTGCTATTCAATCATGGGTGATATTTTTCTCATCCTCATTCTCCTGCCTTTTCCCCATTACCCCTGATCCCCTTATTAATCAAGAAGCTATCTATCTCTGTCTTAAAGACACTCAATGACCTGGCCTCCACAACCTTCTGTGGCAAAGAGTTCCACAGATTCACCATTCTCTGGCTGAAGAAATTCCTCCTCATCTCTGTTTTAAAGGATTGTCCCTTTAGCCTGAGATCGTGCCCTAATTAAGTGTCATTTACACTAGTTTGAGCTCTTTGTATGGGACATTAGGAATTTTTTGAATAAAGAAGTTGTTTGTGGTTGGGGCAAACCCTGTGTCTGTGTAATTTTGTCCTTTATAAAAACCTAAGTTCAAGAACAATCCATAAGCATGGACCTCGAACACAGAGTCCTTTGTCGGACAGGGAATGTTCTCAAACTTGGTTAAAATGCGGGTGACTGCGTAACAGGAAGGATGTGGATCACATGAGTGTGGAGAGAGGATGTGTGAAAATGTTTGTAGGAATGGAGAATTTGAACTCAGATTGGATTGACTGGGATTGTGATCCTTGGAACAGCGTAGGCTGAGGGGAGATGTAAATTGAGGTGCATAAAGCTATGAGGAACATAGACAGGGTTTTGATATGGAAGCATCCACCACTCAGAATGTTCATGTACAAGCCTAATAACAGGTTCAAAAAGCCTGTCTTGAATTTAATCACCAAAGCACTTAAAGGTTCAGCCTTGCTTCCAGAAGGTTCACTGGCCTTCCTTTTACTTAGTAACTCTGCCCCATCAGAAATTCTAAACTTACTGTATGAAGGGTCCTTCAATATCAGCTTCCAAATCAATGATGGGTGTATTCAGAGACCTCAGGTACCCGGTATCCACACTGCTGTCCCTGTCCAGCTTTATCCTGGATTGCTGAGACTGCCACTCCCTCTGTGAGTTCGACAAAAAAAACACAACAGTCAAAGCAGTTGTTCAGAATGGGAAAATCATTTGCATTGTTCATTTCTCAACCCTAAGAAGGTCTGGAGTGATTTACAGCCAGTGATGTACTCTGAAGTGAAGTCACTATTGTGGTATCGAATTAAAGAACCATTGAATCCCCACAGTGCAGAGAGGCCATCCAACCCATTGAGTCTGTACTAACTCCCTGAAAGGGCATCCCAACCAGGCTCTGCCCTCTGCCCTATCCCTGTAACCCCACACATTTACCATGGCCAATTCACCAAACCCGCACGTCTTTGCACTATGGGCAGAAACTGGGCACCCAGAGGAAACCCACGCAGGCACGAGGAGAACATGCAGACTCCACACAGACAGTGCCCACGGCTGGAATCGCACCTAGGTCTCTGGCGCTGTGAAGCAGCAGTGTTAACCACTGTGCCATTGTGGGAGAACACAGTAAGAAGTCTGACAATGCCAGGTTTAAGTCCAACCAATTTATCTGATAGTAAACTCACAAGCTTTCAAGGTTCCCCTCTTCGTCAGGTGAATGAAGAGTTCTGGCCTCAGACAGAGCATATTAAGCTCTGTGCTTTATATGCTCTGTCTGAAGCCAGAACTCTCCATTCACCTGACGAAGGGGCAAACCCCGAAAGCTTGTGAGTTTACTATCAAATAAACCTGTTGAACTTAAACCTGGCATTGTCAGACTTCTTACTGTGTTCATCCCAGTCCAACGCCAGCATCTCCACATCATGACCACTGTGGGAGAGACAGCAGACAGTTTGTACACACAAACTGCCATGAATAATAATGTGGGAATGATCAATCTGTTTTAGTTATGTTAATTAAGGGAACAGTGTCAAGGGGAGTGGGGTGGGGGGGGCGTAATGGCAACATGGAGGGAATAGGATTCGGCAAGAAGGGTGAGAGCGGTGGGGAGGAGGGGCAGGGAGGAGGTCCGGGGAAGAGGGGAAGTGCGGGGAAAAAATATAAAAAATATAAAAAAGGACAGTAAGAGTTTTTATAAATATATAAAGAGGAGGAGGCTGGCTGGAGTGAATGTTGGACCCTTAGAGGATGAGAGGGGGGATTTAGTGGTGGGAGATGAGGAAATGGCTGAAGCCTTAGTTAAGTTTTTTGCCTCGGTCTTCACGGAGGAGGACACGAATAGTTTGCTGGGTATTAAAGATAGAAGGATGGTAGGAGTTGAGGGCCTGAATGCGATTACTGTCACTAGAGAGGTAGTGCTTGATAGACTAGCGGGACTGATGGTGGACAAGTCCCCAGGACCGGATGGAATGCATCCCAGGGTTCTGAAGGAAATGGCAGAGGTGATAGTGGATGCCTTAGTGATTATTTACCAAACTTCACTGGATTCTGGGGAAGTGCCAGAAGATTGGAAAACGGCTAATGTTACGCCGCTGTTTAAAAAAGGTAGCAGGCAAAAGGCAGGGAATTATAGGCCGGTTAGTTTAACGTCTGTAGTTGGAAAAATGCTTGAATCTGACATCAAAGAAGAAATAGCGAGGCACCTGGAAAGGAATTGTTTGATAGAGCAGACGCAGCACTGATTCGTTAAGGGGAAGTCGTGTTTGACAAATTTATTGGATTTCTATGAGGATGTGACTAGTGCGGTAGACAGAGGGGAACCGGTGGATGTGGTGTTTCTCAATTTTCAAAAGGCGTTTGATAAGGTGCCGCACAAAAGGTTGCTACAGAAGGTTAGGGTGCATGGTGTTGGGGGTAAGGTGTTAGCGTGGATAGAGGATTGGTTGTCTAATAGGAGGCAGAGAGTTGGTATCAATGGGTGCTATTCTGATTGGCGGTTGGTGATTAGTGGAGTGCCGCAGGGATCGGTGCTGGGGCCTCAACTATTTACCATTTATATAGATGATCTGGAGGAGGGGGCTGAGCGTAGGGTGTCGAAATTTGCTGATGACACGAAGATAAGTGGAAAAGCAAATTGTGCAGAGGGTGTGGAAAGTCTGCAGAGGGATCTGGATAGGCTGAGCGAGTGGGCAAGGACCTGACAGATGGAGTACAATGTTAGCAAGTGTGAGGTTATCCACTTTGGCAGGAATAATAGTAGGAGGGATTACTATTTAAAAGGCGAAAAGCTGTAGCATGCTACGGTGCAGAGGGACCTGGGGGTCCTTATGCATGAGTCACAAAAATCCAGTCTGCAGGTGCAGCAGGTGATCAGGAAGGCGAATGGGATGCTGGCCTTTATAGCGAGCGGGATAGAACATAAAAGCAGGGAGGTCTTGCTGCAACTGTACAGGGCACTGGTGAGGCCGCAGCTGGAGTACTGTGTGCAGTCTTGGTCGCCGCACTTGCACAAGGATATCTTGGCCTTGGAGGGAGTGCAGAGGAGGTTCACTAGGCTGATACCGGAGATGAGGGGATTGAACTATGAAGAGAGACTGAATAGACTGGGTCTGTACTCGTTGGAGTTTAGAAGGATGAGGGGGAATCTTATAGAGACGTATAAGATAATGAAGGGGACGGATAGGGTAGAGGTAGAGAGATTCTTCCTGCTCAGAAAGGACAGCAGGACTAGAGGGCACAGCCTCAAGATAAGAGGGGGGGGGGGGTGCGGTTTAGAACGGAGTTGAGGAGGAACTTCTTCACTCAAAGGGTGGTGAATCTCTGGAATTCTCTGCCCATTGAAGTGGTGGAGGCTACCTCGCTAAATATATTTAAGACACGGGTAGATAGGTTTTTGATAGACAAGGGAATTAAGGGTTATGGGGAGAAAGCGGGAAAGTGGAACTGATCCACTTCAAATCAGCCATGATCTTATTGAATGGTGGGGCAGGCTCGAAGGGCTAGATGGCCGACTCCTGCTCCTATTTCTTATGTTCTTATGAAGAGTAGGAAAGCGGACAAGGGACTTGGCAAATAGCAAGAGGAAGGGGAAAGTGAAGGAAAGAGGAAACGGGGAAGGGGAAGGCGCGAGAGCTTGTGGGAGAGCAAGGAAAAGGGGTGGTGAGGGTAAGGGGCTGAGTGGGAAGGGAAGGGGAAAGGAATAGGGGCGAGGGGAACATGAAGAGGAGGGGCAGGAAACAAAGGCAGCAGATACGGAAGCACTCTGTGTGATTCTGCAACCTCTGATCACAGGTTGTAAATCATGTCGAAATGGATAACCATATTCCTGAACCCTAACAAGTAGACCACACTACCTGGACACTGGGAGAAAGATAATGGTGAACTCTGTGGGCCATTACCCTGCCAAAGCTCAGATGCCAGACTCAAAGTAGCACACTTGAGTTAGGGAGATGAGTTACTGACAGATGCCTGAAACGCACCTCTGCAGAGTGAACACAGAACATAGAACACTACAGCACAAACAGGCCCTTCAGCCCACAAGTTGCACTGATCACATCTATACCTACCAAGCCATAGAACTATCTGTAACTCCAAATGCCACTAAATCCCATATACTCATGCAGAAGTCTTTTAAAAGACCCCAGCGAGTTCGCCTGTACCACCACTGACGGCAGCCGATTCCACTCACTCACCACCCTCTAAGTGAAAAACTTACCCCTAACATCTCCTCTGTACTTGCTCCCCAGCACCTTAAACCTGTGTCCTCTCGTACTGACCATTTCAGCCCTGGGAAATAGCCTCTGAGAATCCACCCTATCTATTCCTCTCAACATTTTATAAACCTCTATCAGGTCACCTCTCAATCTTCGTCTCTCCAGGGAGAAGAGTCCCAGCTCCCTCAACCTATCTTCATAAGGCATGCCTCCCAATCCAGGCAACATCCTTGTAAATCTCCTCTGCACCCTCTCAATAGCTTCTACATCTTTCCTGTAGTGAGGCGACCAGAACCGCGCACAGTACTCCAAATGAGGTCTGACAAGGGTCTTATAAAGTTGCAGCATTACCTCCCGATTCCTAAACTCAATCCCTCGATTAATGAAGGCCAGTACACCATACGCCTTCTTGACCACATCCTCCACCTGCGAGACTGATTTAAGAGTCCTGTGGACCCGGACCCCAAGATCCTTCTGCTCTTCAACACAGCTAAGACTCCTACCCTTGATATTGTACTCCTGCATCCCGTTGGTCCTGCCAAAATGGACCACTACACATTTATCCGCATTGAAGTCCATCTGCCACTTCTCCACCCAGTCTTGCATCCTATCTATGTCACGCTGCAACTTCTGACATAGAACATAGAACACTACAGCACAAACAGGCCCTTCGGCCCACGAGTTGCGCCGATCACATCAACACGTACCAATCTATAGACCTATCTATAACCCCCAATCCCATAAAACCCCATATACTCATCCAGAAGTCTTTTAAAAGACCCCAGCGAGTTCGCCTCCACCACCACTGACGGCAGCTGATTCCATTCACTCACCACCCTCTGAGTGAAAAACTTACCCCTAACATCACTTCTGTACTTGCCTCCCCGCACCTTAAATCTGCGTCCTCTCGTAGCGACCATTTCAACCCGGGGAAATAGCCTCTGAGAATCCACCCTATCTATTCCTCTCAACATTTTATAAACTTCTATCAGGTCGCCTCTCAACCTCCAGACTATCCACAACACCACCAACCTTCGTATCGTCGGCGAATTTACTAACCCATCCCTCCACTTCCTCATCTAGGTCATTTATGAAAATGACAAACAGCAAGGGTCCTAGAACAGATCCCTGGGGCACTCCACTGCTGACTGACCTCATGGGAAAAAGACTCATCCACAACCACTCTCTGCCTTCTGCAGGCAAGCCAGTTCTGGATCCACAAGGCCAAAGCCCCTTGGATCCCATGCCCTCTCACCTTCTCCAGAAGTCTTGCACGGGGGACCTTATCAAACGCCTTGCTGAAGTCCATATAAACCACATCCACCGCTCTTCCTTCGTCAATGTGTGCAGTCACATTTTCAAAGAACACAACTAGGCTCATAAGGCACGACCTGCCCTTGACAAAGCCGTGCTGACTATTCCTGATCATTCTAAACTTCTCTAAATGCTCATAAATCTTGTCCCTCAGAATCCTCTCCATCAACTTACCAACCACTGAGGTCAGACTCACCGGTCGGTAATTTCCCGGGCTATCCTGGTTCCCTTTCTTGAAAATAGGAACCACATCTGCAATCCTCCAATCCTCCGGAACCTCTCCCATCTTCACCGACGATGCAAAGATCATCACCAGGGGCTCTGCAATCACTTCCCTCACCTCCCACAATAACCTGGGGTACATCCCATCCGGTCCTGGCGACTTATCTATCTTGATAGAATTTAAAAGTTCCAACACATCCTCTTCCTTAACATCCACATGCTCAATCTTTTCAGTCTGCCGCAAACCTGTAGTACAACCTCCCAGATCACTTTCCACCGTGAATACCGAGGCAAAGTACTCATTAAGCACCTCTGCCATTTCTTCCGGTTCCATACAGACTTTTCCCCCTTCACCTTTTATAGGTCCTATCCCTTCTCTTCTCGTCCTTTTACTCTTCACATATTTGCAGAACGCCTTGGGATTCTCCTTAATCTTACCCGCCAAGGCCTTCTCATGTCCCCTTCTGGCTCTCCTGATTTCCTTTTTAAGCTCCTTTCTACAAGCCTTACACTCCTCTAGATCCTTAACATCTCTTAGCTCTCTGAACCTTTTATACCTGACCAGGTTCACCACAACCTTCGTGCACCACGGCCCCTGCGACCTACCAAAACCTCCTTGTCTCATCGGAACATTGCCGTGCAGAGCTCCAGACAAACATTCCTTGAAAATTCGCCACCTTCCTTCAGTATTTTTCCCCAAGAATACCTCCTTCCTGTTTACTCGTCCAATTTACTCGTCCAATTTACTCGTCCTCACCAGTCCAATTTACGGTAAGGGAAAAAAAAATACCCAAGTCCCTTTGCAAACTACTTCCGGTTTCCGGAATAAAATTTAAAAAAACTAGCAAAGTTAATTTTTAAAAAATCACTTTAACTTTGGAGTTAATTGAGAGTGGCAATTAACCTTCATTTTACAGGGAAATGCCAGAGGACTAAGAATTGCAAACACTACACGCCTTGGTAAAGATAAGCCCAGCAACTACAGGCAGTCACTTTAACATCAGTGGTGGAGAAGTGTTTAGAAATGATATATCAGATGAAAATTTATAGTCACTGGAACAAAAACATGTTAATTAAGGAAAATGAGCAGGCGCTTGTTCAGGGAGAATCCTGTTTAACTAACTTGCTGGAGCTTTGGGATGAGGAAACGGAGCAGGATGTCAAGTTTATTGCTATGTGTCTACTTAAAACCATTGAACGTGTGGAATAAGGAGACAACATCAACATGGCTGTGGAATTGGTTGAGTTACAGGACACAGGGAGTGATGGTTAATGATATTTCTTGGACTGGAGACAGGATTGTAGTGGAATTCCCCAGGACTGCGTGTTGGGTTCCTGGCATTCCTTGATATATATCTCAGATGCCTTGGATCTTGGTGTACAGAGCACAATTTCAAAGCATTGTGATCTATGAGGAGAAGAGTGTGGAAGGGGACAATGTTTGGAGGGGGCACAGGGATAGGCAGGGAAGTGGCACTGGGTCAAATGTTCCTGTTGTGCAGCTATTCTATGATTCTGTGAAATCAATGGGGTGAAAGCTGTACTGTAACATACCCTGTGGTTGCAGTTCTCCAATGTTTCAGCCTTCAGGTCCCTGTCCAGCAGCCACAGTGAGCGGAGGATGGCAGGCATTGATGTTCTGACCCGTATGGCAGTGTTGTGGTCCAGTAACTTCTCCACTTTGTGAGGGCCACAGAGCAGCCTTCGTTCAGACCAGCGGATCATCCATTCCAGCAGCTTGGCTGTGCTCTGGAACCGGAGTTCCAACTCCGGGGTGAGGTCCTCCTCCAACAGAGCAAACACTGAAAAGCTGGGAGTACGCTCAGTCCTTTTGGTGGAGCAGGCAGGGTCAGGAGCAGCTGCCCTGCTCTGGACCACATTTAACTGACTGGGTAAAGAGTGCAACTTTAACCCAAACAGGCCTCTGCCCCTCACCCTGCCTCCAGGAAAATAACGGTGGATCTGGTGCTCTTGTGACGATCCTTCAGACTGGACAGTGGATTGGAGTAATCCTGGAGTGGGGGAGGGGGCTGGAGGTTTCGATCCTTCCCCACAGCCCAGCCCCACGCTCTGACACCACTCAGACATGTTCTTAGTTTTGGAGCCCTGCCTGGCAGCTGTGCTCCGGCTCTGTCGCCGCTTTAATGTGGTGTGAACCTGGAATACCAACGAGTTCAGCTCCAGTTCCTTCAGATAGGCAGAGCAGCTGCCCAGCAGGGGAACAGCTGGCTCCTCATTCACAATCCGATCTCTCTCCAACAGGTAACTCAGGAACAACTCCAGGAACTTGACATACTCTTCATCATCACGTTCAAACTCCCAGGAACCAACCACAGGCAGAGCCGCTATGTGACCCTGGGAGGCTCCCTCCTTTCTCACTCTCCTGCAGTCTAGACCGTTGTCCCTGCTGGCTGAGCTCCTCTCGAGACTGGGCACTGTGTTCCTGCAGATACAAATAAAGCCCCTATTGCACTCGGTTACACAGGTTTTTGAGCAGTAATACAGTGCAGGAGGCCATTCAGCCCATTATTCCCATGCTGGCTTTTTAGTATATCTAACCAGTGAATTTCACTGAGCAGCTTTTTCCAGAGCTCAATAAACAACTCAATCTAATTCTCTGCCGAAAGTTATTATTTCAGGCAGAGCACATCCCACATCATAGCAACCGAGACAACATGTTTCCTCACCTCTGCGTCTTTTGCTCTTCACCATAAATAAGAACATAAGAAATAGGAGCAGGAGTAGGCCATCCAGCCCTTCGAGCCTGCCCCGCCATTCAATAAGATCATGGCTGATCTGTCGTGGCTCAGTTCCACATTCCCGCCCTCTCCCCATAACCCTTAATTCCCTTGTCTATCAGAAACCTATCTACCTGTGACTTAAATATATTTAGCGAGGCAGCCTCCACCACTTCAACGGGCAGAGAATTCCAGAGATTCACCACCCTTTGAGTGAAGAAGTTCCTCCTCAACTCCGTTCTAAACCGCACCCCCCCCCCTCTTATCTAGAGGCTGTGCCCCCTAGTCCTGCTATCGTGCTATTTCTGCATAGAAACGGAAAACAGGAGCAGGAGGTGGCCACTCAGCCCCTCGAGTCTGCTCTGCCATTCAACATGATCATGGCTGATCACCCAGCTCAATATTCTGATCCCACCCTCCCCCCATATCCTTTGATCCCCTTTGACCCAAATGCAATATCCAGCTGCTTCTTGAAAACATTAAATGTTTTGGCCTCAACCATTTTCTGTGGTAATGAATTCCACAGGCTGACCACTCTCTGGATGAGGAACTGTCTCCTCATCTCTGTCCTAAACAGTTGATCTCGTATCCTCACACTGTGACCCCTGGTTCTGGACACCCAACTTGCTGCCCGGGGAGGTAGTGGGAGCAGATACGGTAATGAGTTTAAGGGGCGTCTGGACAAATCCATGAATAGGATGGGATTAGAGGGATATGGTCCCTGGAAGGGTAGGGGGTTTTAGTTCAGTCAGACAGCATGGTCAGTGCAGGATTGGAGGGGCCGAAGGGCCTGTTCCTGTGCTGGAATTTTCTTTTTTTTTTAATATACCCCACCATCAGAAAATCCTCCCAGCATCTACTCTATCCAGTCCTGTTAGAAATTTATAAATCTGTCTGAGATCCCTCTTCATTCTTCTGAACTCCAGTGAATATAATCCTCACTAACTCAATCTGTCCTCATACGTCAGTCCCACTATCCCCAGAATCAGTCTGGTAATCTTCACTGCCCTCCCTTGAGAGCAAGAACACCCTTCATCAGAAAAGGAGACCAAAACTGCACACACTACTCTCCATGTAGTCTCACCAATGCCCTATACAATTGCAACAACACATCCCTGCTCCTGAATCCCCGCTATGAAGGCCAACATTTCATTTGCCTTCTTTACTGCCTGCTGTACCTGCGTGTTTACCTTCAGCGAGGGCCCCCAGGTTAGGATGGGTAATAAATGCTGGTCCAGTCAGCGAAGCCCACGTTCCATGAGCAAAAGAAAACCGTTTCTCTTATAGCCACAGTATTTACCTGGCAGGAGCAGGTGAATTATGGATGGGGGACTCGATGATGGTGATTGTAATTCCACTGGATATTACAGGGTGATGATTCAATTCTCTCAGCTTGGCTGCAGTCACTGTTGGTATTTATATGGTTAGGTTGTCACTTTCAGCCCAAGCTCTCTGTAACAGACTCTGTGATCTCCTCTCGCCACCTGCACACCGACAGGTTTCACCCATATCCCCGACCCCAACCTCCCCACCCACTCCATATTCCTCAATTCCACCCAACTGGATCCCTTCCTTCCCCAGTAATTTGCTCGCTAACTGAATGTTGGAGTACACGGGTGCCTTTGAGTTTATCATTCTGGAATTGCTCTTTGTTAACTGGCTCCCAGATGCTATCCCATGTGTTACCTGTGAGCAGTGTCCAGTAGCTGCAGGATAGTGTCCTGCCAGTCACTCAGATCTTGGCATTCCTCTGATATATTGTCTGTTGTGTCTCCATCACCTTGTTGCTGCCCTCTCCTGGTGTCTGTCAAAGAGCTTCTGCTCAAACTTGTCCCCAAGGAGAACCGATCGTATGCCTGATCTTCCTGGTCCCTCAGACTGTCTTCCACTCGTTCCCATATGTGCTGCTCAGTGGGGCCAATGTTCTGCACTGTCCGCTTCAGCACTTTCCTCTTCTGTCGATGCAGCTTGTGCAGCAAGACTGAAATCATCTCCTCTCCATGCGGGCCTGAGAAACAAAAGAGGATTCAGAATTCGCCAACACCACCCTGTAATATCACCAAACTCCACATCTACCACAGCTTAACTCCTGCTGAAACCCTAACCCCAGCCCCTTGTTAGCTGCAGATCTGACTATTTGTGACACACCCACTCAGCCTTGCAGCTTCCACTGTACACAAACTGGGGTAAACTAAAAACTGCTGCCCCAGGGAATAATGGAGGGGCATGTGATGTGCTGTTTCTGTATGATGTGGGAGCTGGTGGACCCCAGGGTCCTTCCCAGTGACCATGTCTGCAGTAAGTGCTGGTTGCTGGAGGAGCTCCAGCTCAAGGTGGATGAGCTGGCCTCTGAGCTACAGACACTGAGGCTCATCAGGGGGAGGGAGGGTGCCATTGTCAATGGGGTGCAAGAGACATCCACCCCCCCAGACTGGCTAACTCTAAGGGTCAGGAACAGGAAGGGGCTGCTGAGAGGAAGGAGGGTGGGGACCGGAGGAAGGAGGGTGGGGACCAAATGCCTCAGCCTCTCAATCTGCATAACAGATTTCAGGTTCTTGCTTCCAGTCTGGACGAGAATGAGGGCGGTGAGGTTGGTGAGCAAACTGCACACGGTACAGTGATGCAGACACAGGTCATAGGCAAAGAGAAGGGGAAAAGGAACATGGTAGTAATTGGGGATAGTGTGGTTAAGGGTATTGACACTGTCCTTTGTCACAATGACAAAGTGCACAGAAGGGTGTGTTGTCTGCCTGGTGCTCAGGTCCGGGATGTCACATCTGGGCTGCAGAGGAACCTGGAGTGGGAGGGTGAGAATCCGGTCGTTGTAGTACATGTGGGTGCCAACGACGTAGGCAAAATGCGAACTGAGGATCTGGGGAGGGAGTATGAAAAGCTGGGAATGGAATTAAAAAGTAGAACCGACAAGGTGGTTATCTCCGGACTACTGCCTGAACCGAGTGCAGACGGGCGTAGGGTTGATAAGATTAAGGAAGTGAATGGGTGGCTCAGGGTTTGGTGTGGGAGGAATGGGTTTGAATTTATGGGGCATTGGCATCAGTATTGGGGTAGGTGGGACCTGTTCAGGTGGGATGTGGTTGGTCTGAACCGTGCTGGGACCAGAGTCCTGGCGAATCGTGTAAATACGGCTGTAGATAGGGCTTTAAACTAATTGGGGGGGGGGGGAGGGTGCGAGGGTAGGTGACATTACGGGGTCTATAGTAAAGGAGAGGGTGCAGGTAAGGGAGGAGGCCAAGGATGTCCCAATAATAAAAGGAGTAGGGGGCGTGAGTATGGTTGGTGGCGTTCTGGCAAATAGGGTCCAGGTGAAGGCTGGGATGAAGGCACTTTATCTGAATGCACGAAGCATTCGGAATAAAGTGGATGAGCTGGTGGCGCAGATCAGCACAAATGGATACGATCTGGTGGCCATTACAGAGACGTGGCTGCAAGGTGACAGGGACTGGGAGCTGAATGTCCAGGGGTATCAAGTGTTTAGGAAGGTTAGGCGGGAGGAAAAAGAGGGGGGCGTAGCTCTGTTAATTAAGGATAATATCAGGGCGGGAGTAAGGGATGATATAGGAACCAAAGAGCAGAACGTGGAATCGTTGTGGGTGGAGATTAGGAACAGCAAAGGGAGGAAGACGCTGGTGGGTGTCGTTTATAGGCCCCCGAATAATGATCAAGGTAGATGAGCTGGCCTCTGAGCTACGGACACTAAGGCTCATCAGGGGGAGGGAGGGTGCCATTGCGGCGTGCAGGAATGGGACGGCGATAATTATGGGGGATTTCCATCTACATATTGATTGGTCGACCCATGTTGGACGCGGTGGGCTCGAGGAGGAGTTCTTGGAATGCTGCCGGGATAGTTTCCTTGAACAGTGTGTGTTGGAGCCGACGAGGGAGCGAGCTATCTTGGATCTGGTGCTATGTAATGAGGCGGGTAGAATTAGGGACCTTGTGGTGAAGGATCCTCTTGGGGAGAGTGATCATTGTATGGTGGAGTTTCTGATGCAGATGGAGGAGGAGAAAGTGGGTTCCCGGACATGTGTCCTTTGTTTGAACAGAGGGGAGTATGGTTGGATGAGAGAGGAATTGGCAAATGTTGATTGGGGGAGTGCGTTGGAAGGTAGGTCTGCTGAGGAACAGTGGAGGATCTTTAAGATCTTTCTTGGTGCTCAGCAGAAATTTATTCCGATGGTTAAAAAGGATCGTAGGAGGAGAGGTAATCAGCCGTGGATAACGAAGGAGGTGAAGGAAAGTGTTAAATTAAAAGCGGATGCGTTTAGAGTAGCTAAGAATAGTGGGCGAGAAGAGGATTGGGAGAGGTTTAAGTGTCAACAAAGAATGACAAAGAAGTTGATAAAGAAGGGTGGGATAATCTATGAAGCTGGGCTAGCGCTTAATATAAAAAAGGATAGCAAGAGTTTTTATAAATACATAAGAAGGAAGACGCTGGCTAGGGTGAACGTTGGACCCTTAAAGGATGAGAGGGGGGACTTAGTGGTAGGGGATGAGGAAATGGCTGAGGTCCTGAATAACTTTTTTGTTTCTGTCTTCACGGAGGAGGACGTGAATAATTTGCCGGGTGTTAGCGATGGAAAGATGGTAGGAATGGAAGGCCTGAATGACATTATTGTTACTAGAGAGGCGGTGCTCAACAGGCTGGAGGGGGCTGATTGTGGACAAGTCCTCAGGACCGGATGGAATGCATCCAAGGGTTCTGAAAGAAATGGCGGAGGTGATAGTGGATGCCTTGGTGATTATTTTCCAAACGTCGCTGGATTCCGGGGAAGTGCCGGAAGATTGGAAAACGGCTAATGTTATGCCGTTGTTTAAGGAGGGTGGCAGGCAAAAGGCAGGGAATTATGGGCCGGTTAGTTTAACGTCTGTTGTAGGAAAAATGTTAGAATCCGTGATCAAGGAGAAAATAGCGAGGCATCTTGAGGAGAATTGTTTGGTAGAGCAGACGCAGCACGGTTTCGTTAAGGGAACGTCGTGTCTGACGAACTTATTGGAGTTCTATGAGGATGTCTCTAGGGCGGTGGATAGAGGAGAGCCGGTGGATGTGGTGTTTCTTGATTTTCAGAAGGCGTTTGACAAGGTGCCTCACAAGACGTTATTACAGAAGGTCAGGGGGCATGGAGATGGGGGTTGGGTGTTAGCGTGGATAGAGGATTGGCTGTCACATAGGAGGCAGAGAGTGGGTGTCAATGGGTGCTATTCGGATTGGTGGTTGGTGACCAGTGGAGTGCCCCAGGGGTTGGTGCTGGGGCCTCAACTATTTACCATTTATATAGATGGTCTGGAGGAGGGAACCGAGTGTATGGTGTCGAAATTTGCCGATGACACCAAGATTGGGGGAACGGCAAATTGTGCGGAGGGTGTGGAGAGTCTGCAGAAGGATCTAGACAGGCTGGGTGAATGGGCCAGGAACTGGCAAATGGAATTTAATGTTGGCAAATGTGAGGTTGTCCACTTTGGTAGGAATAATGATAGGAAGGACTATTACTTAGGTGGCGAAAAACTGCAGCATGCAACGGTGCAGAGGGGCCTCGGGGTCCTCGTGCATGAGTCGCAAAAACCCAGCTTGCAGGTGCAGCAGGTGGTCAGGAAGGCGAATGGGATGCTGGCCTTCATAGCGAGGGGGATTGAATATAAAAGTAGGGAGGTCTTGCTGCAGCTGTATAGGGCATTGGTGAGGCCGCAGCTGGAGTACTGTGTGCAGTTTTGGTCGCCGCACTTACGCAAGGATATTTTGGCCTTGGAGGGAGTGCAGAGGAGGTTTACTAGGCTGATATCGGAGTTGAGGGGGTTGAACTATGAGGAGAGGCTGAATAAACTAGGCTTGTACTCGTTAGAGTTTAGAAGAATGAGGGGAGATCTCATTGAGACGTATAAGATGTTGAATGGGATGGACAGGATAGAGGTGGAGAGACTCTTCCCGCTCAGAAAGGACAGTAGGACTAGAGGGCACAGCCTCAAGATAAAGGGGGGGCAGTTTAGAACGGAGTTGAGGAGGAACTTCTTCACTCAAAGGGTGGTGAATCTCTGGAATTCTCTGCCCGTTGAAGTGGTGGAGGCTGCCTTGCTCAATACTTTTAAGACGCGGGTTGATGGGTTTTTGATAAGAGAGGGGATTAAGGGTTATGGGGAGAGGGCAGGAATGTGGAACTGAGCCACGACAGATCGGCCATGATCTTATTGAATGGCGGGGCAGGCTCGAAGGGCTAGATGACCTACTCCTGCTCCTATTTCTTATGTTCTTATGTTACGTTCAGTTCAAGCTCACACCAAGTCTGATTCACCTGAGAGCTGTGCTCAGCAGCCTATATTGCTTCACTGAGAGCAAGTGTCTCAATCCAGTCAGAAAATTGATACTGAATATTCAGCCTGTTGTGTTCATGTTACCTCAGCTACTGTCACTCTCTGCCATGTCCAATTAGCCCTGCAAATTCTTTTGCGTCACATAATAATACAATTCTCTTCTGAAAGTCATGTCTCCACCACACTCTCAGACAGTGTATTCCAGATCCTAGCCACTCACTGTGTGAATCTGTCTCCACCACACTCTCAGACAGTACATTCCAGATCCTAACCACTCACTGTGTGAATCTGTCTCCACCACACTCTCAGACAGTACATTCCAGATCCTAACCACTCACTGTGTGAATCTGTCTCCACCACACTCTCAGACAGTGCATTCCAGACCCTAACCACTCGCTGTGTGAATCTGTCTCCACCACACTCTCAGACAGTGTATTCCAGATCCTAACCACTCGCTGTGTGAATCTGTCTCCACCACACTCTCAGACAGTGTATTCCAGATCCTAACCACTCACTGTGTGAATCAGTCTCCACCACACTCTCAGACAGTACATTCCAGACCCTAACCACTCGCTGTGTGAATCTGTCTCCACCACACTCTCAGACAGTGCATTCCAGATCCTAACCATTCGCTGTGTGAATCTGTCTCCACCACACTGTCAGACAGTACATTCCAGATCCTAACCATTCCGGTGCTCCGGTTTCCTCCCACAGTCCAAAGACATGCTGGTTAAGTACATTGGCCATGCTAAATTCTCCCTCGGTGTACCCAAACAGGCGCCAGAGTGTGACAACTAGGGATTTTCACAGTAACTTCACTGCACTGTTTGAATCCAGGCTTATTTAAATGTTCTTAAATGCTGTGAGGGTTCCTGCCTCTACCACCCTTTCAATCAATGAGTTCCAGATTCCCACCACCCTCAAATCCCCTCTATTATTGCTCACTATCTTAAATCTATGTCCCTTGGCTCTTGATCCCTCCATTAAGGGAAAAGTTTCTTCCTATCTAGAACATAGAACAGTACAGCACAGTACAGGCCCTTCGGCCCTCAATGTTGTGTCCAGCTATGTCCAAACCCAAGATCAAGCTATCCCACTCACTATCATTCTGGTGTGCTCCATGTGCCTATCCAATAACCGCTTGAAAGTTCCTCAAGTGTCCGACTCCACTATCACAGCAAGGAGTGTATTCCACACCCCAACCACTCTCTGAGTAAAGAATCTACCTCGGACATCCCTCCTATATCTCCCAACATGAACCTTATAGTTATGCCCCCGAGTAACAGCTACATCCACCCAAGGAAATAGTCTCTGAACATCCACTCTATCAATCCCCCTCATCATCTTATAAACCTCTATTAAGTCACCTCTCATCCTCCTCCTCTCGAAAGAGAAAAGCCCCAGCTCCCTCAACCTTTCCTCATAAGACCTACCCTCCAAACCAGGCAGCATCCTGGTAAATCTCCTCCTCACTCTCTCCAATGCTTCCACATCCTTCTTATAGTGAGATGACCAGAACTGAACACAATATTCCAAATGTGGTCTCACCAACATCCTGTATAGTTGCAGTATAACCCCACAGCTCTTAAACTCAAACCCCCTGTTAATAAACACTAACACACTATAAGCCTTCTTCACAGCTCTATCCACTTGAGTGGCAACCTTCAGAGATCTATGGATCTGAACCCCAAGATCTCTCTGTTCCTCCACATTCCTCAGAACCCTGCCGTTGACCATGTAATCCGCATTCAAGTTTGTCATACCAAAATGACCCACCTCGCACTTATCAGGGTTAAACTCCATCTGCCACTTTTCTGCCCAGCTCTGCATCCTATCAATGTCTCTTTGCAGCCTACACTAACCCGCCACCTCACCCACTACTCCACCAATCTTGGTGTCATCAGCAAATTTACTAACCTACCTTTCAGCCCCCTCTTCCAAGTCATTGATAAAAATCACAAATAGCAGAGGACGCAGCACTGACCCCTGTGGTACATTGCTGGTAACTGGAATCTATCCCACTGATGTCCCTCAGTACTCTAGCTGTGGCCAAACCAGCATTTTATACAACTCCATCATAGCCTCCCTGCTCTTATTCTCACAGCCTCGGCTAATAAAGGCAAGAATCCCACATATCTTCTTCACCACCTTATCTAGCTGTCCTGCTGCCTTTAGGGATCTTTAGACATGTACCCCAAGGTCCCTCTGGTTCTCTGTACTTAGAGTCATAGAGGTTTACACCATGGAAACAGGCCCTTCAGCCCAACTTGTCATTGCTGCCCTTTTCCTTAAACCCCGAACTTAATCCCAAATGTCTGCATTTGGCCCATATCCCTCTATATCCATCGTACCCATCTAACTATCTAAATGCTTTTTAAAAGACAACATTGTACCTGCCTTTATTACTCCCTCTGGCAGCTTGTTCCAGACACTCACCACCCTCTGTGTGAAAAAATTGCCCCTTTGGACACTTTTGTATCTCTCCCCTCTCACCTTAAACCTGTGCCCTCTAGTTTTAGACTCCCCTACCTTTGGGAAAAGATATTGACTATCTAGCTGATCTGTGTCCCTCATTATTTTATAGACCTCTATAAGATCACCCCTCAGCCTCCTACACTCCACACAAAAAAGTCCCAGTCTATCCAGCCTCTCCTTATAACTCAATCCATCAAGTCCCGGTAGCATCCTAGTAAATCTTTTCTGCACTCTTTCTAGTTTAATAATATCCTTTCTATAATAGGGTGACCAGAATTGTACACAGTATTCCAAGTGTGGCCTTACCAATGTCTTGTACAACTTCAACAAGACGTCCCAACTCCTGTATTCAATGTTCTGATCGATGAAACCAAGCATGCCGAATGCCTTCTTCACCACTCTGTCCACCTGTGACTCCACTTTCAAGGAGCTATGAACATGTACCCCTAGATCTCTTTGTTCTGTAACTCTCCCCAGTGCCCTACCATTAACTGAGTAAGTCCTGCCCTGGTTCAATCTATCAAAATGCATCACCTCCCATTTGTCTAAATTAAACTCCATCTGCCATTCGTCAGCCCACTGGCCCAATTGATCAAGATCCCGTTGCAATTGGAGATAACTTTCTTCACTGTCCACTATGCCACCAATCTTGGTGTCATCTGCAAACTTACTAACCATACCTCCTATATTCACAGCCAAATCATTAAAATAATATATATACTTCCATCAACCTGTTATTCATTCTGTATTCCTTTGTCTGGTTAGTCCTCCCAAAATACATCAGTTCACACTCTGTCGGGTTAAATTCCATTGGACGCTGTTCTGTCCATCTGACTAGCCTGTCTATATCATCCTGTAATCTAAGACTTTCCTCCTTACTATTTATCTACAATATTTGTTTCTTCTGTGAACTTAGTGATCACACCCCCATATTCACACATACATCATTAATGTACACACAAACAGTAGGGGCCCCAGCACCGATCCGTGTGGAACACCAAAAAACAAAGAACAAAGAAAATAACAGCACAGGAACGGGCCCTTCAGCCCTCCAAGCCTGTACCAACCATACTGTCTGACTGAACTAAAACCCTCTACCCCTCTGAGGACCATATCCCCCTATTCCCATCCTACTTGTCAAAACACCCCTTAAAAGTCACTACCATACCAACAGCCAGCGGGACATAGAGGAACAGATATGTAGGCAGATTTTGGCAAGGTGTAAAAGTAACAGGGCTGTTATGGTGGGAGATTTTAACTTCCCCAATATGACTGGGATTCACTTAGTACTAGGGGCATGGATGGGGCAGAGTTTATAAGGAGCATCCAGTAGGGCTTCCTGGAACAGTATGTAGATAGTCCAGCTAGGGAAGGGGCCATACTGGACCTGGTATTGGGGAATGAGCCTGGCCAGGTTGTCCATGTTTCAGTAGGGGAGCAGTTCAGGAACAGTGACCACAATTCAGTCAGCTTTAAGGTACTGATGGATAAAGATAAGTGTAGTCCTCAAATTGGGGGAAGGCTAATTACAATAATATGAGACAGGAACTGAAGAATGTAGATTGGGGGCAGATGTTTGAGGGCAAATCAACATCTGACATGTGGGAGGCTTTCAAGTGTAAGTTGATAGGGATTCAGGACTGGCACATTCCTGTAAGGATGAAGGATAAGGATGGCAAGTTTTGGGAACCTTGGATAACGAGAGATGTTGTGAGCCTAGTCAAAAAGAAAAAGGAAGCATTTGCGGAGGGTGTGGGGAGTCTACAGAAGGATCTAGATAGGCTGGGCGAATGGGCCAGGAAATGGCAAATGGAATTTAATGTTGGCAAGTGTGAGGTGGTCCACTTTGGTAGGAATAATGGTAGGAAGGACTATTACTTACGGGGCGAAAAACTGCAGCAGGCGACGGTGCAGAGGGACCTCGGGGTCCTTGTGCATGAGTCGCAAAAACCCAGCCTGCAGGTGCAGCAGGTGGTCAGGAAGGCGAATGGGATGCTGGCCTTCATAGCGAGGGGGATTGAATATAAAAGTAGGGAGGTCTTGCTGCGGCTGTATAGGGCATTGGTGAGGCCGCAGCTGGAGTACTGTGTGCAGTTTTGGGCGCCGTACTTACGCAAGGATATTTTGGCCTTGGAGGGAGTGCAGAGGAGGTTTACTAGGCTGATGCCGGAGTTGAGGGGGTTGAACTATGAGGAGAGGCTGAATAAACTAGGCTTGTACTCGTTAGAGTTTAGAAGAATGAGGGGAGATCTCATTGAGACGTACAAGATGATGAATGGGATGGATAGGATAGAGGTGGAGAGACTCTTCCCGCTCAGAAAGGATAATAGGACTAGGGGGCACAGCCTCAAGATAAAGGGGGGGCGGTTTAGAACAGAGTTGAGGAGGAACTTCTTCACTCAAAGGGTGGTGAATCTCTGGAATTCTCTGCCCGTTGAAGTGGTGGAGGCTACCTCACTAAATATTTTTAAGACGCGGGTTGATGGGTTTTTGATAAGAGAGGGGATTAAGGGTTATGGGGAGAGGGCGGGAATGTGGAACTGAGCCACAACAGATCAGCCATGATCTTATTGAACGGCGGGGCAGGCTCGAAGGGCTAGATGGCCTACTCCTGCTCCTATTTCTTATGTTCTTATGCCAAAGTAAGGAGGTTGGGAACACACGAAGCAAGTATGAAATACAAGGAAAGTAGAAAGAAACTTAAGCAAAGGGTAAGGAGGGCTAAAAGGGGTCATGAAAAGCATTGGCCAGCAGGACTAAGGAAAATCCCAAAACTTTTTACACATATATAAAGAGCAAGGGGATAGAGAGGGTTGGCCCACTCAAGGACAAGGGAGGGAATCTATGTGTGGAGCCAGAGGAAATGGGCGAGGTATTAAATGAGTTTTTTAACACAGAACATAGAACACTACAGCACAAACAGGCCCTTCGGCCCACAAATTGCGCCGATCATATCCCTACCTACCAGGCCATCGAACTATCTGTAACTCCCAATCCCATTCAGTCCCATGTACTCATCCAGAAGTCTTTTAAAAGACCCCAGTGAGTTCACCTCTACCACCACCGACGGCAGCCGATTCCACTAACTCACCACCCTCTGAGTGAAAAACTTACCCCTGACATCTCCTCTGTACTTGTCCCCCAGCACCTTAAACCTGTGTCCTCTCGTAGCGACCATTTCAGCCCTGGGAAATAGCCTCTGAGAATCCACCCTATCTATTCCTCTCAACATTTTATAAACCTCTATCAGGTCGCCTCTCAACCTTCGTCTCTCCAGGGAGAAGAGTCCCAGCTCCCTCAACCTAACTTCATAAGGCATGCCTCCCAATCCAGGCAACATCCTTGTAAATCTCCTCTGCACCCTTTCAATAGCTTCCACATCCTTCTTGTAGTGAGGCGACCAGAACTGCGCACAGTACTCCAAGTGGGGTCTGACAAGGGTCTTATAAAGTTGCAGCATTACCTCCCGACTCCTAAACTCAATCCCTCGATTAATGAAGGTCAGTACACCATACGCCTTCTTGACCACATCCTCCACCTGCGAGGCCGATTTAAGAGTCCTGTGGACCCGGACCCCAAGATCCTTCTGCTCTTCAACACAGCTAACTCTCCGACCCTTGATATTGTACTCCTTCATCCCGTTGGACCTGCCAAAATGGACCACTACACATTTAACCGCGTTGAAGTCCATCTGCCACTTCTCCACCCAGTCTTGCATCCTATCTATGTCGCACTGCAACTTCTGACATCCCTTTTTGCATCAAAATTCACCAAAGAGAAGGACTTGCTGGATGATGAGTCTGGGAAAGGGTGTGTAGATAATATGAGTCATGTTGAAATCAAAAAGGAGGTGGTATTGGGGTTCTTGAGAAACATCAAGATAGACAAGTCTCCAGGGCCTGATGAGATATACCCCAAAATGCTGAGAGAGGCAAGGGAAGAAATTGCTGGGGCCTTGAGAGAAATCTTTGTATTCTCACTGGCTACAGGGGAGGTCATGATGTGGAGATGCTGGCACTGGACTGGGGTAAACACAGGGAGAAGTCTCACAACACCAGGTTAAAGTCCAACAGGTTTCTTTGGTAGTAAACACCACTAGCTTTCAGGGCTTTGCCCCTTCGTCAGGTGAGTGGGAAGTTCTGATCACAAACAGAGCTTTGGTCCGCCTTGTTGTCCAACAAGGGGCATACACGCGGTGGGTCGTGCGAGGGCTACTCTTGGATGTTTCAAGAGTAGCCTAGTGCTTCACGTCGTTAGTGTACGCTTAAACTGGACCCACTGATGGGCAACACGACAGCTCAGTGACTATCACTGTTTGCTGTGCAGATACATGGATTTGGGCCAGTGTCTGTGGGAGTTTGCGCATTCTCCCCGTGCTTGCGTGGGTTTTCTCTGGGTGCTCCGGTTTCCTCCCACACCCCAAAGATGTGCTCTTAGGCTGATTGGAGGTAATAAATTGTCCCTAAATTAGTCTCCCCTCAATCTGGTTTCCAATGTGGAGTGCCATAAGCGTAGACAAGGGTCACAGGTGGAAGAGGGAACTCACAAAGTTAAAATGGCAGCGTGGGCTCATTGGGCCGAAGGGCCTGTTTCCCGTGCTGTGTTCTTTGATGTATATAAAGGCACACACTCAGTTTACAGAATACTGATTAGAATGTGAGTCTTTACAACTAATCAAGTCTTAAAGGTGCAGACAATGTGAGTGGAGATAACATTAAGCACAGGTTAAAGAGATGTGTATTGTCTCCAGACAGGACAGTTAGTGAGATTTTGCAAGTCCAGTCAAGTCATGGGTGTTCAGATAGTGCGACATGAACCCAAGATCCCTGTTGAGACCGTCCTCATGTGTGCGGAACTTGGCTATCAGTCTCTGCTCAGTGACTCTGCGCTGTCGTGTGTCATGAAGGCTGCCTTGGAGAATGCTTACCCGAAGGTCAGAGGCCGAATGCCCATGACCACTGAAGTGTTCACCAACAGGAAGGGAACAGTCTTGTCTGGTGATTGTTGAGTGGTGTTCATTCATCCATTGTCGTAGCGTCTGCATGGTCTCCCCAATGTACCATGCTTCGGGACATCCTTTCTTGCAGCGTATCAGGTAGACAATGTTGGCCGAGTTGCAAGAGTATTTACCGTGTACCTGGTGGATGGTGTTCTCATGTGAGATGATGTCTCCATGTCGATGATCCAGCATGTCTTGCAGAGGTTGCTGTGGCAGGGTTGTGTGGTGTTGTGGTCACTGTTCTCCTGAAGGCTGGGTAGTTTGCTGCGAACAATGGTCTGTTTGAGGTTGTGTGGTTGTCTGAAGGCGAGAAGTGGGGGTGTGGGGATAGCCCTGGTGAGATGCTCACCTTCATCAATGACATGTTGAAGTCTCCGGAGAAGATGTCGTAGCTTCTCCGCTCCGGGGAAGTACTGGATGACGAAGGGTACTCTGTCCACCGCGTCCCGTGTTTGTCTTCTGAGGAGGTCGGTGTGGTTTTTCACTGTGGCGCATCAGAACTGCCGATCGATGAGTCGAGCACCATATCCTGTTCTTATGAGGGCATCTTTCAGCATCTGGAGGTGTCTGTTTGAACAGAGGGGAGTACGATAGAATGAGCGAGGAATTGGCGAATGTAGATTGGGGGAGCAGATTGGTTGGTAGGACGGCTGAGGAACAGTGGAGGATCTTTAAGGAGATCTTTTTCGGTGCTCAGCAGAAATATATTCCGATGGTAAAGAAGGAATGTAGGAGAAGGGATAACCAGCCGTGGTTATCGAAGGAAATAAATGAGAGTTTTAAATTGAAAGCTGATGCGTTTAGAGTGGCTAAAAGTAGTGGGCGAGTGGAAGATTGGGAAAGGTTTAAAAATCAACAAAGAATGACTAAGAAGTTGATAAAGAAAGGAAGGATAGACTATGAAGCAAACCGAGCACTAAATATAAAAACAGACAGTAAGAGTTTTTATAAATATATAAAGAGGAGGAGGCTGGCTGGAGTGAATGTTGAACCCTTAGAGGATGAGAGGGGGGATTTAGCGGTGGGAGATGAGGAAATGGCTGAGGCCTTAAATAAGCTTTTCGCCTCGGTCTTCATGGAGGAGGACACGAATAGTTTGCCGGGTATTAAAGACAGAAGGATGGTAGGAGTTGAGGGCCTGAATGCGATTACTGTCACTAGAGAGGTAGTGCTTGATAGACTAATGGGACTAATGGTGGACAAGTCCCCAGGACCGGATGGAATGCATCCCAGGGTTCTGAAGGAAATGGCAGAGGTGATAATAGATGCCTTAGTAATTATTTATCAAAATTCGCTGGATTCCGGGGAAGTGCCGGAAGATTAGAAAATGGCTAATGTTACGCCGCTGTTTAAAAAAGGTAGCAGGCAAAAGGCAGGGATTATAGGCTGGTTAGTTTAACATCTGTTGTAGGAAAAATGCTGGAATCCATCATCAAAGAAGAAATAGCGAGGTACCTAGAACAGAATGGTTTGATCGAGCAGACGGGGCACGGATTTGTTAAAGGGAAGTCGTGTTTGACAAACTTATTGGAATTCTATGAGGATGTGACGAGTGCGGTAGACAGAGGGGAACTGGTGGATGTGGTGTTTCTCGATTTTCAAAAGGCGTTTGATAAGGTGCCGCACAAAAGGTTGCTTCAGAAGGTTAGGGTGCATGGAGTTGGGGGTAAGGTGTTAACGTGGATAGAGGATTGGTTGTCTAATAGGAGGCAGAGAGTTGGTATCAATGGGTGCTATTCTGATTGGCGGTTGGTAACTAGTGGAGTGCCACAGGGATCGGTGCTGGGGCCTCAGCTATTTACCATTTATATAGATGACCTGGGGGAGGGGGCTGAGTGTAGGGTGACAAAATTTGCTGATGACAGAGAGATGAGTGGAAAAGCAAATTGCGCGGAGGGTGTGGAAAGTCTGCAGAGGGATCTGGATAGGCTGGGCGAGTGGGCGAGGACCTGACAGATGGAGTATAATGTTAGCATGTGTGAGGTTATCCACTTTGGCAGAAATAATAGGAGGGATTACTATTTAAAGGGCGAAAAGCTGCAGCATGCTACGGTGCAGAGGGACCTCGGGGTCCTTGTGCATGAGTCGCAAAAACCCAGTCTGCAGGTGCAGTAGGTGATCAAGAAGGCGAATGGGATGCTGGCCTTTATAGCGAGGGGGATTGAATATAAAAGCAGGGAGGTCTTGCTGCAACTGTACAGGGCATTGGTGAGGCCGTAGGTGGAGTACTGTGTGCAGTTTTGGGCGCCGTACTTGCGCGAGGATATTTTGGCCTTGGAGGGAGTGCAGAGGAGGTTCACTAGGCTGATACTGGAGATGAGGGGGTTGGACTATGAAGAGAGACCAAATAGACTGGGTCTGTACTCGTTGGAGTTCAGAAGAATGAGGGGGGATCTTATTGAGACGTATAAGATAATGAAGGGGATGGATAGGGTAGAGGTAGAGAGATTCTTCCCGCTCAGAAAGGACAGCAGGACTAGAGGGCACAGCCTCAAGGTAAGGGGGGGCGGGGGGGGGCGCAGTTTAGATCAGAGTTGAGGAGGAACTTCTTCACTCAAAGGGTGGTGAATCTCTGGAATTCTCTGCCTGTTGAAGTGGTGGAGGATACCTCACTGAATATATTTAAATTCCGGGTAGATAGATTTCTGATAGACAAGGGAATTAAGGGTTATGGGGAGAAAGTGGGAAAGTGGAACTGATCCACTTCAGATCAGCCATGATCTTATTGAATGGCGGGGCAGGCTCGAAGGGCTAGATGGCCTACTCCTGCTCCTATTTCTTACGTTCTTATGTGTCTGTTTGATCCTCCTCATCTGAGCAGATCCTGTGTATACGAAGGGCTTGTCCGTAGGGAATGGCTTTTTTAATGGGTTTAGGGTGGAAGCTGGAGAAGTGGAGCACTGTGAGATTGTCTGTGGGCTTGCGGTACAGTGAGGTGACCGTC
The DNA here is from genome assembly GCF_965287045.1 of Carcharhinus amblyrhynchos. Classification (NCBI taxonomy): domain Eukaryota; kingdom Metazoa; phylum Chordata; class Chondrichthyes; order Carcharhiniformes; family Carcharhinidae; genus Carcharhinus; species Carcharhinus amblyrhynchos. The sequence goes on along the minus strand of NW_027649945.1, from coordinate 135,752 downwards.
TTTGATGGAGATGCGTGTGTCCAAGAATATAACCAATTCCGGACAGTAGTCCATGGTGAGTCTGATGGTGGGATGGAACTTGTTGATGTCATCATATAGTTGTTTCAGTGATTGTTCACCATGAGGCCAAAGGAAGAAAATTTCATCGATGTATCGAGTGTATAGCATCGGTTGAAGTTCCTGTGCAGTGAAGAAATGTGCATGAAGATGTTGGCATATTGAGATGCGGATTTGGTCCCCATGGCTGTTCCGTGTGTCTGGATGAAAAATTGGTTGTTGAAGGTGAAGACATTGTGGTCCAGAATAAAGCGGATGAGTTGTAAAATTGCATCTGGAAACTGGCAGTTGTCAGCATTGAGTACTGAGGCAGTCGCAGCAATGCCATCGTTGTGGGGGATGTTGGTGTAGAGCGCCAAGATATCCATTGTGACGAGGAGTGTCCCTGGTTCAACTGCTCCATGTGTGCTGAGTTTCTGTAGGAAGTCCATAGTGTCGCGACAAAAGCTGGGGGTTCTTTGTGCAATGGGTTTCAGGATGCTCTCGACGTAGCTGGAGAGGTTCTCACACAGGGTCCCATTGCCCGATACGATGGGACGGCCGAGTGTGTTTGCCTTGTGTATCTTTGGGAGACAGTAGAGATGTCCAACGTTCCCAACCTTCAGGAGAACAGTGGCCACAGCACCACACAACCCTGCCACAGCAACCTCTGCAAGACAAGGATGCCATCATCTCACATGAGAACACCATCCACCAGGTACACGGTACATACTCTTGCAACTCGGCCAACGCTGTCCACTTGATACGCTGCATGAAATGATGTCCGAGGAATGGTACACTGGGGAGACCATGCAGACGCTACGGCAACAGATGAATGAACACCGCTCAACAATCACCAGGCTTCCTGTTGGCGAACACTTCAGTGGTCATGGGCATTCGGCCTCTGACCTTCGGGTAAGCATTCTCCAAGGCGGCCTTCACGACACACGACAGCGCAGAGTCGCTGAACAGAGACTGATAGCCAAGTTCCACACACATGAGGATGGCCTGAACCGGGATCTTGGGTTCACATCACACTATCTATAACCCCCACGACTTGCCTGGGTTTGCAAAATCTCACTAACTGTCCTGCCTGGAGACAATACACATCTCTTTAACCTGTGCTTAATGTTATCTCCACTCACATTGTCTGTACCTTTAAGACTTGATTAACTGTAAAGACTCGCATTCTAATTAGTATTCTGTAAACTGAGTGTGTCTTTATATGCTCTGTTTGTGATCAAAACTCCCCACTCACCTGACGAAGGGGCAAAGCCCTGAAAGTTAGTGGCATTTACTACTAAAACAACCTGTTGGACTTTAACCTGGTGTTGTGAGACTTCTTACAGAGGAGGTCCCAGAGGACTGGAGAATAGCCAATGTTGTTCCTTTGTTTAAGAAGGGTAGCAAGAATAATCCAAGTAATTACAGGCCGGTGAGCCTTACGTCAATGGTAGAGAAATTATTGGAGAGGATGCTCTGGTTTCCTCCCACAGACGTGCTGGTTAGGTGCATTGACCTGAACAGGCACCAGAGTGTGGCAACTAGGGGAATTTTACAGTAACTTCATTTCAGTGTTAATGTAAGCCTTATTGTGACACTAATAAGTAAATAAACTTTAAACTACAGCTGTTAATTCTGTCCTGTACTATCGTTTCCAAAATCTTCCTCATGACCCTGGTTAAACTGACTGCTCTGTAGTCGCTGGGCTTGTCATTACACACTTTTCACGTCATATTTGCAGTTTTAAATTCTCATCCTTGTCTTCAAATCCCAGCAGATTCCTCCAGTCCTGGGAGGTATCCTCACCGTGCACTGTGCTGTGGCGCAGTCGCTGCTGCAGTGAGTGATACTTGTCCCTGAGAGGCACCCGGACATCCTCGACATCAGGAAACGCTCTCACCAGGATTTCGGCCACCTACAGCAAATGGGGCAAAGCAGGTCAGGCAGAAAGATGTCGGCTGCAGTATATCCCATCATAACAGATCACAATGATCCCCCCCGCTGTCCTCTTCCACTCGCCTTTTCATTCTTTCATGGAATATGGGCGTTGCTGGCTAGCTCAGGATTTACTCTCCATTTCTAATTGCCCTCGAGAAGATGGTGGTGATCTGCCCTCTCAAACCACTTTGGTCCATATGGTGTAGGTACACCCACAGTGTTGTTAGGGAGGGAGTTCCAGGATTTTACCCAGTGACAGTGAAGGAATAACCAAGTCAGGCTGGTGAGAGGCCTGGAGGGGAACTTGCAGGTTTTGGTGTTCCCATGTATCTGCTGCCCCTTGTCCTTGTAAGGGTGTAACTTGCAGGTTTGGAAGGTGAAGTCTATGGAGCTTTGGAAAGTTGCGGCAGTGCACATTGTATACAGTACACATGACCATCACTGTGTGTCGGTGCTAGATGGGCTGTTTTCTGCCTGATTATTGTTGGAACTGCATTCACCCAGGTAAATGGGAAATATTCCATCACACTCCCAACTTGTGCCTTGTCAGGAGGTGAGTTACTCACTACAGTATTCCCAGCCTCTGACCTACTCCAGTAGCCATAGTATTTATTTGGTTAGCTCAGTTTCTGGTCAATGGTAACCCTCAGGATGTTGACAATGGGGGATTCAGTGATGCTAATGCCATTGAATGTCAAGGGATAATGGTTAGATCCTCTTCTAGTGAAGTTGGTCATTACCTAACACTTGTGTAGTGTGAATGTTACTTGCCACTTGTCAGCGTAAACCTGGCTATTGTCCAGTTTTCGCTGCATTTGAACATGGACTGCTTCAGTACCTGAGGAGTTGCAAATGATGCTGAACATTGTACCATCATCGGCGAACATCCCCACCTCTGACCTTATGATGGAGGGAAGGTCTTTGATGAAGCAGCTGAAAGTGGCTGGGTCCAGGACACTCCCCTGAGGGACTCCTGGCCTTTCTGTCTTTTCCTAAGGGTCTTCCGGACTCCATCCTTCCCAGTGACCCTCAGTACATTCATCACATGTTGCCTAGATGTGTGCTCCTACCTTCCTGATTGGAGGCAGCTCGCTAACCAAGCTGAGGATGATGTCCTGTAAGAGCTCCTCTACGTTCATGAATCGAGCAAAGGGAAGCATTCGACAGGCCCAACACAGGGCATTCAGGCAATGGTCAACCACAGCAGCATCATACTCAGCTGTCACCTCATAGTCCTGTAAACACATCAAACTCAGCAGTGTGACTAACATCAGTAACCAGCCCAGATTCTAGACATTTCACTGAATATATGACATCTTCTGTTACGTGTCTCATCTTTCACAATATATTAGAATTCCTTGTTTATTTCTTCATGGCTCTGTGTTTGCTGGCAAGGACAGCATTAATTATTCATTCCTAATGAATAAGGTAATCAATCAGCCACTAATGTAGCAGTGGGAATTTACTGCCTATACTCAGAATGAAAAGTTATTCAGCAAACTGTGAGGATACAGCTGTATTTCTCTCCACTCAGACTGCGCTTGCAGGATGGTGAGAGGCTTGGAGGGGAACCCCTGGATGTTGGTGTTCCCGTGTGCCGTATTTGTCCTTCTGCGTGGTAGATTGAGTGTGTTTGGAAGGTGCTGCCTGAGGAACCTTGCTGAGTTCCTGCATCTTGTAGATGGTACACACAAATATCACTGCCTCAATGGGGATGGAGGGGCTGCTGCTCCACTGGGAGCACAGTAGGTGGTGATACAGTGGAACACAGTAGGTGGTGAGCCAATAGGGGTGGAGAGAATGGTGATCCAGTGGGGACGGAGAAAATAGTGATCCAGTGGAGGTTAGAGCAGGTTAGGATGAGTACCTGAGAGGATCTGGAATTGTCTCTGGCTGCTTGGTATTTGCGGCAGCTCTCGCTCAGCCGTTCACGGATATGGAACATCCAGCACAATCCACAGAGGTCACGAAAAGAGCCTGTCAGGAAATGAGATGATGGATTTTACACTGTCAGCTTCTAGTCAGCACTGTGACAGCTCAATCCAGAATCATAGAATCAAGTCTGCACCGAACACAATCCCACCCAGGCCCTACCCCCATATCCCTACATTAATCCCCTACACACATCAAATACTCCGGTTAGTATTGCCAGTTGTTACAGGCTGGGCTGTCAGGGTGGGGGAGGCTAACCTTACCAGCCTGCCCTCCCTTTCCACACAGGGAACCTTCCTCACTGTCCTGCATTTCAGTCTCATCCTACTCTGCTCCCAGTGCACTCCCTTATCTCCTCTCCTCCTGGGTTTTCCTTGATCACTTCCCTCTCGCCCCATACAACTACTTTTCACATCAACACTTTTCTGGCGCTCCCCGAGCTTGTCTGTCATTCGAGTGTCTGTAAGTGGGAGGCTGCACAACAGGAACACTGTCGCTGTGGACTCAGGACAAGTTCACTGGTTGCAGAATGAATGAACTGGGCTAAACACCCCCGTCACAATTCTATAATTCTCTCTATTCCTCTTCTCATCCAGTCATAATGGTTAAGGAGGCCTTGCAGCCCATCAAGTCCATACTGACTCTCTCTGGAATAATCCAATCAATTCTATTCCCTTTACAGTATAAGCAGGAAATGCTGGAATTACTCAGCAGCTCAGGCAGTCTCTGTAGAGAGAAACAAAGTTCACATTTTGAGTCTGGGTGACTCTTTTTCAGAGCAGATCCACTGAAGACCCTTCTGTCTCTCCACAGGTGCTGCCAGACCTGCTGGATTTTTCCAGCACTTTCTGTTTTTATTGCAAATTTCCAGCATCTGCAGTATTTCACTCTGGGTTTGGTTTCCATTTGGAGTTTTTTTATTTAGCTGGAGCCAGGAAGCCTCCGGGCCCTGAACTGAGCTTTTTGAGTGTTGTTGGAGCTGCAATCATCCAGGCAAGTAGAGATTTCATAACTTCATAAGATATAGGAGCAGAATTAGGCCATTTGGCCCATCGAGTCTGCTCCACCATTTAATCATGGCTGATCTGCTCCTCATCCCCATTTTCCTTCCTTCTCCCCATAACCCTTCAACCCATTCCCAATTAAAAACCTGTCTAAGTCCTCCTTAAATTTACTCACTGTCCCAGCATCCATCACACTTTGGGATAGTGAATTCCACAGAACCCTTTGGGAGGTGTAGTTTCTCCTCAGCTCTGTTTTAAATTTGTTACCCCTTATCCTAAGATCCTCTCGTCCTAGAATTCCCCACAAGAGGAAGCATCCACTCCACGTCTATTTTATCCATAACTTTTATCATCTTGTATGCCTCAATTTGATCTCCCCTCATTCTTCTAAGTTCCAGGCAGTATCGGCCTGAACTGTTCAATCTCCCTTTTCATCACAAACTTCCGGAACACTTGCCTTGTGTTATGGTCCCAGCTGATGTCATTACTGGCCAAATAGCTTTCTTCCGCACCATAACAATTCTGGTGATTCTGGGAAGTCAGATCCCAAAATGGAACCTGGTTTGATGGATCATTACTTTTGTTGTAAATCATGGAGGGAATTTGCTGAAGAGATTCACAGGAGACTGCCATTGGCTTTTCAAAGTTTAAAAGTTTGTTTATTGTCACAGGTAGGCTTACATTAACACTGCAATGAAGTTACCGTAAAATTCCCCTAGTGGCTGCACTCTGGCACCTGTTGGGTCAATGCACCCTAACCAGCACATCTTTCAGACTGAGGGGGGAAACCGGAGCATCCGGAGGAAACCCACACAGACACGGGGAGAATGTGCAGACTCCGCACAGACAGTGACCCAAGCCGGGAATTGAACCCAGGTCCCTGGTGCTGTGAGGCAGCAGCGCTCACCACTGTGCCATCCAGAAATTTAATATTTTATCTTTTTTAAACAAAAAGATGAAATATTGAAGTGTGAACATTAACAACATAACATTAGACAACAAAAAGGCTGGAAAGATTTCAACATAGAAATCAAGAAAAATTGATTTGAACTCACAATATTCCTTTTATTCCAGCAAAATCTGTACAGACCCAACACTCCAGTTAAGAGGTACAACTGTCTCCCCACCAAGTGTACAGCTACTTCAACTGCAAAGAGGTTTATTTTCCAGTAAACTTCTGAACATCTACCACAAGTCCCTCCACAGTTGCTAAAGTCCTTCAGGTATTTTTGCTGCAATTGTAAAGGGCGTTGGTGAGGCCACACCTGGAGTATTGTGCGCAGTTTTGGTGTCCTTATCAGCGGAGGGATGTCCTTGCTATAGAGAGAGTACAGCAAGGGTTTACCAGGCAGATTCTTGGGATGGCAGGTCTGTCATATGAGGAGGATGTTGATTGGTGGTAGTACAAAGAATAAAGAACAACACAGCATGGGAAACAGACCCTTCGGCCCAACGAGCCCGCGCCGCCATTTTAACATTATGAGTGCCCTTCTCTACCAATGACCTTTGTCTACACCTATTGGGGAAGATTGAGGGGAGACTAATTTAGGGTCAATTTGTTACACCAATCAGCCTAAGAGCACATCTTTGGGGTGTGGGAGGAAACCGGAGCACCCAGAGAAAACCCACGCAATCACGGGGAGAATGTGCAAACTCCCACAGACGCTGGCCCAAATCCATGTATCTGCACAGCAAACAGTGATAGTCACTGAGCTGTCATGGTGCCCGTCAGATGGTCCAGTTTAAGCGCACACTAACGATGTGAAGCACTAGGCAACTCTCGAAGCAACATCCAAGAGCAGCCCTCACACGACCCACCGCGTGTATGCCCCTTGTTGGTTAGTGTTGCCATGGAGAATGCAGTAGGGAACAGTTAACTGCCAACCTTTTTTTAAAAATGCAAACCAAGCAGGCTGACTCTGGTCAAGGCAATGCAATAGGGGATGAACCAGAGAATGGCTGCCACTGCCCCCCCCCCCCACCTTTTGTTTAGCAGAAAAAAGAGAACGTGTCTGTGCATTGCACCTTAAGGGTTCCTGTGAGGATATATCTGGCTTCCAGATTGCATAAGAACTAGGAGCAGGAGTCGGCCATCTGGTCCCTCGAGCCTGCTCCCCCATTCAATAAGATCATGGCTGATCTTTTCATGGAATCAGCTCCACTTACCCGCCCGCTCACCATAACCCTTAATTCCTTTACTGTTCAAAAATGTATCTATCCTTGCCCTAAAAACATTCAATGAGGGAGCCTCAACTGCTTCACTGGGCAGGGAATTCCACAGATTCACAACCCTTTGTGCGAAGAAGTTCCCCCTCAACTCAGTCCTAAATCTGCTCCCCCTTATTTTGAGGCTATGCCCCCTAGTTCTAGTTTCACCTGCCAGTGGAAACAACTTCCTGCTTCTATCTTATCTATTCCCTTCATAATTCTGAATTCCAATGAGTATAGCCCCAGTCTACTCAGTCTCTCCTCATAAGCCAACCCTCTCAACTCCAGAATCAACCTAGAGAATCTCCTCTGCACCCCCTCCAGTGCCAGTATATCCTTTCTCAAGTAAGGAGATCAAAACTGTACACAGTACTCCAGGTGTGGCCTCACCAGCATCTTATACAGCTGTAACATAACCTCGCTGTTTTTAAACTCCATCCCTCTAGCAATGAAGGACAAAATTCTATTTGCCTTCTTAATTACCTGCTGTACCTGCAAAGCAACCACAATTCAGTGTCCTTCATTATTGCGATGAAGAGGGATAGGGCCATTCGGCAGGGCAAGGTTTATAATTGGAGCAGGGGTAATTATGATGTGATTAGGCAAGAATTAGGGAGCATAAGATGGGAGCAGAAACTGTCAGGTATGGGCACAAACAAAAAGTGAAGCTTGTTCAAGGAACAAACACTGTGTGTCCTTGATAGGTATGTCCCTGTCAGGCAGGGTGAAACAGCCAAGTGAAGGAACCATGGTTCACAAAGCGGGTTGAATGTCTTGTCAAGAGGGAAAAGGAAGTGTATGTAAGGATGAAAAAACAAGGTTCAGTTGGGTTGCTTGAGGGCTACAGGTAGGTAGGAATGAGTTAAAGAAAGGGCTTAGGAGAGCTAGGAGGGGGCATGAGAAGTCCTTGGTAGGTCGGATCAAGGAAAACCCCAAAGCTTCTTACTCTTATGTGAGAAATAAAAGAATGACCAGGGTGAGGTTAGGGCCGGTCAAGGATAGTAGTAGGAACTTGTGCATGGAGTCAGAAGAGATAGGTGAGGCGATGAATAAATACTTTTCTTCAGTGTTCACTAAGGAGAGGAGCCATGTTTTTGAGGATGAGAGTGTGATACAGGCTGACAGGATGGAGGAGGTAGATATTCTGAGGGAACATGTATTTGCAACTTTGAAAACCCTGAGGGTCGATAAGTCCCCTGGGCCAGATGGGATTCTTTGGGAGACGAGAAGAGATTGCAGAGTTTATGGCTTTGATCTTTGTGTCCTCACTGTCCATGGGGATAAACACAGTAAGAAGTCTCACAACACCAGGTTAGAATCCAACCAGTTTATTTGATAGTAATTTCACAAGCTTTCGGAAACGGTGTTCCTTTGTCAGGTGTGTGGAAGGTTCTTTGCCAGGGGTATGGAAGGTTCTTCCACACACCTGACGAAGGAACAGCGTTTCCGAAAGCTTGTGAAATTACTATCAAATAAACTGGTTGGACTCTAAGCTGGTGTTGTGAGACTTCTTGCTGTGTTTACCCCAGTCCAACGCCAACATCTCTACATCACAGGGATTGTGCCAGAGAACTGGAGAGTGATGAATATTGTTCCTCTGTTCAAGAAAGGAAATAGGGATGACCCTGATATTTATAGGCCAGATAGTCTTACTTCGGTGGTTGGTAAGTTAATGGAAAAGGTCCTGAGGGATAGGATTTATCACCATTTGGAAAGATGCAGCTCAATCCGGGATAGTCAGTATGGATTCATGAAGGTAAGTCTTGCCTCACAAATTTGATTGAATTCTTTGAGGGGGTAATTAAGTGTGTAGATGAAGGTAGAGCAGTTGATGTCATATACATGGATTTTAGTAAGGCGTTTGATAAGGTTCCCTGTGGTAGGCTCATGGAGAAAATAAGGAGGTGTGGGATAGAAGGAAATTTGGCCGATTAGATAAGTAACTGGCTGTATCATAGAAGACAGAGGGTAGCGGTGGAGGGAAAATTTTCAGACTGGAGGCCAGTTGCCAGCGGTGTACTACAGGGATCAGTGCTGGGTCCTCTGCTATTTGTGATTTTTATCAATGACTTGGAAGAGGGGGCTGAAGGGTGGATTAGTAAATTTGCTCATGACACCAAGAGTGGTGGAGTAGTGGATGAGGTGGAGGGTTAGTGTAGGCTGCAAAGAGACATTGATAGGATGCAGAGCTGGGCCGAAAAACAGCAGATGGAGTTTAACCCTGATAAGTGCGAGGTGATTCATTCATGTGGAGGAACAGAGAGATCTCGGGATTCACATCCACAGATCTCTGAAGGCTCCCACTCAAGTGGATAGAGCTGTGAAGCAGGCTTATAGCGTGTCAGCGTTTATTACCCAGGGGGTTTGAGTTTAAGGGCCGTGGGGTTATGCTGCAACTGTACAGGATGTTGGTGAGACCACATTTGGAATATTGTGTTCAGTTCTGGTCACCTCACTATAAGAAGGATGTGGAAGCATTGGAGAGAGTGCAGAGGAGATTTACCAGGATGCTGCCTGGTTTGGAGGGTAGGTCTTATGAGGAAAGATTGAGGGAGCTGAGGCTTTTCTCTTTCGAGAGGAGGAGGATGAGAGGTGACTTAATAGAGGTTTATAAGATGAGGAGGGGGATTGATAGAGTGGACGTTCAGAGACTATTTCCTCGGGTGAATGTAACTGTTACTAGGGGGCATAACTATAAGGTTCATGGTGGGAGATATAGGAGGGATATCCGAGGTAGATTCTTTACTCAGAGAGTGGTTGGGGTGTGGAATACACTGCCTGCTGTGATAGTGGGGTCGGACACTTTAGGAACTTTCAAGCGGTTATTGGATAGGCACATGGAGCACTCCAGAATGATAGGGAGCGGGATAGACTGATCTTGGGATTGGACAAAGCTCGGCACAACTTTGAGGGCCAAAGGGCCTGTACTGTGCTGTAATGTTCTATGTTGTTGCACAAGGACACCCAGGTCCCTCTGCACAGCAGCATGCTGCAATTCCCTACCATTTAAAGTTGATGATATGATGCTATTGATGTATTTTTAAGGAGACTTTTAAAATTCAGTTCTTTTCTACTGCTGGTTTGAATGTGAACAAAAAGCTGGGTTGTTTCCAGGCCAGTCTTTCAATGCAGGATGGCGGCAGGACCCAGATACTGCTGGCCCAATCAGACAGCAGCATCAATGATGCTTTCGCAGCCTCCTTTGGTGACTCAGTCAGCTGGAAAGTTTCTGCAGCATGTCTCTTTTTCACTTGTACATTATTCTCAATAAATCTCTCTCAGGGGCTGGTGGCAGCCAATGAGGAGGCTGCCTGTGAGGAGATCACCAAGTCCGTCCTGCTATTGGTGAGTGAGGGTTTGGGACTCCCATTTGCTGAGGCCTCACTTGCTGACAGCGGGACAGGTTCCATTTGGTCTTAATATTGGGGACCTGAGACCTGGGGTAAACATTCATTCAGTTCGTCCTCTCTGTCCTGCTGCCAGAGCTGCTGGATGTAATCAGTTATATTAAACCTGCAATGCCCACATCCCAGTGACTCGCTGCAGCTTGGCTTTAGGAAGGGAAGGAATCGCCAGCCTGGAGTCCTGCTCCTGATTGTGCTCCTCACATTGCTGCTGCAGACACTGGGCTGAGGCTCAATGCAATTCCTTCATGCTTAAATATCCTGCTGACTCTCCCGTTCAGGATCAGCTGTATTGGAGTGTTCCGAGTGCCTGTGGATCCCACATTTCAGAGGACAGCACTGAGGGAAACGAAAGAAAGAAACTCATTTACTCACCGATTACCCCGATGGAGATCGCATCAGAAGCTCCATCACCCGCAGCTCCGGGTCTGAAGAAGCCGCTCTGAGCTTTACAGTAACGCAGCAGTGAGTCAGGGAATGGACAGAGCGGAGAGAGACCAGTCTTCACTCGGACCTAACAACAAGCAAATACATCAACAAAGGAGTTGCTCACACATCAAACACACAAAGCAGTAACTCACCACACAGCTCATTACTGGCAACATGGTCTCCAAAGCTCTCCTCATTCACAGGTCGCTGAACCAGCCACTCCCATTCCTCTGCTAACCTCCAAACCAATCCCCCGGACTCCAGTTAACACACAAATACCATACCCTGGGGACAAACACAACACTTACAGGACAACCAGCTCATTGAACACTGAGGAACATAATAAGAACATAAGAAATAGGAGCAGGAGTAGGCCAACTAGCCCTTCGAGCCTGCCCCGCCATTCAATAAGATCATGGCTGATCTGTCGTGGCTCAGTTCCACTTTCCCGCCCTCTCCTCATAACCCTTAATCCCCTCTCTTATCAAAAACCCATCAACCCGCGTCTTAAAAATATTTAGCGAGGCAGCCTCCACCACTTCAACGGGCAGAGAATTCCAGAGATTCACCACCCTTTGAGTAAAGAAGTTCCTCCTCAACTCTGTTCTAAACCGCCCCCCCTTTATCTTGAGGCTATGCCCCCTAGTCCTACTATCCTTTCTGAGCAGGAAGAGTCTCTCCACCTCTATCCTATCCATCCCATTCATCATCTTATACATCTCAATGAGATCTCCCCTCATTCTTCTAAACTCTAACGAGTACAATCCCAATCTATTCAGCCTCTCCTCATAGCTCAACCCCCTCAACTCCGGCATCAGCCTAGTAAACCTCTTCTGCACTCCCTCCAAGGCTAAAATATCCTTGTGTAAGTACGACGCCCAAAACTGCACACAGTACTCCAGCTGCGGCCTCACCAATGCCCTATACAGCCGCAGCAAGACCTCCCTACTTTTATATTCAATCCCCTTTGCGATGAAGGCCAGCATCCCATTCGCCTTCCTGACCACCTGCTGCACCTGCAAGCTGGGTTTTTGCGACTCATGCACAAGGACCCCGAGGTCCCTCTGCACCGTCGCCTGCTGCAGTTTTTCGCCACGTAAGTAATAGTCCTTCCTACCATTATTCCTACCAAAGTGGACCACCTCGCACTTACCAACATTAAATTCCATTTGCCATTTCCTGGCCCATTCGCCCAGCCTATCTAGATCCTTCTGCAGACTCTCCACACCCTCCGCACAATTTGCCTTTCCACCAATCTTGGTGTCATCAGCAAATTTCGACACCCTACACTCGGTTCCCTCCTCCAGATCATCTATATAAATGGTAAATAGCTGAGGCCCCAGCACCGACCCCTGGGGCACTCCACTAGTCACCATCCGCCAATCCGAATAGCACCCATTGACCCCCACTCTCTGCCTCCTATTTGACAACCAGTCCTCTATCCACGCTAACACCCTACCCCCAACTCCATGCCCCCTGACCTTCTGCAATAACCTCTTGTGAGGTACCTTGTCAAACGCCTTCTGAAAATCCAGAAAGACCACATCCACCGGCTCTCCTCTATCCACCGCCCTAGACACATCCTCATAGAACTCCAGTAAATTTGTCAGACACGACTTCCCTTTAATGAAACCGTGCTGCGTCTGCTCTATCAAGCAATTCTCCTCAAGATGCCTCGCTATTTCCTCCTTGATGACGGATTCTAACATTTTACCTACAACAGACGTTAAACTAACAGGCCTATAATTCCCCGCCTTTTGCCTGGCACCCTTCTTAAACAACGGCGTAACATTAGCCGTTTTCCAATCTTCCGGCACTTCCCCGGGATCCAGCGACGTCTGGAAAATAACCACCAAGGCATCCACCATCACGCTAAGGAAGATTATCAAGCAAAGGACAATGGAGTGGCAGGATTAGAGTCCAGGGGAGAACATCAAAGTGTTGAACATCAAAGTGAGGCTATTAGGAGAGAATTAGGAATCATAGGTTGGACTAGGAGATTACAGGGATTGGGAACATCCGAAATGTGGAGTTTTTTCAAGGAGCAGCTACTGCGAGTCTGTGATAGATATGTCCCTGTCAGGCAAGGTGGAATTGGTAAGGCTAGGGAACCGTGGTGCACCAAAAAAGTTGATTCGTTGGTTAAAAAGAAAAAGGAGGCTTATGTTCGGATGAGACGTGAGCACTCGGATAGTGCACTAGAGAGCTTTAGATTGGCTAGGAGGGAGTTGAAGAGCGAGCTAAGAAGGGCTAAAAGAGGACATGAGAAGACTTTGGCTGATAGGGTTAAGGAGAATCCTAAGGCGTTCTATAGGTATGTCAAGAACAGAAGGTTGGTTAGGGCAAGGTTAGGGCCAGTTATAGACGGCAGAGGGAAGTTATGTGTGGAACCGGAGGAGATTGGTGAAGCATTGAACCAATATTTCTCTTCGGTGTTCACGCAGGGGGACATGGATATAGCTGAGGAGGACACTGGGTTGCAGGGGAGTAGAATTGACAGTGTTACAGTTGATAAGGAGGATGTGCTGGATATTCTGGAGGGTCTGAAAATAGATAAGTCCCCTGGTCCGGATGGGATTTACCCCAGGATTCTCTGGGAGGCAAGAGAAGTGATTGCAGAGCCTCTGGCTCTGATCTTCAGGTCGTCGTTGGCCTCTGGTATAGTACCGGATGATTGGAGGTTAGCGAATGTTGTCCCATTGTTTAAGAAGGGGAACAGAGACTTCCCCGGGAATTATAGACCGGTGAGTCTCACTTCTGTTGTGGGCAAGGTTTTGGAACAAATTATTAGGGATAGGATTTATAGTTATTTGGAGAGTAATGAGTTGATTGGAGATAGTCAGCATGGTTTTGTGGCGAGTAGGTCGTGCCTTACTAACCTTATTGAGTTTTTTGAGAAAGTGACCAAAGAGGTGGATGGGGGTAAGGCAGTGGACGTGGTGTATATGGATTTTAGTAAGGCGTTTGATAAGGTTCACCATGGTAGGCTTCTGCACAAAATGCAGATGTATGGGATTGGGGGTGATCTAGGGAGCTGGATTAGGAATTGGCTAGCGGATAGGAGACAGAGGGTAGTGGTTGACGGTAAATATTCATCATGGAGTTCGGTTACAAGTGGTGTGCCTCAGGGATCTGTGTTGGGGCCACTGCTGTTTGTGATTTTTATTAATGATCTGGATGAGGGTATAGTTGGGTGGATCAGTAAATTTGCTGATGACACCAAAGTCGGAGGTGTGGTAGATAGTGAGGAAGGGTGTCATAGTTTGCAGGAAGACTTAGACAGGTTGCAGAGCTGGGCTGAGAGGTGGCGGATGGAGTTTAATGCAGAGAAATGTGAGGTAATTCACTTTGGTAGGAATAACAGATGTGTTGAGTATAGGGCTAACGGGAAGACTTTGAATAGTGTGGAGGAGCAGAGGGATCTAGGTGTATGTGTACATAGATCCCTGAAAGTTGGGAATCAAGTAGATAAGGTTGTTAAGAAGGCATACAGTGTCTTGGCGTTTATTGGTAGGGGGATTGAATTTAGGAGTCGCAGCATCATGTTGCAACTGTACACAACTCTGGTGCGGCCGCACTTGGAGTATTGTGTGCAGTTCTGGTCCCCACATTACAGGAAGGATGTGGAGGCTTTGGAGAGGGTGCAGAGGAGGTTTACCAGGATGTTGCCTGGTATGGAGGGGAGATCGTATGAGGAGAGGCTGAGGGATTTGGGGTTGTTTTCGCTGGAAAGAAGGCGGCTAAGAGGGGATCTTATTGAAACATATAAGATGATTAGAGGTTTAGATAGGGTGGAGAGTGATAGCCTTTTTCCTCTGATGGAGAAATCTAGCACGAGGGGGCATGGCTTTTAAACTAAGGGGGGGTAGTTATAGGACAGATGTCAGGGGTAGGTTCTTTACCCAGAGGGTGGTGAGGGATTGAAATGCCCTGCCTGCTGCAGTTGTAAATGCGCCTAGTTTGGGGGCGTTTAAGAGGTCTGTGGACAGGTTTATGGACGAAAAGGGATTGGTTTAGGTTAGTGGGTCATTGTTGTTTTTTTTTAACTGGTCGGCGCAACATCGTGGGCCGAAGGGCCTGTTCTGCGCTGTAATGTTCTATGTTGATATAAAGAGGAAGAATGGTGGAGCAGGACGGGGACAAAATGGTAGCTGGGCAAGATTGCAAAATATAGGAAGAGAAGAGCCAGGTTCAAGGGACACAAAAGGGTAATGAGTGTGAAGGAAGAGGTTAGGGTGTGGAATATGAAAGGGGGAGGTGGGGGACAAGGAGGGGGAGGTGGGGGACAAGGAGGGGGAGGTGGCGGACAAGGAGGGGGAGGTGGCGGACAAGGAGGGGGAGGTGGCGGACAAGGAGGGGGAGGTGGCGGACAAGGAGGGGGAGGTGGGGGACAAGGAGGGGGAGGTGGGGGACAAGGAGGGGGAGGTGGGGGACAAGGAGGGGGAGGTGGGGGACAAGGAGGGGGAGGTGGGGGACAAGGAGGGGGAGGTGGGGGACAAGGAGGGGGAGGTGGGGGACAAGGAGGGGGAGGTGGGGGACAAGGAGGGGGAGGTGGGGGACAAGGAGGGGGAGGTGGGGGACAAGGAGGGGGAGGTGGGGGACAAGGAGGGGGAGGTGGGGGACAAGGAGGGGGAGGTGGCGGACAAGGAGGGGGAGGTGGCGGACAAGGAGGGGGAGGTGGCGGACAAGGAGGGGGAGGTGGCGGACAAGGAGGGGGAGGTGGCGGACAAGGAGGGGGAGGTGGCGGACAAGGAGGGGGAGGTGGCGGACAAGGAGGGGGAGGTGGCGGACAAGGAGGGGGAGGTGGCGGACAAGGAGGAGGAGGTGGCGGACAAGGAGGGGGAGGTGGCGGACAAGGAGGGGGAGGTGGGGGACAAGGAGGGGGAGGTGGGGGACAAGGAGGGGGAGGTGGGGGACAAGGAGGGGGAGTGGGGGCATGGAGGCGGGAGTGGGGGCATGGAGGCGGGAGTGGGGGCATAGAACATAGAACATAGAACATTGCAGCGCAGAACAGGCCCTTCGGCCCACGATGTTGCGCCGACCAGTTACAAAACAATGACCCACTAACCTAAACCAATCCCTTTTCGTCCATAAACCTATCCACGGATCTCTTAAACGCCCCCAAACTAGACGCATTTACAACCGCAGCAGGCAGGGCATACCAATCTCTCACCACCCTCTGGGTAAAGAACCTACCCCTGACATCTGTCCTATAACTACCCCCCCTTAATTTAAAGCCATGCCCCCTCGTGCTAGATTTCTCCATCAGAGGAAAAAGGCTATCACTATCCACCCTATCTAAACCTCTAATCATCTTATATGTTTCAATAAGATCCCCTCTTAGCCTCCTTCTTTCCAGCGAAAACAACCCCAAATCCCTCAGCCTCTCCTCATAGGACCTCCCCTCCATACCAGGCAACATCTTGGTAAACCTCCTCTGCACCCTCTCCAAAGCCTCCACATCCTTCCTGTAATGTGGGGACCAGAACTGCACACAGTACTCCAAGTGCGACCGCACCAGAGTTGTGTACAGTTGCAACATAATGCTGCGACTCCTAAATTCAATCCCCCTACTAATAAACGCCAAGACACCGTATGCCTTCTTAAGAACCTTATCTACTTGATTCCCAACTTTCAGGGATCTATGTACACATACACCTAGATCCCTCTGCTCATCCACACTATTCAAAGTCCTCCCGTTAGCCCTATACTCGACACATCTGTTATTCCTACCAAAGTGAATTACCTCACACTTCTCCGCATTAAACTCCATCCGCCACCTCTCGGCCCAGCTCTGCAACCTGTCTAAGTCTTCCTGCAAACTATGACACCCTTCCTCACTATCTACCACACCACCGACTTTGGTGTCATCAGCAAATTTACTAATCCACCCAACTATACCCTCATCCAGATCATTTATAAAAATTACAAACAGCAGTGGCCCCAAAACAGATCCCTGAGGCACACCACTCGTAACCGAACTCCATGATGAATATTTACCATCAACCACCACCCTCTGTCTCCTATCCGCTAGCCAATTCCTGATCCAATTCCCTAGATCTCCCCCAATCCCATACATCTGCAATTTCTGCAGAAGCCTACCATGGTGAACCTTATCAAACGCCTTACTAAAATCCATATACTCCACGTCCACTGCCTTACCCCCATCCACCTCTTTGGTCACTTTCTCAAAAAACTCAATAAGGTTAGTAAGGCACGACCTACCCGCCACAAAACCATGCTGACTACCTCCAATCAATTCATTACTCTCCAAATAACTATAAATCCTATCCCTAATAATTTGTTCCAAAACCTTGCCCACAACAGAAGTGAGACTCACCGGTCTATAATTCCCGGGGAAGTCTCTGTTCCCCTTCTTAAACAATGGGACAACATTCGCTAACCTCCAATCTTCCGGTACTATACCAGAGGCCAACGACGACCTGAAGATCAGAGCCAGAGGCTCTGCAATCACTTCTCTTGCCTCCCAGAGAATCCTGGGGTAAATCCCATCCGGACCAGGGGACTTATCTATTTTCAGACCCTCCAGAATATCCAGCACATCCTCCTTATCAACTGCAACACTGTCAATTCTACTCCCCTGCAACCCAGTGTCCTCCTCAGCTATATCCATGTCCCCCTGCGTGAACACCGAAGAGAAATATTGGTTCAATGCCTCTCCAATCTCTTCCGGTTCCACACATAACTTCCCTCTGCCGTCTATAACTGGCCCTAATCTTGCCCTAACCAATCTTCTGTTCTTGACATACCTATAGAACGCCTTAGGATTCTCCTTAACCCTATCAGCCAAAGTCTTCTCATGTCCTCTTTTAGCCCTTCTTAGCTCACTCTTCAACTCCCTCCTAGCCAATCTGAAGTTTTCTAGTGCACTACCCGAGCCCTCACGTCTCATCCGAACATAAGCCTCCTTTTTCCTTTTAACCAACGAAAAAACTTTTTTGGTGCACCACGGTTCCCTAGCCCTACCAATTCCTCCTTGCCTGACAGGGACATACCTATCACGGACTCGCAGTAGGTGCTCCTTGAAAAAACTCCACATTTCGGATGTTCCCAGTCCCTGTAATCTCCTAGTCCAACCTATGCTTCCTAATTCTCTCCTAATAGCCTCATAATTACCCTTCCCCCAGCTAAAACCACTGGCCCGAGGTTCATGCCTATCCCTTTCCATCACTAAGGTGAACGTAACCGAATTGTGGTCACTATCACCAAAATGCACACCAACTTCCAAGTCTAGCACCTGGTCTGGCTCATTTCCCAGCACCAAATCCAATGTAGCCTCACCTCTAGTTGGCCTATCTACATGGAGGCGGGAGTGGGGGAGCCGGGGATATGGAGGGGGAGCCAGGGAGCAGGGGATATGGAGAGGGGGAGGGGGAGCGGGAGACACGGAGGGGGTGCGGGGGGACACGGAGGGGGTGCGGGGGGACACGGAGGGGGTGCGGGGGGACACGGAGGGGGTGCGGGGGGACACGGAGGGGGTGCGGGGGGACACGGAGGGGGTGCGGGGGGACACGGAGGGGGAAGGAGTATGGAAGGCTGGAGTATTTCACAAAGTGTGGATGTGCCGGCGTTGGACTGGGGTAAACACAGTAAAAAGTCTGACAATACCAGGTTTTAGTCCAACTGATTTATTTGATAGTAAACGCACAAGCTTTCGAGGTTTCCCTCTTCGTCAGGTGACGTTTACTATCAAATAAATCAGTTGGACTAAAACCTGGTATTGTCAGACTTTTTACTGTGTTTCACAAATACAGCTACCTGGGCCTCCTGTTCACTCACTCCTTAGAAGGTGTGTTTTTGATCAGAGGCTGTTGAGGCTCCAGTTAAGCTGGAAGTGGATATCTCTCACTGCGAACATCGCTGATTTACCTTATTGATGATTTTGTGAGCAGTGAGGAGCTTGTCGATATACCAGCATGCGGCAGGGAGGGAGCACCGAGCCGCCCTGAACAGCAGGAGAAGCCGCTGCAGACTGACAGAAACCTTTTGCCGAGCAGCTCTCTCTGTCGATAGCCCAGCATCCATCCCAATGCTCTGAAGGTAGAAGACAGCGTTCATTACAAACAACATCACAGTCTCAGCGCGATTGTGTGTCACTGACTGCAATCCCATCTTAATGTCACTCTGACTCCTCCCTGCATTCTGCCAGAATTACAATCCAAACTCACAGCTCTCTGTTACAGCTCATTCTCTCTCTTATCCCCTCTGGTTTCTACAATTCTCTGCCAGCTCCAATAGTTAGTGGAGGTTTGGTGTGGCAGTGCTTGAATATATAACAAGAGCAGGAGCTGGCTGGACAGTTCCTTAAACTGCTTCAATGTGGATAAACCCTGTGGTTTATTGATCAAGGACAACGGAATCTCTCTTTGATTTGATGGGATTTATTATCACACGTATCAGTATACAGTGAAAAGTATTGTTTCTTGCACGATACAGACAAAGCATACCGTTCATAGAGAAGGAAATGTCATGTTACAGTCATAGTTAGGGTGTAGAGAAAGATCAACTTAATTCAAGGTAGGTCCATTCAAAAGCCTGACAGCAGCAGAGAAGAAGCTGTTCCAGAGTCGGTCAGTACATGACCTCAAACTTTTGTATCTTCTTTCCGAAGGAAGAAGGTGGAAGAGAGAATGTCCGGGGTGCATCGGGTCCTTGATTATGCTGGCTGCTTTGCCAAGGCAGCAGGAAGTGTAGACAGAGTCAATGGATGGGAGGCTGGTTTGTGTGATGGATTGGGCTACATTCACCACCTTTTGTAGTTCCCAGCAGTCTTGGGCAGAGCAGGAGCCCAGACCAAGCTGTGATCCAACCAGAAAGAATGCTTTCTATGGGGCATCTGTAAAGGTTGGTGAGAGTCGTAGCTGACATGCCAAATTTCCTTAGTCTTCTAAGAAAGTAGAGGCATTGGTGGACTTTCTTAACTATAGTGTCAGCATGGGGGAACCAGGATAGATTGTTGGTGATCTGGACACCTAAAAACTTGAAGCTCCCGACCCTTTCTATCTCTCTCCAATGCAGTGTTATTGCAATGATGCACATGATCCATCCTGACCAGCAGATACACGGCATGTGGAATGTATCCTCATGGCAATGCTCCTCATTAATACATTAGATACCCAGAGGCTGTAATGTCTGCACTGCCAGGCACCACATGCCACTCCTTCATCACTCACCTGATGAAGGAGCGGCACTCCAAAACCTCATGATTCCAAATAAACCTGGGGACTTCAATCTGTGAGACTTCTTACCACAGGAAGTGTCAGAGCAGCTGAGGAATGTTCCGGCTGCGCAGTGTGTGTGGATTGAACAGAAACAGCATTTTGCTACAGCTGGTGGATGTTCACTTTTCCCCACACTTACCTCACTGTCAGTAGCTGGTTGAGGACAGTACAATGGTGGTGCAGGTAGGTAAAGACCGTCAGGTACCAGACCAGGCAAACCGCTACCAAAATCCTTTGCAGTCTGCATCAAAAGTTCAAAGGTCTCTGTCAGCACATCAGCATCCACCATCACAGCTGCTTTCAGGATCTCCTGCACTGAGCCAAACAACGTTTCTCCATCCTCCTCAACACAATCTGCAAAATGTCAGAGAGGCAAATACAGAAACAGGAATATCTCCTGCCCATCCTACTGGCAGCTCCCTCATAGGGCAGGCCATACCCCACACTAACCACACTCTGGGAAGGTCAGGGAGCGAGGTCACACAGAGTGATCCCAGGGGAAACAACACACTCTGAAAAATACTGTGTTCCCCAACACATCACAGGGCAAACTCGTGTCTACACAGATCAGGGACAACGGAGAATAATTTGCAAAAACAGAGAGTCATAAACAACAAGAACAGCAAGACAAAGCAGCAACCCAGGTGCTGCAGAAGCCCCTACACTCCACCCCCCGTCACTGACTCTACCCCCATTCCCCCTCCCACACCCCCATGTACACTCTCCCCTATCACTGACTCTCCCCCCATTCCCCCCCCCACACCCCCATGTACACTCTCCCCTATCACTGACTCTCCCCCCCCCCATTCCCCCTCCCACACCCCCATGTACACTCTCCCCTATCACTGACTCTCCCCCCCCCCATTCCCCCTCCCACACCCCCATGTACACTCTCCCCTATCACTGACTCTCCCACCCCCAGTCCCCCTCCCACACCCCCATGTACACTCTCCCCTATCACTGACTCTCCCCCCCATTCCCCCTCCCACACCCCCATGTACATTCTCCCCTATCACTGACTCTACCCCCATTCCCCCTCCCACACCCCCATGTACACTCTCCCCCATCACTGACTCTCCCCCCCATTCCCCCTCCCACACCCCCATGTACACTCTCCCCTATCATTGACTCTCCCCCCATTCCCCCTCCCACACCCCCATGTACACTCTCCCCTATCACTGACTCTCCCCCCCACTCCCCCTCCCACACCCCCATGTACACTCTCCCCTATCACTGACTCTCCCCCCTATTCCCCCCTCCCACACCCCCATGTACACTCTCCCCTATCACTGAGTCTCCCCCCCATTCCCCCCTCCCACACCCCCATGTACACTCTCCCCTATCACTGACTCTCCCCCCATTCCCCACCCACACCCCCATGTACACTCTCCCCTATCACTGACTCTCCCCACCGTCTGATCTCCTGAGGTGAGATTATTTTAGTATTTCAGACTGTAGCGATCCTGCTATCTGTACTGTGCATGTTGGTGTGGTTTGGCTCAGGCGGTGCAGAGAGCTCTGAGGCACTGGTTTCAGTATTCACTGAATTTTGGTAAAGTCAATTTTCACCAAAGAGAAGGACTTGCTGGATGATGAGTCTGGGAAAGGGTGTGTAGATAGTTTGAGTCATGTTGAGATCAAAGAGGAGGTGGTATTGGGGTTCTTGAGGAACATTAAGGTAGACAAGTCCCCAGGGCCTGATGGGATATACCCCAGAATACTGAGAGAGGCAAAGGAGGAAATTGCTGGGGCCTTGAGAGAAATCTTTGTATCCTCACTGGCTACAGGGGATGTCCCAGTAGTTACAGGCCAGTGAGTCTTACATCAGTGATAAGGAAATTATTGGGGAGGATTCTTTGAGACAGGATTTATTCCCACTTGAAAATAAGTGGATATATGAGCGAGAGGCAAATGGTTTTGTCAAGGGGAGGTCGTGTCTCACGAACTTGATCAAGA
Source organism: Carcharhinus amblyrhynchos (assembly GCF_965287045.1). Classification (NCBI taxonomy): domain Eukaryota; kingdom Metazoa; phylum Chordata; class Chondrichthyes; order Carcharhiniformes; family Carcharhinidae; genus Carcharhinus; species Carcharhinus amblyrhynchos. Next base: position 113,600 of record NW_027649945.1, on the reverse strand, counting down.
TTTTCGAGGAAGTGATGAAGATGATTGATGAGGGTAGGGCAGTGGATGTTGTCTACATGGACTTCAGTAAAGCCTTTGACAAGATCCCTCATGGCAGACTGGTGCAGAAGGTGAAGTCACATGGGATCAGAGGTGAGCTGGCAAGGTGGATACAAAACTGGCTCAGTCAAAGACAGAGGGTAGCAGTAGAAGGGTGTGTTTCTGAATGGAGGGCTGTGACAAGTGGTGTTCCTCAGGGATCAGTGCTGGGACCTTTGCTGTTTGTAATATATATAAATGATTTGGAGGAAAATGTAACTGGATTGGTTAGGAAGTTTGCGGATGACACAAAGGTTGGTGGATTAGTGGATAGCGATGAGGACCGTCAGAGGATACAGCAGGATATAGATCAGTTGGAGACTTGGGCGGAGAGATGGCAGATGGAGTTTAATCCAGACAAATGTGAGGTAATGCATTTTGGAAGGTCTAATACAGATAGGAAATATACAGTAAATGGCAGAACCCTCAAGAGTATTGATAGGCAGAGGGATCTGGATGTACAGGTACACAGGTTACTGAAAGTGACAATGCAGGTGGAGAAGGTAGTCAAGAAGGCATACGGCATGCTTGCCTTCATCGGCCGGGGTATTGAGTTTAAAAATTGGCAAATCATGTTGCAGCTTTATAGAACCTTAGTGAGGCCACACTTGGAATATAGTGTTCAATTCTGGTCACCACACTACCAGAAGGACGTGGAGGCTTTGGAGAGGGTACAGAAAAGATTTACCAGGATGTTGCCTGGTATGGAGGGTATTAGCTATGAGGAGAGGTTGGAGAAACTTGGTTTGTTCTCACTGGAGTGACGGAGGTTGACGGGAGACCTGATAGAAGTCTACAAGATTATGAGAGGCATGGACAGAGTGGATAGTCAGAAGCTTTTTCCCAGGGTGGAAGAGTCAATTACTAAGGGGCACAAGTTTAAGGTGTGAGGGGCAAGGTTTAAAGGAGATGTACGAGGCAGATTTTTTACACAGAGGGTGGTGGGTGCCTGGAACTTGTTGCCCAGGGAGGCAGTGGAAGTGGATACAGTGGTGACTTTTAAGGGACGTCTTGACAAGTGCATGAAAAGGATGGGAATAGAGGGATATGGTCCCCAGGAAGGGTAGGGGGCTTTAGTTCAGTTGGGGGCAGCATGGTCGGTGCAGGCTTGGAGGGCCGAAGAGCCTGTTCCTGTACTGTAATTTTCTTTGTTCTTAATTCAGACAGCTCTCAGGCAGTGGGCTCAGAGAGCTCTCAGGCAGGGGGTTCAGACAGCTCTCAGGCAGGGGGCTCAGAGAGCTCTCAGGCAGGGGGTTCAGAGAGCTCTCAGGCAGGGGGTTCAGAGAGCTCTCAGGCAGTGGGTTCAGAGAGCTCTCAGGCAGTGGGTTCAGAGAGCTCTCAGGCAGTGGGTTCAGAGAGCTCTCAGGCAGGGGGTTCAGAGAGCTCTCAGGCAGTGGGTTCAGAGAGCTCTCAGGCAGTGGGTTCAGAGAGCTCTCAGGCAGGGGGTTCAGAGAGCTCTCAGGCAGTGGGTTCAGAGAGCTCTCAGGCAGGGGGTTCAGACAGCTCTCAGGCAGGGGGTTCAGACAGCTCTCAGGCAGTGGGCTCAGAGAGCTCTCAGGCAGGGGGTTCAGAGAGCTCTCAGGCAGTGGGTTCAGAGAGATCTCAGGCAGGGGGCTCAGAGAGCTCTCAGGCAGGGGGCTCAGAGAGCTCTCAGGCAGTGGGCTCAGAGAGCTCTCAGGCAGTGGGTTCAGAGAGCTCTCAGGCAGGGGGTTCAGAGAGCTCTCAGGCAGGGGGTTCAGAGAGCTCTCAGGCAGTGGGTTCAGAGAGCTCTCAGGCAGTGGGTTCAGAGAGCTCTCAGGCAGTGGGTTCAGAGAGCTCTCAGGCAGGGGGCTCAGAGAGCTCTCAGGCAGGGGGCTCAGAGAGCTCTCAGGCAGTGGGCTCAAAGGGCTCTCAGGCAGTGGGTTCAGTGTTCAGCTCTCACCTGGTAGCTGTTTGCTGTCACTACCCGGAATCAGGATGTTCTTCATTGTAAGGCCTTCCAACGATATCACTGGATTGGCTGGACACCCCAACAGGGCCAGGAGTTTGTCCTGCAGGAACCGGGCGGGCTGTAAGTGTTCTGGTAAATGCAGTGAGTGCCACTGCCCCCTGAAAAGATATTAAATCAAAACTGCAACAAACCAGCCCCAGCAATTCCCAATGCCTCAATCCACACCCCCCCCTCCCAAAACAGGCCTGTAATCCCCACGCCCCCCGAAACAGGCCTATAATCCCCACCCCCTAGAAACAGGCCTGTAATCTCCACCTCCCAGAAACAGGCCTGTAATCCCCACCTCCAGAAACAGGCCTGTAATCCCCATCCCCTAGAAACAGGCCTGTAATCCCCAACCTCCTGAAACAGGCCTGTAATCCCCACCCCCTAGAAACAGGCCTGTAATCCCCATCCTCCTGAAACAAGCCTGTAATCTCCATCTCCCAGAAACAGGCCTGTAATCCCCACGCCCCAGAAACAGGCCTGGAATTCCCAGCCCCCCGAAACAGGCCTGTAATCCTCACCTGCCATAAACAGGCCTGTAATCCTCACCTGCCATAAACAGGCCTGTAATCCTCACCTGCCATAAACAGGCCTGTAATCCTCACCTGCCATAAACAAGCCTGTAATCCCCACCCCAAGAAACAGGCTTATAATCATCATCTCCCCAAAACAGCCTTGTAATCTCCATCCCCCCAAAACAGGCTTGTAATCCCTCCATCTGCCTGATACAAGCTGTAATCACCATTCCCCAGAAACAGGCCTGTAATCCTCATCCCTCAAACGCAAGCCTGTAATCCCCAGAAGTAGGCCTGTAATTTTCCCCTCTGCAAAAACAGGTCAAGATGCTGGTGAACATGGAGTACTGCAACGGGGAGCATTGGTCTACCCATGAGGATATCGCCAGAAGGGATCGTATCTTAAGGGGCGGCACAGTAGCACAGTGGTTAGCACTGCTGCTTCACAGCTCCAGGGTCCTGGGCTCGATTCCTGGCTCAGATCACTATCTGTGTGGAGATTGCACATTCTCCCCGTGTCTGCATGGGTTTCCTCCGGGTGATCAGGTTTCCTCCCACAGTCCAAAGATGTGTGGGTTAGGTTGATTGGCCATGCTAAAATTGCCCCTTGGTGTCAGGGGGACTAGCTAGGGTAAATGCATGGGGTTCTGAGATAGGGCCTGGGTGGGATTGTGGTCAGTGCAGACTCGATGGGCTGAATGGCCTCCTTTGCCACTGTTTTGATGATCTATACTATGATCTAGAGATCAGCAAAAGGCAATGCAGGAGGCAGTCTTGTGTGTCTCAGGCCGTGGTTGCTCACATCTGCAGTTTCTCTAGTACAGCTGCGGCTGCAAGGAATCTGGAGAATTGATGTGGAGCTGCTGGCCGGCGGTGACTGATTGGATGTCTGGGTATGTTTAACACCAGAATCTTTCAATCCATCAGGTCATGGTGGGGTTGACCATTTCCTATCCATTTCCCCATGAGAACCACCAAATTCCACACTGCTGCTGAATTAATGGACTGAGCAGTGAGCAGCCATTCCCTCTCCCACCCGGCGGGGATCATTCCAGCTTTCCCACCCGGCGGGGATCGTTCCGATTCTCCCACCCGGCGGGGATCGTTCCGATTCTCCCACCCGGCGGGGATCGTTCCGATTCTCCCACCCGGCGGGGATCGTTCCGATTCTCCCACCCGGCGGGGATCGTTCCGATTCTCCCACCCGGCGGGGATCGTTCCGATTCTCCCACCCGGCGGGGATCGTTCCGATTCTCCCACCCGGCGGGGATCGTTCCGATTCTCCCACCCGGCGGGGATCGTTCCGATTCTCCCACCCGGCGGGGATCGTTCCGATTCTCCCACCCGGCGGGGATCGTTCCGATTCTCCCACCCGGCGGGGATCGTTCCGATTCTCCCACCCGGCGGGGATCGTTCCGATTCTCCCACCCGGCGGGGATCGTTCCGATTCTCCCACCCGGCGGGGATCATTCCAGCTTTCCCACCCGGCGGGGATCGTTCCGATTCTCCCACCCGGCGGGGATCGTTCCGATTCTCCCACCCGGCGGGGATCGTTCCGATTCTCCCACCCGGCGGGGATCGTTCCGATTCTCCCACCCGGCGGGGATCGTTCCGATTCTCCCACCCGGCGGGGATCGTTCCGATTCTCCCACCCGGCGGGGATCGTTCCGATTCTCCCACCCGGCGGGGATCGTTCCGATTCTCCCACCCGGCGGGGATCGTTCCGATTCTCCCACCCGGCGGGGATCGTTCCGATTCTCCCACCCGGCGGGGATCGTTCCGATTCTCCCACCCGGCGGGGATCGTTCCGATTCTCCCACCCGGCGGGGATCGTTCCGATTCTCCCACCCGGCGGGGATCGTTCCGATTCTCCCACCCGGCGGGGATCGTTCCGATTCTCCCACCCGGCGGGGATCGTTCCGATTCTCCCACCCGGCGGGGATCGTTCCGATTCTCCCACCCGGCGGGGATCGTTCCGATTCTCCCACCCGGCGGGGATCGTTCCGATTCTCCCACCCGGCGGGGATCGTTCCGATTCTCCCACCCGGCGGGGATCGTTCCGATTCTCCCACCCGGCGGGGATCGTTCCGATTCTCCCACCCGGCGGGGATCGTTCCGATTCTCCCACCCGGCGGGGATCGTTCCGATTCTCCCACCCGGCGGGGATCGTTCCGATTCTCCCACCCGGCGGGGATCGTTCCGATTCTCCCACCCGGCGGGGATCATTCCAGCTTTCCCACCCAGCGGGGATCATTCCGATTCTCCCACCCGGCGGGGATCGTTCCGATTCTCCCACCCGGCGGGGATCATTCCGATTCTCCCACCTATCTCCGGACATCAGACCAGGAAGATTCTGCCCAAAGTGAATTTTCAGATGAAAGTGAGTGTAAGTGGAGAGGAGAGTTTGAGCTGTGAACTCACTCGTTCCTCTGCGTCTCCCAGGAGGATATGTTGATGGGGTGAAATGAAGTTAAATTACTTTGCAACCTCAAACACCTGCATGGAACGGCTCGATCTGACTTTGTGCTGTTCATTCCCAGTTGCTGCAGAAACTGAATAATATAATCCAGACTTAGCCAGTACACAAGGATCCAGCCATGTGTACACAGGGTTCTGATCAAATCCGGTTCATTCAGTAGCATTGCAGCCAACAAGACAGCGAGTCCCGGCCTCGATTCAGCCTGCTCCTTGAATACAGCAAAAAACTGCCAGGGCTTAGCTCCCAATGGCTGCTGAGAGATTATTACTGGGTAGGATGAGCAGGCCAGGCTGGGCAGATTGTGTGCAATGCCAGTGTCTAAATGCCAACTAGTTACAAAAAATGCCAACTAGTTACAAATTCCAGGAAATAATTGACCATGAAGGCAGCACGATGGCACAGTGGTTAGCATTGCTGCCTCACAGCGCCAGGGATCCGGGTTCAACTCCCGGTTTGGATCACTGTCTGTGTGAAGTTTGCACACGTTCCCTGTGTCTGCGTGGGTTTCTTCTTGGTACTCCGGTTTCCTCCCACAGTCTGAAAGACGCATTGGTTATTGCATTGGCCATGCTAAATTCTCCCTCAGTGTACCCGAACAGGTGCTGGAGTGTGGCGACTAGGGGGTTTTCACAGTAACTTCATTGCAGTGTTAATGTAAGCATTACTTGTGACTAATAAATAAACTGTAAAAATGTTTGTACCTGACAGACTCGGGGAGGTTTTGAACGTACAAGTTGAAAGCTAAACCCAGAACCACAGCGGTTTTCCAGTCCCCGAGACTCCAGGCCAACCAGACAGCTTCTGGAATCAGTCTGCCAATCAGCATCAGGGTGACTGCGTACTTCACACTCCACACGTCAGAAAGATGCTGTTCCCGCACTGCCGCTGAAACACATCGCTGTTGCAGATACACCACTCGGTCACAGCAAGCTGCAAACAAGCTCACAACACAATGTCAATGAGTTACAGCACCAACACTTCCCGATCCGGTCCACACTGCCCCATCTCCATCACCCACACTGCCCATCTGCACTGCGGCCCCTACCCCCGCGCACTGCCCTTCTCCCCCTGCGCTGCCCCTACCCCCACCGCGCTGCCCCTACCCCCACCGCGCTGCCCAATCCCCCACCGCGCTGCCCCATCCCCCACCGCGCTGCCCCATCCCCCACCGCGCTGCCCCATCCCCCACCGCGCTGCCCCTTCCCCCACCGCGCTGCCCAATCCCCCACCGCGCTGCCCCATCCCCCACCGCGCTGCCCCATCCCCCACCGCGCTGCCCCTTCCCCCACCGCGCTGCCCCTTCCCCCACCGCGCTGCCCCTTCCCCCACCGCGCTGCCCCATCCCCCACCGCGCTGCCCCATCCCCCACCGCGCTGCCCCATCCCCCACCGCGCTGCCCCTTCCCCCACCGCGCTGCCCCTACCCCCACCGCGCTGCCCCTTCCCCCACCGCGCTGCCCCATCCCCCACCGCGCTGCCCCTTCCCCCACCGCGCTGCCCCTTCAATTCTGGTCACCACACTACCAGAAGGATGTGGAGGCTTTGGAGAGGGTACAGAAAAGATTTACCAGGATGTTGCCCGGTATGGAGGGCATTAGCTATGAGGAGAGGTTGGAGAAACTTGGTTTGTTCTCACTGGAGTGACGGAGGTTGAGGGGAGACCTGATAGAAATCTACAAGATTATGAGGGGCATGGACAGAGTGGATAGTCAGAAGCTTTTTCCCAGGGTGGAAGAGTCAATTACTGGGGGCACAGGTTTAAGGTGTGAGGGGTAAGGTTTAAAGGAGATTACGAGGCAGATTTTTTTACACAGAGGGTGGTGGGTGCCTGGAACTTGCTGCTGGAGGAGGTAGTGGAAGCGGATATGATAGTGGCCTTTAAGGGATGTCTGGACAAATACATGAATAGGATGGGAATAGAGGGATATGGTCCCAGGAAGGGTAGGGGGCTTTAGTTAAGTTGGGCAGTGCGGTCGGTGCAGGCTTGGAGGGCCGAATGGCCTGTTCCTGTGCTGTAATTTTCTTTGTCCTTTGAGTTTATACATTCTCCCCACGTCTGCGAGGGTTTCCCCTGGGTGCTCCGGTTTCTTCCCACGTTCTGAAAGAATGCCGGTTAGATGCATTGACCCAAACAGGCGCCAGAATGTGGTGTCTAGGGGATTTTCACAGTAGTTTCATTGCAGTGTTAATGTAACTTGTGACTAATAAGTGAACTTTATTTTAGCACAGACACTTACCGAGTTCACAGTGCAATGGGGGCATGGTGTCAGTGTGATGAGGCGGCAGCACAAACACCGGCTGGTTAGTGTAATAAAGAGCCATGAAGCGGGCTAGGGACTGAACCACTGCCAGGGCAGCATCCACACCAACATCCTGCAGCATCACCGAATCCAATCCCAGCCCATCGGACCCTGTACACACAGTCACAGCACACCCAGTGTAAAATACACCGAAAGAGAGTGAATAAAACACCATACCCCTCACTGTAACACCGATATATCCCACACACTCACTGTAACACCGATCCCCACCCCCACCCCACTCCCCCAGTCCCTCCTCACCCCCTCCCCTATCCCCCAGCTCCACTCCCATCCTCACTCCCCCCAGTCCCACCTCACCCCCTCCCCCACCCCCACCCCCAGCCCCACTCCCATCCTCACCATATACCCTTCTCCCCTCTCCCCTCTCCCCCTACCCTTCTCCCTTCTCCCCGAACATAAGAACATAAGAATTTATCTTATAGAGACGTACAAGATAATGAAGGGGATGGATAGGATAGAGGTGGAGAGATTCTTCCCGCTCAGAAAGGACAGTAGGACTAGAGGGCACAGCCCTGGCGGGTCAGGCTCGAAGGGCTAGATGGCCTACTGCTGCTCCTATTTCTTATGTTCTTATGTTCTTATATTGCTCATTGCTCCTGTGGAGCAGCATCGAGAGGCAGTGACTTCTGGGCGTGTGTGGAGGTCGTGAGTAAGGTACATTTTCTTGTTTATTTTTTTTAACTTTTATTTCTAGTTTAAAGTCGCGAGTAGCGGTGGTTTTTTTTAACTTTTTTTTGAATTAGTTTGAAACCAGAAGTCGTCACTAGGACGCTTACCGGTATTTGTAGTTTTTTTTTCCGGTCTCCGACCCTATAAATCGGCACAGAGAAGATACCCGATCTTCTACACTGGTAGAGAATCCCACCCTCCCACCTCCTCGAACCTAATTATAAGTGTGTGGGAAGTTTTTTTTTCTGCTGGAAATTGTTTCAGGGATGGCAGTTCAGGCAGTAAGCTGCACGTCCTGTGGTATGTATGTGGTGAGGGACATCAGTAGTGTTTCTGCTGATTATACCTGTAGGAAGTGTGTTCGATTGCAGCTTCTGGAGAAGCGTGTTAAGGAGCTGGAGTTGGAATTGGAGGAACTCCGGATAATTCGGGAGGCTGAGGCAGACATAGATAGGAGTTATAAGGAGATAGTCACTCCTAGAAATGAGTCTTGGGTAACTACAGTAAAAAGTCTGACAACACCAGGTTTTAGTCCAACCTATTTATTTGATAATATACTCACAAGCTTTCGGGGTTAGCCCCTTCGTCAGGTGAATGGAGAGTTCTCCATTCTCCAGAACTCTCCATTCACCTGACGAAGGGGCTAACCCCGAAAGCTTGTGAGTATATTATCAAATAAATAGGTTGGACTAAAACCTGGTGTTGTCAGACTTTTTACTGTGTTTACGCCAGTCCAACGCCAGCATACCCACATCTTGGGTAACTGCCACGAAGAGGGGAAAGAGGCAATTGGGGGGACAATCCCCTGGGGCTGTTCCCCTCCAAAATAGGTTTTCTGTCCTGGAGGCTACAGTTGAGGAAGAATCAACTGGAGATAGCCAAAGGGAGCAGATCTCTGGGGGTGAGCCTGTTGTGAAGGCTCAGGGGGTTAGGGGATGTAAAAGATTGGGCCTAGTAATTGGGGACTCCACAGTTAGGGGGACGGATAGGAGAGTCAGAGGTAATGGTAGGGACTCAGGGCTGGTGTGTTGCCTTCCAGGGGCTGGGGTCCAGGATATTTCAGAGAGGGTGTTCAGGACTCTTAAGGGTGAGGGGGATCAACCCCAAGTCGTAGTTCATGTGGGGACGCATGACATAGGGAGGTTAAGGGAAGGGGATATTAAGCAGAAATTTATGGAGTTGGGGTGGAAACTTAAGGCCAAGTCGGACAGGGTGGTTATCTCGGGACTCTTGCCTGTGCCACGGGATAGTTTAGAGAAGAATAGAGAGAGGGAAAGTTTGAACTCGTGGCTGAGGGGATGGTGCAGGAGGGAGGGGTTCAGGTTCTTGAACAATTGGGGCTCGTTCTGGGGAAGGTGGGACCTCTACAGGAGTGATGGTCTACACCTGAATCAGAGGGGAACCAATATCTTGGGGAGAAAATTTGCAAAGGCTATGCAGGGGGGTTTAAACTGATGCGGGGGGGGGGGGGGGCGGGATCCTGAGTAGCGGGGGTGAAAGTGAGGGGGGCATAGATGGGGACTGCAATGCACGGCATCGTGGGGGTGAAGCGGAGCAGGGTTTGAAATGTGTATACTTTAATGCGAGGAGTATTCACAATAAAGTGGATGAACTTGCAGCGTGGATCAGTACCTGGGACTTTGATGTTGTGGCCATTTCAGAGACATGGATAGAGCAGGGGCAGGAATGGTTGTTGCAGGTCCCGGGGTTCAAATGCTTCAGTCGGAGTAGAGAAGGAGGTAGAAGGGGGGGTGGGGTAGCATTATTAGTCAAGGATTGTATCACGGTGTCAGAGAGGAAGTTTGATGAGGACTTGTCTGTTGAGGTAGTATGGGCTGAAGTTAGAAATAGGAGAGGAGAGGTCACCCTGTTGGGAGTCTTTTATAGACCTCCTAAAAGTTCTAGAGAGGTTGAGGAAAGGATTGCGGAGACGATCCGGGATAGGAGTGAAAGTAATAGGGTAATTGTTATGGGAGACTTTAACTTTACTAATATTGATTGGAATAGCTATAGCTCTAGCTCATTAGAGGGGTCAGTTTTTGTGCAAAGTGTGCAGGAAGGTTTTTTGACTCAGTATGTAGATAGGCCAACTAGAGGCGAGGCTATATTGGATTTGGTGCTGGGAAATGAGCCAGACCAGGTGCTAGACTTGGAAGTTGGGGTGCATTTTGGTGATAGTGACCACAATTCGGTTACGTTCACCTTAGTGATGGAAAGGGATAGGCTTGAACCTCGTGTCAGTAGTTTTAGCTGGGGGAAGGGTAATTATGAGGCTATTAGGAGAGAATTAGGAAGCATAGGTTGGACTAGGAGACTACAGGGTCTCGGAACGTCCGAAATGTGGAGTTTTTTCAAGGAGCAGCTACTGCGAGTCCTTGATATGTATGTCCCTGTCAGGCAAGGAGGAATTGGTCGAGCTAAGGAACCGTGGTGCACTAGGAAAGTTGATTTGCTGGTTAAAAAGAAAAAGGAGGCTTATGTCCGGATGAGACTTGAGGGCTCAGGTAGTGCACTAGAAAGCTTTAGATTGGCTAGGAGGGAGTTAAAGAGAGAGTTAAGAAGGGCTAAAAGAGGACATGAGAAGACTTTGGCTGATAGGATTAAGGAGAATCCTAAGACGTTCTGTAGATATGTTAAGAACAAAAGGTTGGTTAGGGCAAGATTAGGGCCAGTTAGAGATAGCAGTGGGAATTTATCTGTGGAACCGGAAGAGATTGGAGAGGCATTGAACCAATATTTCTCTTCGGTGTTCATGCAGGGGGACATAAATGTAGCTGAGGAGAACACTGGATTACAGGGTTGTAAACTGGACTGTATTGCAGTTGATAGGGAGGATGTGCTAGATATTCTTGAGGGTTTGAAAATAGATAAGTCCCCTGGGCCGGACGGGATTTATCCTAGGATTCTCTGGGAGGCAAGGGAGGCGATTGCAGAGCCTCTGGCTCTGATCTTCAGGTCGTCGCTGGTCACCGGTATAGTGCCAGAAGATTGGAGGTTAGCGAATGTTGTCCCATTGTTTAAGAACGGGAACAGAGACTTCCCCGGGAATTATAGACCGGTGAGTCTTACTTCTGTTGTGGGCAAGGTTTTAGAAAAAAATTATTAGGGATAGGAATTATAGTTATTTAGAGAGTAATGAATTGATTGGAGATAGTCAGCATGGTTTTGTGGAGGGTAGGTCGTGCCTTACTAACCTTATTGAGTTTTTTGAGAAAGTGACCAAAGAGGTGGATGGGGGTAAGGCAGTTGACGTGGTATATATGGACTTCAGTAAGGCGTTTCATAAGGTTCACCATGGAAGGCTTCTGCAGAAATTGCAAATGTATGGGATTGAGGGTGATCTAGAAAATTGGATTAGGAATTGGCTGGCGGATAGGAGACAGAGGGTGGTGGTTGATGGTAAGTATTCGACATGGAGTTCAGTTACGAGTGGTGTGCCTCAGGGATCTGTTTTGGGGCCACTGCTGTTTGTAATTTTTATAAATGATCTGGATGAGGGTATAGTTGGGTGGATTAGTAAATTTGCTGATGACACCAAAGTCGGAGGTGTGGTGGATAGTGAGGAAGGGTGTCTTAGTCTACAGGGAGACTTGGACAAGTTACAGAGCTGGGCCAAGAGGTGGCGGATGGAGATTAATGCGGGAAAGTGTGAGGTAATTCACTTTGGCAGGAATAACAGATGTGTAGAGTATAGGGCTAACGGTAGGACTCTGAATAGTGTGGATGAACAGAGGGATCTAGGTGTATGTGTACATAGATCCCTGAAAGTTGGGAATCAAGTAGATAGGGTTGTTAGGAAGGCATACAGTGTCTTGGCGTTTATTGGTAGGGGGATTGAATTTAGGAGCCGCAGCGTCATGTTGCAACTGTACAGAACTCTGGTGCGGCCGCACTTGGAGTACTGTGTGCAGTTCTGGTCCCCACATTATAGGAAGGATGTGGAGGCTTTGGAGAGGGTGCAGAGGAGGTTTACCAGGATGTTGCCTGGTATGGAGGGGAGGTCCTATGAGGAGAGACTGAGGGATCTCAGGTTGTTTTCGTTAGAAAGAAGGCGGCTAAGAGGGGACCTTATTGAAGCATATAAGATGATTAGAGGTTTAGATAGGGTGGACAGTGATAGCCTTTCTCCTCAGATGGAGAAAGCTAGCACAAGGGGGCATAGCTATAAATTAAGGGGTGGTAGTTATAGGACGGATGTCAGGGGTAGGTTCTTTACCCAGAGGGTGGTGAGGGATTGGAATGCCCTGCTTGCTGCGGTTGTAAATGCGCCTAGTTTGGGGGCGTTTAAGAGATCCGTGGATAGGTTTATGGATGGTAAGGGTTTGGTTTAGGTTAGAGGGTCATTGTTTTTTAACTGGTCGGCGCAACATCGTGGGCCGAAGGGCCTGTTCTGCGCTGTAATGTTCTATGTTCTATGTTCTATATCCCACACACACTCACTGTAACACCGATATACCCCACACTGTAACACTCTGATATACCCCACACCCCTCACTGTAACACTCCGATATACCCCACACCCCTCACTGTAACACTCTGATATACCCCACACCCCTCACTGTAACACTCTGATATATCCCACACCCCTCACTGTAACACTCTGATATATCCCACACCCCTCACTGTAACACTCTGATATATCCCACAACCCTCATTGTAACACTCTGATATATCCCACACCCCTCACTGTAACACTTTGATAGATCCCACACCCCTCACTGTAACACTCTGATATATCCCACACCCCTCACTGTAACACACTGATAATATCCCACACCCCTCACTTTAACACTCTGATATACCCCACACCCCTCACTGTAACACTTTGATATATTCTACACCCCTCACTGTAACACTCTGATATATCTCACACCTCTCACTGTAACACTTTGATATATCCCACACCCCTCACTGTAACACTGATATATCTCACACCTCTCACTGTAACACTTTGATATATCCCACACCCCTCACTGTAACACTGATATATCTCACACCTCTCACTGTAACACTTTGATATATCCCACACCCCTCACTGTAACACTCTGATATATCCCACACCCCTCAGTGTAACACTCTGATATATCCCACACCCTTCACTGTAACACTTTGATATATCCCACACCCCTCACTGTAACACTCTGATATATCCCACACCCTTCACTGTAACACTCTGATATATCCCACACCTCTCACTGTAACACTTTGATATATCCCACACCCCTCACTTTAACACTCTGATATATTCCACACCCCTCACTGTAACACCCTGATATATCCCACACCCCCTCGCTGTAACACTCTGATAATATCCCACACCCCTCACTGTAACACTCTGATATACCCCACACCCCTCACTGTAACACTCTGATATATCCCACACCCCTCACTGTAACACTCTGATAAATCCCACACCCCTCACTGTAACACTCTGATATATCCCACAACCCTCATTGTAACACTCTGATATATCCCACACCCCTCACTGTAACACTTTGATAGATCCCACACCCCTCACTGTAACACTCTGATATATCCCACACCCCTCACTGTAACACACTGATAATATCCCACACCCCTCACTTTAACACTCTGATATACCCCACACCCCTCACTGTAACACTTTGATATATTCTACACCCCTCACTGTAACACTCTGATATATCTCACACCTCTCACTGTAACACTTTGATATATCCCACACCCCTCACTGTAACACTGATATATCTCACACCTCTCACTGTAACACTTTGATATATCCCACACCCCTCACTGTAACACTGATATATCTCACACCTCTCACTGTAACACTTTGATATATCCCACACCCCTCACTGTAACACTCTGATATATCCCACACCCCTCACTGTAACACTCTGATATATCCCACACCCTTCACTGTAACACTTTGATATATCCCACACCCCTCACTGTAACACTCTGATATATCCCACACCCTTCACTGTAACACTCTGATATATCCCACACCTCTCACTGTAACACTTTGATATATCCCACACCCCTCACTTTAACACTCTGATATATTCCACACCCCTCACTGTAACACCCTGATATATCCCACACCCCCTCGCTGTAACACTCTGATAATATCCCACACCCCTCACTGTAACACTCTGATATACCCCACACCCCTCACTGTAACACTCTGATATACCCCACACCCCTCACTTTAACACCCTGATATATCCCACACCCCTCACTGTAACACCCTGATATATCCCACACCCCCTCACTGTAACACTCTGATAATATCCCACACCCCTCACTGTAACACTCTGATATACCCCACACCCCTCACTGTAACACTCTGATATATCCCACACCCCTCACTGTAACACTTTGATATATCCCACACCCCTCACTGTAACACTCTGATATATCCCACACCCCTCACTGTAACACTCTGATATACCCCACACCCCTCACTGTAACACTCTGATATATCCCACACCCCTCACTGTAACACTCTGATATACCCCACACCCCTCACTGTAACACTCTGATATATCCCACACCCCTCACTGTAACACTCTGATATATCCCACACCCCTCACTGTAACACTCTGATATATCCCACACCCCTCACTGTAACACTCTGATATATCCCACACCCCCTCACTGTAACACTCTGATATATCCCACACCCCCTCACTGTAACACTCTGATATACCCCACACCCCTCACTGTAACACTCTGATATATCCCACACCCCTCACTGTAACACTCTGATATATCTCACACCTCTCACTGTAACACTCTGATATATCCCACACCCCTCACTGTAACACTCTGATATATCCCACACCCCTCACTGTAACACTCTGATATATTCCACACCCCTCACTGTAACACTCTGATATATCCCACACCCTTCACTGTAACACTCTGATATATCCCACACCCCTCACTTTAACACTCTGATATATCCCACACCCCACACTGTAACACTCTGATATACCCCACACCCCTCACTGTAACACTCTGATATATCCCACACCCCACACTGTAACACTCTGATATACCCCACACCCCTCACTGTAACACTCTGATATACCCCACACCCCTCACTGTAACACTCTGATATATCCCACACCCCTCACTGTAACACTCTGATATATCCCACACCCCTCACTGTAACACTCTGATATACCCACACCTCTCACTGCGATATGCTGGTATCGTACTCTCATTACTCATAAACCCACACAAAACACTAATAATCTGATAATAAACATGCTTTTCATGTTTTATTGGGCATCTTGACATCTCACCTTTAGCAATCTCAGAAGGTTCTTGGTTTAGGATCTGTCCCACAAGATGTTCACAGAAGTTGAGGGCAGCACAGAGATTGTAGAGGTAGAGGTGGGTGTAAAGAATGGCCAGGCAGTATCGCTTCTGTAGGTAACTCACTCTGCCTCTATCTGTAATCAAAAAATCAGCATGACTGCACAGCGTGAGCCCCAGCCCACTGGCAGAATTCAATATGACCGCACAGAAACAGGGAGAAAATGACTCATATACAAAGATGGAAGAGGAAGCTAAGTGTGAGAGGAGCAGACAGATATAACGTACAGTAGGGTCTGGGATGGGATGTGGGCAGATGCACATTGAAAAATTGATGGAAGTGAATATGATCTGGGGCAAGAATCGACAAAATGTCCCTGCAGCAGTCGGACGGGTGATGGTGTAGCAGTCGGACAGGTGACAGTGTAGCAGTCGGACGGGTGACGGTGTAGCAGTCGGACGGGTGACGGTGTAGCAGTCGGACGGGTGACGGTGCAGCAGTCGGACGGGTGACGGTGCAGCAGTCGGACGGGTGACGGTGCAGCAGTCGGACGGGTGACGCTGCAGCAGTCGGACGGGTGACGGTGCAGCAGTCGGACGGGTGACGGTGCAGCAGTCGGACGGGTGACACTGCAGCAGTCGGACGGGTGACGGTGTAGCAGTCGGACGGGTGACGGTGTAGCAGTCGGACGGGTGACGGTGTAGCAGTCGGACGGGTGACGCTGCAGCAGTCGGACGGGTGACGGTGCAGCAGTCGGACGGGTGACGGTGCAGCAGTCGGACAGGTGACGGTGTAGCAGTCGGACGGGTGATGCTGCAGCAGTCGGACGGGTGACGGTGCAGCAGTCGGACGGGTGACGGTGTAGCAGTCGGACGGGTGACACTGCAGCAGTCGGACGGGTGACGGTGCAGCAGTCGGACGGGTGACACTGCAGCAGTCGGACGGGTGACGGTGTAGCAGTCGGACGGGTGACACTGCAGCAGTCGGACAGGTGACGGTGTAGCAGTCGGACGGGTGACACTGCAGCAGTCGGACGGGTGACGGTGTAGCAGTCGGACGGGTGACGGTGTAGCAGTCGGACGGGTGACGGTGTAGCAGTCGGACGGGTGACGGTGTAGCAGTCGGACGGGTGACACTGCAGCAGTCGGACAGGTGACGGTGTAGCAGTCGGACGGGTGACGCTGCAGCAGTCGGACGGGTGACACTGCAGCAGTCGGACGGGTGACACTGCAGCAGTCGGACGGGTGACACTGCAGCAGTCGGACGGGTGACACTGCAGCAGTCGGACGGGTGACGGTGCAGCAGTCGGACGGGTGACGGTGTAGCAGTCGGACGGGTGACGGTGTAGCAGTCGGACGGGTGACACTGCAGCAGTCGGACAGGTGACGGTGTAGCAGTCGGACGGGTGACACTGCAGCAGTCGGACGGGTGACACTGCAGCAGTCGGACGGGTGACGGTGCAGCAGTCGGACGGGTGACGGTGCAGCAGTCGGACGGGTGACGGTGCAGCAGTCGGACGGGTGACGGTGCAGCAGTCGGACAGGTGACGGTGTAGCAGTCGGACGGGTGACGGTGTAGCAGTCGGACAGGTGACGGTGCAGCAGTCGGACAGGTGACGGTGTAGCAGTCGGACGGGTGACGGTGTAGCAGTCGGACGGGTGACGGTGCAGCAGTCGGACAGGTGACGGTGTAGCAGTCGGACGGGTGACGGTGTAGCAGTCGGACGGGTGACGGTGCAGCAGTCGGACGGGTGACGGTGTAGCAGTCGGACGGGTGACGGTGTAGCAGTCGGACGGGTGATGGTGCAGCAGCTGTGTATTCATGTGTATCCTCTTACCTTTGCCTGTCTCCTGCTGAAGTGCCGCCCTCCAGATTTGCACAGACTCCAGGTACGAGCCCAGAAGGAAGCACTCCTCACCTCCAAACAAGACACAACAGAGCAGTGAAAAGACAGCCTTTATTCCCTGTGCTAATCTTCAACAGCTCGTCAAGGCAGCCCCAGTTTGAGATTTGCCTCCTTCACAGGGGGATAGGATGTGCAACTCGAATGGCCTAACTGAATAAACTGGCAAATTCTCCTTCCCTAAAGGAAGAGTGAATTAATAGTCAGTGTTGTATCAGCACAGAGGGAAGCCATTCGGCCCACTGCATCCATGCTGGTTCTCTGTAAAGGAACCCAGTCAGTTCTATTCTCCTGCTCTATCACTGCAAGTCTATTTCTCTCAAATGTCCACCCAATTTCTTAGTGAGATCATTCACTATCTTTGCTTGTAACCCATTCATGGGCAGCGAGTTCCAACTCATTACCATTCGCTGTGTACAAACATTCATCCTCACATCCCACTGCACTGCCTGCCCAATAAATTAATTCTATCTCATCTTATCCCATCAGCCAATGGAAACAGCTCGTTTTTTTATTCATTTGTGGGACATGGGTGTCACTGGTTGGTCAGCATTTATTGTCCATCCTGAGTTGCCCTTGGAGGGCATTTGAGAGTCAACCACATTGCTGTGGCTCTGGAGTCACACAAAGGCCAGACCAGGTAAGGATGGCAGATTTCCTTCCCTAAAGGACATTAGTGAATCAGATGGGTTTTTCTGACAATTGACAATGGTTTCATGGTCATCAGTAGATTCTTAATTCCAGATATTTTTTATTGAATTCAAATTCCACCATTTGCCGTAGCAGGATCCGAACCCAGGTCCCCAGAATATTAGCTACATTTCTGGATCAATAAATTAGTGATGATACCACTAAGTTTAATTAATTTTTGTCACGTAGTTAACATTAAAACTGCAATGAAGTTACTGTGAAAATCCTCCAGTCGCCACACTCCGGAGCCTGTTCGGGTACACTGAGGGGGAATCTAGCATGGCCAGTACACCTAACCAGCGTGTCTTTCAGACTGTGGGAGGAAACCGGAGCACCTGGAGGAAACCCACACAGATATGGGAGAACATGCAGGCTCTGCCACGTTCCCGGCAGACAGCCGGGAATCGAACCTGGGCCTGTATCGCTGTAAGACAGCAGTGCTAATGACTGTGCCACTGCAAAAATATCAAGTGATATAGGAATAGTACAGGAGAATGGCACTGAAATGGAAGATTGGCCACTGCACTGTCCCCATCAAACACTCCCAGGACAGGTACAGCACGGGGTTAGATACAGAGTAAAGTTCCCTCTACACTGTCCCCCCATCAAACACTCCCAGGACAGGTACAGCACGGGGTTAGATACAGAGTAAAGCTCCCTCTACACTGTCCCCCCATCAAACACTCCCAGGACAGGTACAGCACGGGGTTAGATACACAGTAAAGCTCCCTCTACACTGTCCCCATCAAACACTCCCAGGACAGGTACAGCACGTAGTTAGATACAGAGTAAAGCTCCCTCTACACTGTCCCCCCATCAAACACTCCCAGGACAGGCACAGCACGGGCTTAGATACAGAGTAAAGCTCCCTCTACACTGTCCCCCATCAAACACTCCCAGGACAGGTACAGCACGGGCTTAGATACAGAGTAAAGCTCCCTCTACACTGTCCCCCATCAAACATTCCCAGGACAGGTACAGCACGGGGTTAGATACAGAGTAAAGCTCCCTCTACACTGTCCCTCATTAAACATTCCCAGGACAGGTACAGCACGGGGTTAGATACAGAGTATAGCTCCCCCTACACTGTCCCTCATCAAACAATCCCAGGACAGGTACAGCACGGGGTTAGATACAGAGTAAAGCTCCCTCTACACTGTCCCTCATCAAACACTCCCAGGACAGGTACAGCACGGGGTTAGATACAGAGTAAAGCTCCCTCTACACTGACCCCCCATCAAACACTCCCAGGACAGGTACAGCACGGGGTTAGGTACAGAGTAAAGCTCCCTCTACACTGTCCCCCCATCAAACACTCCCAGGATAGGTACAGCACGGGGTTAGATACAGAGTAAAGCTCCCTCTACACTGTCCCCATCAAACACTCCCAGGACAGGTACAGCACGGGGTTAGATACAGAGTAAAGCTCCCTCTACACTGTCCCCATCAAACACTCCCAGGACAGGTACAGCACGGGGTTAGATACAGAGTAAAGCTCCCTCTACACTGTCCCCCATCAAACACTCCCAGGACAGGTACAGCACGGGGTTAGATACAGAGTAAAGCTCCCTCTACACTGTCCCTCATCAAACACTCCCAGGACAGGTACAGCACGGGGTTAGATACAGAGTAAAGCTCCCTCTACACTGTCCCCCATCAAACACTCCCAGGACAGGTACAGCACGGGGTTAGATACAGAGTAAAGGTCTGAGAACCATGGAAAAGTTAGGGTGCAGAAAGAGGCCATTCAGCCCATTTGTCTGTGCTGGCCAGAAAAGGAAAAAAACTAGCTGTTCATTATAATCCCATTCCCCAGCTCCTGGTCTGTAGCCTCACAGCTTCCAGCGCTTCAGACACAGACCCGGCTGCCTTTTAAATGAGGTGTTTCCACCTCAACCACCAAGTTAGGCAGTGAATTCCACACCCCCACCACCCTCTGTCTTTCCTCCTGTTCCCTTGAACCCTTTTACCAATCACCTTCAATCTGTGTCCCCACTAATTGAGGTAAAGGTAAAGTTAAAGAAAAGTTTATTTATTAGTCACAAGTAGGCTTACATTAACACTGCAATGAAGTTACTGTGAAATTCCCTCTTTGTCGCATTCCGGCACCTGTTCAGGTCAATGCACCAGCGTGTCTTTCAGACTGTGGGAGGAAGCCGGAGCACACGGAGGAAACCCATGCAGACACGGGGAGAACATGCAAACTCCACGCAGACAGTGACCCAACTTGGGAATCGAACATGGGTCCCTGACACTGTGAAGCAGCAGTGTTAAGCACTGTGCCACCCCATGACCCCTCAGCTCGAGGGAAACAGGTTTCTGTCTGCGCTCTCTCACCCCCTCATCATTTTGAACATCTCAATCAAATCACCCCTTAGCCTCCTCTGTTCGAGGGAAAACAACCCCAGCCCCACCCCCACCTCTCCTCACTTCTGCAATTTTCAAACCCTGGCAACATTCTTGTCAGTCTCTGCACCCTTGGGTATAGAGGGATATGGGTCAAACGTGGGCAATTGGGATTAGCTTAGGTGTTTTTAAAAAAAGGGCGGCATGGACAAGTTAGGCCGAAGAGCCTATTTCCACCTCTCTGACTCGATGACTCTCCACAACCATTATTTCCTTCTTGTAATATGAGGACCAGAACTGTGAATAAATTCCAGCATTTGTATTCCATCTTCCCTCTCGACTGTCCCAATTAACATAGTGCTAAATACAGAGTAAAGCTCCCTCTACAAGTTCCATTTTGGTTAGTGTGTTTATTGAATCTCCTTACCTGCCAGAGGTTTGAGTTGCCGGTTTGGTCCCAGCCTCTCTCCCATGGTCTGTAAGGTTGTCTGGACCTGGGACAGGAGTGATGTTAGGATTGTCTCTTCCCCTTCAAGTCTCTTCTTTAAGTTGTTGCTGTTTGATTGTTGTTGGAGCTTCCGGAGGTGGGAATGGTACTGCAATGCATGCTGGTATAACAGATGCCAGCTGACAGCTAGTCTGTGCCAATGAGATACAAGCTAATATCATGGAATCTATCGCACCAACAACTGTGGAAACAATCTTCCTTCTCAGCAACACTGTCCTGGTCCCTCCAAAACAACCTCCCCCCCCCCCACCCACCCACCCAGTTAAACCCTCACTAAGCATCTGAACTTTTCAAATGTCCCTTGAATGAGTCCCTTTATGATTGAATGGTGTTCCTGTGTGAAAAAGGTCTACACTGATCAGAGAGTCTTGCACCTACCTGCATGATGGCTTTTGGGTTCTTTGCACAGTTTGAGATGGAAGCTGCAGAAAGGTGAGGAGAGAACACTTTTTCTTGAGAGTTACTGGCACTCGGATAGAATCGGACACCGTGTCCCATGGAAAATCCAAGAAGCTCTGGGTTTGGAGGGAGTACACTGTGTCCAGATGTGCAGACGCCAGCTTAAGTGCCAAGAGGCTGATGAGGAGTGAGTGAGAGAATGAGGCTGGCCCGAATTTCTTCGAAAGAATTAACTTCACAATGTCTGCTGAGAGTTTCACTGCATGTGGTAGTGAATGTTTATACACCCCATCCCAGTTCAGGACAGTTAGACAGTAGCATAAAAGGTGTAATGTCCTATAAGTTGCAGGGTTCCTCCTCAGGGCTTTCCTCACCAGCTTGTTCTTCAGTTTTATGACTGGGAGAGTGGCTGGGGCAAATGGGAGAAGGCGGGCGAACTGCAGGAAGGCCCGTACTGTATACTGAAGGAGCAGATCCTTACCCTCCATACCCTTAACAGATACCACCATGCTCCAGGCTGTCAACAAACTGTTCTGGATCTGTCTGAGTTTGGCCTCATGATGGTCTGCTGGTTCTTCCTGCTTGGCATGGAGGGTGTCGAACATGGAGGCAAACTCCAAGTGGCCCTGGTCCATGGTGCCAGGATCAGAGTTGGGAAACCTGGGGTAACGAGTCAGGCAGGGAGTAGCATCAGCAGAATCCTCATCTTCATCAGCCTGTAAAAGAGAAACCAATCAAACTACAGCAAACAGACAAAAACTCCATCAGCAACAGTGAGGGAAAGGACAGTGAAAGGATTTGGAAATAGCCTAGATTAGAACTTCAGAGCAGTATATGATCACTGTTCTGCTCTGGTTACTTTGAAACATCCTGTCTGACTATTCCTGTGGATATTGAAGGTTCCACTGCACTGCTGATAGATTAACAAGTCTTCCTGATGCACTGACCAACGTCCCTCCTGATGCACTGACCAACGTCCCTCCTGACGCACTGACCAACGTCCCTCCTGACGCACTGACCAACGTCCCTCCTGACGCACTGACCAACGTCCCTCCTGACGCACTGACCAACGTCCCTCCTGACGCACTGACCAACGTTCCTCCTGACGCACTGACCAACGTTCCTCCTGATGCACTGACCAACGTTCCTCCTGACGCACTGACCAACGTTCCTCCTGATGCACTGACCAACGTTCCTCCTGACGCACTGACCAACGTCCCTCCTGACGCACTGACCAACGTCCCTCCTGACGCACTGACCAACGTTCCTCCTGACGCACTGACCAACGTTCCTCCTGACGCACTGACCAACGTTCCTCCTGATGCACTGACCAACGTTCCTCCTGACGCACTGACCAACGTCCCTCCTGACGCACTGACCAACGTTCCTCCTGACGCACTGACCAACGTTCCTCCTGATGCACTGACCAACGTTCCTCCTGACGCACTGACCAACGTTCCTCCTGATGCACTGACCAACGTTCCTCCTGACGCACTGACCAACATTCCTCCTGATGCATTGGCCAACGTTCCTCCTGATGCATTGGCCAACGTTCCTCCTGATGCATTGACCAACATTCCTCTGACTATATTGGCCAACATTCCCCTGAATGCATTGACCAACATTCTTCCAGATGCCTTGGCAACATTCCTCGATGCATTGACCAACGTTCCTCCTGATGCCTTGGCCAACGTTCCTCCTGATGCCTTGGCCAACGTTCCTCTTGATGCCTTGGCCAACGTTCTTCCTGAGGCATTTGCCAACATTCTTCCAACTACATTGGCCAACATTCCTCCCAATGTGCTTGCCAACATTCTCCTAGTGCACTGGCCAACATTCCTTCCTCAGTCAACTCATTTATCTCATGGCTGTGCATAAAAATATCAACCTCCTTTGCTTTCACAGTCAGAGCAGCTCAAAGTCAGGTATTTGAGCTGAGGTTCTTCGAAATGTTTGACAGGGATGGTAAGAATCTTCACATACACAATATTTCCAGCTTCCTTGGAACGTCTGAAAGCACCTTACAGCTGAGCAGTGACCTATCACGTGCTCCTTTGTGAGAAAACCCTATAATCTATTCGCACACAACACGATCCAAAGGACTGAACCCAGAATGACTCAATGAATGGCTCAATTTCCATCCAACCCTGCTGACATTTGAGTAGATGTTGAGACAGTGAATACTGGGAGTCTGCCAGTGTGGGATGATAATGATATAACTGGGTGAGGTTGAGCGAGGCACTTTCATAGGCGCTTGATACCCAGCACTGGACAATTTGCAGAGTGGACTGTGCAAATAATCCGATAGGGGGGTGGGGTTTTCCTGGATAGCCGCTCAGGCCTGTCCTTCTGCTACTACTGATTCCCTCCCTATAGCCTTCCAGAAACACCATGGCCAGACTCCTGCATAACAAATGAACAGGAACTGGAAATGCAACTGAAACATGGGTGCTCTCAAGGACAGCAGGAGTCCCACTACAATCAAGCTATGGAATAACACAAGTCCAAGTTCCAGACTGAATTATAATAGACCATAGAACATAGAAAAACTATAGCACAAACAGGCCCTTCGGCCCCCAAGTTGTGGTGATCATATCTCCACCTACCAGGCTTACCTATAACCCTCAATCCTATTAAGTCCCATGTACTCATCCAGAAGTCTCTTAAAAGACCCTATCGAATCCGCCTCCACCACCATCGCCAGCAGCCGATTCCATGCACGCACCACCCTCTGAATGGAAAACTTACCCCTGACATCTCCTCTGTACCTACTCCCCAGCACCTTAAACCCGTGTCCTCTTGTAGCAACCATTTCAGTCCTGAGAAAAAGCCTCTGAGAATCCACCCAATCTATACCTCCCAACATCTTATAAACCCCCATCAAATCACCTCTCATCCTCCATTTCTCCAGGGAGAAGAGACTGAGATCCCTCAACCTATCTTCATAAGGCATGCCTCCCAATCCAGGCAACAACCTTGTAAATCTCCTCTGCACCCTCTCAATAGCTTC
Source organism: Carcharhinus amblyrhynchos (assembly GCF_965287045.1). NCBI lineage: Eukaryota > Metazoa > Chordata > Chondrichthyes > Carcharhiniformes > Carcharhinidae > Carcharhinus > Carcharhinus amblyrhynchos. Next base: position 89,402 of record NW_027649945.1, on the reverse strand, counting down.
CACATGCTTCCTGTAATAAGAACATAAGAAATAGGAGCAGGAGTAGGCCAACTAGCCCTTCGAGCCTGCCCCGCCATTCAATAAGATCATGGCTGATCTGTTGTGGCTCAGTTCCACTTTCCCACCCTCTCCCCATAACCCTTAATCCCCTCTCTCATCAAAAACCCATCAACCCGCTTCTTGAAAACATTTAGCGAGGCAGCCTCCACCACTTCAACGGGTAGAGAATTCCAGAGATTCACCACCCTTTGAGTGAAGAAGTTCCTCCTCAACTCTGTTCTAAACCGCCCCCCCTTTATCTTGAGGTTGTGCCCCCTAGTCCTACTATCCTTTCTGAGCGGGAAGAGTCTCTCCACCTCTATCCTATCCATCCCATTCATCATCTTATACGTCTCAATGAGATCTCCCCTCATTCTTCTAAACTCTAACGAGTACAAGCCTAATCTATTCAGCCTCTCCTCATAGCTCAACCCCCTCAACTCCGGCATCAGCCTAGTAAACCTCCTCTGCACTCCCTCCAAGGCTAAAATATCCTTGCGTAAGTACGGCGCCCAAAACTGCACACAGTACTCCAGCTGCGGCCTCACCAATGCCCTACACAGCCACAGCAAGACCTCCCTACTTTTATATTCAATCCCCCTCGCTATGAAGGCCAGCATCCCATTTGCCTTCCTGACCACCTGCTGCACCTGCAAGCTGGGTTTTTGCGACTCATGCACAAGGACCCCGAGGTCCCTCTGCACCGTCGCCTGCTGCAGTTTTTCAGGCGACCAGAACTGCGCACAATAATCTGGAGAATGAGTTCCTCATCAGTTTGAGAATTTGAATTCACTTTAAGTAAATCAAGAAATAAGAAGGTGACCATGAAGCTGATAAAGCCCATTCACTCATATCCCCTCAGGGAAGGAGACCTGCTGATCCTGATCTAGTCTGGGCCCTAGTCTTACCCCAGTGCCGCAGTAACAATTCATAATTCTCAACTGCCCATGTTGTAAGAAACCTGGGAAATACCCACATCAGGTTATCTTGCTGATCAATGAAAACTAATTTATACAAAGAACAACCCAGCACGGGAAACAGGCCCTTTGGCCCAACGAACCCGCGCCGCCACAGCCTCCTACACCTATTCTACCCTGCGTGTCTACGAGTGGAACCCCTAACTTAGCCAGATTCAGGGGAGAATAGTATCAATTTGGTAAACCAATCAGTCTAAGAGCACATCTTTGGGGTGTGGGAGGAAACCGGAGCGCCCAGAGGAAACCCACGCAACCACAGGGAGAATGCGCAAACTCCCACAGACACAGGCCCATCCCTTTCCATTTTTATCTAAAGTAGACGGACTTGTGGTCACTGTTAGCCACACGTTCGCCTACCTCAACCTCAACCACCTGCCCCGGCTCATTACCCAACACTAAATCCAGTATAGCCCCCTCCCTAGTCGGACTAGTTACATACTGCTCTAGGGACCCTTCCAACACACATTTTACAAACTCCTCTCCCTCCGTACCCCCAGCTCTAGGCCCCCTCCAATCCACTCCAGGAAGATTAAAGTCACCCACTACAACCACCCTATTCTTTCTGCACCTATCCAAAATGCCCCTGCAAATGCCTTCCTCCACTGCCCTCGGCCTGTTGGGTGGCCTATAGTATACCCCTAGCATTGTAATCTCTCCCATTTTATTTCTCAACTCCACCCATAGCAACTCAATCCCTAACTCCTCCATATTACCCTCCCTCTGCACTACTGTGATGTTCTCCTTTACTAACAGTGCCACCCCTCCACCTCTCTTCAACCCTCCTCTGTCACACCTAAAACACTTATAACCCAGGAACATTCAGCTGCCAGTCCTGCCCTTCACGTAACCACGTCTCTGTTACAGCCACCACATCTAACTCCCTCACAAACATCAAGGCCCTAAGCTCATCCGTTTTTCCTGTCACACTCCTAGCATTAAAACAGACACAGTCCAACCCACCAGTGTCCCTCGGAACCTCCTTCTCCCTTATAATTTTCCTTTCACCCTACTCTCTCCCAGCCACACCCCCACCCCCCCTCCCTATTAGTTTAAACCATTCCTAAACACACCAGCTAACCTCCCTGCTAAGACACTAGTTCCCCTCCCATTCAAATTCTCCCCACCCCTCCTGTACAGGTGCTCTTCTCTCATAAATACCTCCCAGTGGTCTACAAAAGTAAAGCCCTCTACCCTACACCAATCCCTCAACCATGCATTCAGCTGCATGATCTCATCATTCCTAGCCCTGCTGGTACTGGGCAGCAACCCAGAGAATGCCACCCTGGAGTATGATGTTTAATTATAAATTTTAGTCTGATTGGTTGTGATATGTGAAAGTGTGAAAATGGAAAGGTTTTGTGAGAACCATTATCATTTCAAATTATTTCCAGACTAGAGAATAAGGAGTTAAAGGATTCGGTAGTTTAAATTACAACAATGTGAGAATGTCCTCTGGGTTCACGCTCATCTCCTGCTAGAAAGAGAGAGAGTGATACGGGAATGATCCCCTCGCCAGAGTCATAACAACGCACACAAGCATTGGTTGAAGTGTAAATGACAATTCCACAGTGTCCGTGTTATGCCAGAAACAGGCTGTATTAGCTCCCTGGCCCCTGTGCTAATGGCAAGTCGGAGTAAATCTCATTTTTAAGTTAGTTTATTTGTGTTAGGATTAGGTTTACATTAACAGTGCAATAAAGTTACTGTGAAAATCCCCTAGTCACCACACTCCAGCACCTGTTTGGGTACACTGTAGGAGAACTTAACATGGCCAATGTACCTAACCAGCATGTCTTTCGGGAGGGAACCAGAGCATCCGGAGGAAACCTACACGGACATGGGGAGAACTTGCAGACTCCACACAGACAGTGACCCAAGGCCAGAACTGAACCCCGGCAATAACACTTGCTCAAATACTGGAAGGTGATACTAACAGTAGTGAAGAACTAGCAGATAGATCCGCACATGCCACTGGACTGCAAGCTTGTGTTGATATAAGCTGTACCTGGTCATTTGCTGGTGTCTCATCCTGTAAGAATGAGGGGGACATCCATGATCCGGACCCCTGTGTATCCCACCCCTGCAGGACACTTCTTTTTAGGGAAGAAATAGGCTGTAACTTCACATCTTTGTTCTGCAAGTAGAACAGACAGATTACACCAGAGAATAAGCAAGGCGTAGTAAATCAGGTCATACCGACTAATTCAGAGACATTGGCAGGCACAGTGGGATGGCTGGGGAGCCCTGATCGAAGTTTGATAAGCTTTTGTACAAAAGTAAAATATCAAAGTGAATAGGATTAGAAGAACATTCTAGACTAAATCTTCTGGATCATCAGAAGCTAGATGAGTGACTGAGACCTCCTGTTGGGACCCTGTGGAATTCCTGACACATGGACCGCCATAGAAACTTCCTGGTAGTTTCAAATTCCGACGGGCAATGTCCCACCTCCCCAAGACCCAGTGCTGATATCTCCAACACGTATGAGAACATGAGACAGATTAAAACCTAGTCTAAATCCTGGTTAATTCCAGAAATAACCTTCACTCACAAACAAACGCAGCAGGTATTCAGGAAGGCAAGTGGGTTGGAGTGTAAGAGGCAGGAGGTCTTGCTGTAACTATATAAGGTACGGAGCAGTTCTGGTCCCCTTAAGGAAAGATATTTAATTAGAGGCACTTCAGAGAAGGTTCACTGGAATAATCCCTGGTACAGAGGGATTGTCTTACGAAGGCCGCCTTGGAGAACGCTTACCCGAAGATCAGAGGCTGAATGCCCTTGACTGTCGAAGCGTTCCCTAAAAGAGAGTACATGACTGACAGGTGATTGTCGAGCGGTGTTCATTCATCCGTTTGACCAAGCCAGTTTTGTATCCACTTCGCCAGTCGCTTCCGATCCCATGCGACTTCACCTTCTCCACCAGCCTTCCATGCATAATCTGTCCTTAATAAACTCTAAACTAGAGGATGTAAAAAGGTGCAATTTGAGGGTAAATCATGGCAGGGCAGCCCAGCCACCTGCAATTCTGAAATCGCATGGGATCAGAGGTGAGCTGGCGAGGTGGATACAAAACTGGCTCGGTCAAAGAAGACAGAGAGTAGCAGTGGAAGGGTGTGTTTCTGAATGGAGGGCTGTGATAAGTGGTGTTCCTCAGGGATCAGTGCTGGGACCTTTGCTGTTTGTAATATATCTAAATGACCTGGAGGAAAATGTAACTGGATTGGTGAGTAAGTTTGTGGACAACGCAAAGGTTGGTGGATTTACAGATAGTGATGAGGACCATATGAGAATACAGCAGGATATAGATCAGTTGGAGACTTGGGCAGAGAGATGGCAGATGGAGTTTAATCCGGACAAATGTGAGGTAATGCATTTTGGAAGGTCTAATACAGATAGGAAATATACAGTAAATGGCAGAACCCTTAAGAGTATTGATAGGCAGAGAGATCTGGGTGTACAGGTGCACAGGTCACTGAAAGTGGCAATGCAGGTGGAGAAGGTAGTCAAGAAGGCATACGGCATGCTTGCCTTCATCGGCCGGGGTATTGAGTTTAAAAATTGGCAAGTCATGTTGCAGCTTTATAAAACCTTAGTTAGGCCACACTTGGAATATAGTGTTCAATTCTGGTCACCACACTACCAGAAGGATGTGGAGGCTTTGGAGAGGGTACAGAAAAGATTTACCAGGATGTTGCCTGGTATGGAGGGCATTAGAACAAAGAACAGTACAGCACAAGAAACAGGCCCTTCGGCCCTCCAAGCCTGCGCCGCTCATTGGTCCAACTAGACCATCCGTTTGTATCCCTCCATTCCCAGTCTGTTCATGTGACTATCCAGATAAGTCTTAAAACAATCCCAGCGTGCCCGCCTCCACCACCCTGCTGGGCAGTGCATTCCAGGCCCACACCACCCTCTGTGTAAAATACGTCCCTCTGATATCTGAGTTAAACCTCGCCCCCCTCACCTTGAGCCCGTGGCCCCTCAAGATCGTCACCTCCGACCTGGGAAAAAGCTTCCCACTGTTTGCATTGGCAAGCAGGGTGGTGGAGGAGGGCACGCTGGGATTGTTTAAGACTTATCTGGATCGTCACATGAACAGACTGGGAATGGAGGGATACAAACGGATGGTCTAGTTGGACTAATGAGCGGCGCAGGCTTGGACGGCCGAAGGGCCTGTTTCTTGTGCTGTACTGTTCTTTGTTCACCCTATCCATGCCCTTCATAATTTTATACACCTCTATTAGGTTGCCCCTCATTCTCCGTCTCTCCAGGGAGAACAACCCCAGTCTACCCAATCTCTCCTCATAGCTAAGACCCTCCATACCAGGCAACATCCTGGTAAACCTTCTCTGCACTCTCTCCAAAGCCTCCACGTCCTTCTGGTAATGCGGCGAGCAGAACTGGATGCAGTACTCCAAATGTGGCCTAACCAACGTTCTTTATAGCTGCAACATCACATGTCAACTTTTATACTCTATGCCCTATCCAATAAAGACAATCATGCCAAATGCCTTCTTTACCACTGTCTACACCTGTGCTGCCACATTTAAGGATCTGTAGAATTACACACCCAGAGGTGTGCAGTTTTGGTCGCTGCTCTTGCGCAAAGATATTTTGGCCTTGGAGGGAGTGCAGAGGAGGTTCACTAGGCTGATACCAGAGATGAGGGGGTTGGACTATGAAGAGGGACTAAATAGACTGGGTCTGTACTCATTGGCGTTTAGAAGGATGGGGGGGGGGATCTTATGGAGACGTATAAGATAATGAAAGGGATGGATAGGGTAGAGGTAGAGAGATTCTTCCCGCTTAGAAAGGACAGCAGGACTAGAGGGCACAGCCTCAAGATAAGGGTTTAGAACGGAGTTGAGGAGGAACTTCTTCACTCAAAGGGTGGTGAATCTCTGGAATTCTCTGCCCATTGAAGTGGTGGAGGCTACCTCGCTAAATACATTTAAGTCACGGGTAGATAGGTTTTTGACAGACAAGGGAATTAAGGGTTATGGGGAGAAAGCGGGAAAGTGGAACTGATCCACTTCAGATCAGCCATGATCTTATTGAATGGTGGGGCAGGCTCAAAGGGCTAGATGGCCTACTCCTGCTCCTATTTCTTATGTTCTTATCCCTCTGTGTTTCTATACTCCTGATGGTTCTGCCATTTATTGTCTCGCTCCTCCCTACATTAGATCTACCAAAATGCATCACTTCGCATTTATCTGGATTAAATTCCATCTGCCATTTCTCCGCCCAATTTTCCAGTCTATCTATATCCTGCTGTATTCTCCAACAATGTTCATCGCTATCCGCAAATCCAGCAATCTTTGTGTCATCTGCAAACTTACTGCTCACACCAGTTACACCTTCCTTCAAATCATTTCTATATATCACAAACAGCAGAGGTCCCAGTACAGAGCCCTGTGGAACACCACTGGTCACAGACCTCCAGCCGGAAAAAGACCCCTCCACTGCTACCCTCTGTCTTCTATGGCCAAGCCAGTTCTCCACCCATCTAGCTAGCTCACCTTTTATCCCGTGAGATTTAACCTTTGGCACCAACCTGCCATGAGGGACTTTGTCAAACGCTTTACTAAAATCCAAATAGACAACATCCACAGCCCTTCCCTCATCAATCGTTTTTGTCACCTCCTCAAAAAACTCCACCAACTTTGTGAGGCATGACCTCCCTCTTACAAAACCATGCTGTCTGTCACTAATGAGATTATTCCATTCTAAATGTGCATACATCCTATCGCTAAGAATCTTCTCCAACAATTTCTCTACCACAGACGTCAAGCTCACCGGCCTATAATTACCCGGGTTATCTTCGCTACCCTTTATAAACAACGGAACCACATTTGCTATCCTCCAATCCTCTGAGACCTCACCTGTGTCCAGTGAAGAGACAAAGATTTCTGTTAGAGAAATCTTTATTAAAAATTAGCTATGAATTGGAGAAACTTGGTTTGTTCTCACTGGAGTGACGGAGGTTGAGGGGAGACCTGATAGAAGTCTACAAGATTATGAGAGGCATGGACAGAGTGGATAGTCAGAAGCTTTTTCCCAGGATGGAAGTGTCAATTACCAGGGGACACAGGTTTAAGGTGCGAGGGGCAAGGTTTAAAGGAGATGTATGAGGCAGATTTTTTACACAGAGAGTAGTGAGTGCCTGGAACTCACTGCCAGGAAGGTAGTGGAAGCGGATACGATAGTGACTTTTAAGGGTCATCTTGACAAATACATGAATAGGATGGGAATAGAGGGATATGGTCGCCGGAAGGGGAGGGGGTGTTAGTTCAGTTGGGCAGCATGGTCTTTGCAAGTTTGGAGGGCCGAAGGGCCTGTTTCTGTGCTGTAATTTTCTTTGTTCTTTGTTTATGAGAAGGCAGAGATTTAAATTGATTTGCAAAAGAAGCAACTGAGATGTGAGAACAAACTTTTTCACAGCGAGTCGTCTGGTTCTGGAATGTTCTGCCTGGAAGTGTGGTAGAAGCAGCTTCAATCAAGGCATGCGAAAGGGTATTAGATGTGCAGAGGTACGGGGTAGGCACAAAGTCCTGATGCTCATTTGGAGAGGCGGTGCAGACACAATCGGTCAAATGGCCTCCTTCTATACCATATCGATTTCATAATTCTCTAAACGTAAACTGTGTTTCTCTCTCCCAGATGCAACCTAACCGACTGAGATTTCCAGTATCTTGCTTCTCTCTCGGTATTTAAGATTGCCACTAGTTCCTTACCTCCGAGTTCATCAGTGAGTGTTGTACATCATCGAGATCTTGGGTCACCTGGAGCAGAAGGTTCTTCAGGACAGATCGTGCAGAATAATTCTCTGTAAAACGCAGCACAGTAAACATATAGCCATCGGATACAATGAGGTAGGGTAAACGAGGATGAGCTGCCAGAGAGAACCGCTGCCTCATTGGGTCACTTTCAGAGACAGAAGAGCCAGCAGAGCCTGTGTGATCAACATTCAAAAGCAGGGATGGTCTGAAAAACAAAATATTAAATTAAATGCAAATACTATCCTATTCAAATACACTCCAATGTTAAGTACAGCGCAGAGTAAAGCTCCCTCTACACTGTCCCCCCATCAAACACTCCCAGGACAGGGACAGCATGGGATTAGATACAGAGTAAAGCTCCCTCTACACTGTCCCCATCAAACACTCCCAGGACAGGTACAGCACATGGTGAGATACAGAGTAAAGCTCTCTCTACACTGTCCCCATCAAACACTCCCAGGACAGGTACAGCACGGGGTTAGATACAAGTAAAGCTCCCTCTACACTGTCCCCCATCAAACACTCCCAGGACAGGTACAGCACGGGCTTAGATACAGAGTAAAGCTCCCTCTACACTGTCCCCCATCAAACACTCCCAGGACAGGTACAGCACGGGGTTAAATACAGAGTAAAGCTCCCTCTGCACTGTCCCCGCATCAAACACTCCCAGGACAGGTACAGCACGGGCTTAGATACAGAGTAAATCTCCCTTACACTTCCCCGCATCAAACACTCCCAGGACAGGTACAGCATGGGGTTACATACAGAGTAAAGCTTCCTCTACACTGTCCCCGCATCAAACACTCCCAGGACAGGTCCAACACAGGGTTAGATACAGAGTAAAGCTCCCTCTACACTGTCCCCCCATCAAACACTCCCAGGACAGGTACAGCACGGGCTTAGATACAGAGTAAAGCTCTCTCTACACTGTCCCCATCAAACACTCCCAGGACAGGTACAGCACGGGGTTAGATACAAGTAAAGCTCCCTCTACACTGTCCCCTATCAAACACTCCCAGGACAGGTACAGCACGGGGTTAAATACAGAGTAAAGCTCCTTCTGCACTGTCCCCGCATCAAACACTCCCAGGACAGGTACAGCACGGGCTTAGATACAGAGTAAATCTCCCTTACACTTCCCCGCATCAAACACTCCCAGGACAGGTACAGCATGGGGTTACATACAGAGTAAAGCTTCCTCTACACTGTCCCCCATCAAACACTCCCAGGACAGGTACAGCACGGGGTTAGATACAGAGTAAAGCACCCTCTACACTGTCCCCCAGCAAACACTCCCAGGACAGGAAAGGGAGAGATATTTGCATTTCTATTTATTTAATTAACAGAATCGCTCAGCATTTATTTCCCATCCTCATTGTGTCAGTGGCAAAGGCCATGAAGAATCTGTTATATTGCGCATCTGGATTCACATATTGGACAGGTGAAAATAGCAGGTTTCTCTCTCTCAGAGACATCAGTGGTACAGATGGGATTTTACCATCCTGTCGTTATAGGGACACTCACTTCTTATTCTGGATCAAATTAATTCAATACATTTTAAATTCCCCAACTGTTATAGTGGAATTTAAACTCTCACCTTCACACGTTTATCCAAATCTCTGGATTCCCAGTTCAGGAGTAAAAGTACTATGCTACCCCAGGATATCCAAAGCAGTTTCTAGCCAATGAAATATATGTTAAAGGTGCATGAGTAGGATGGGAATAGAGGGATATAGTGCCCAAAGGGTCGGGGGTTTTAGCTCAGTCAGGCAGCATGGTCAGTGCAGGCTTGGAGGGCTGAAGGGATTGTTCCTGTGCTGTAATTTTCTTTGTTCACTTTGTAATCACTGTTCTAATATGGAAAAAACAACAACCAATTTGGATCCAACCAACATAAGAAATAGGAGCAGGAGTAGGCCATCTAGCCCCTCGAGCCTGCCCCGCCATTCAATAAGATCAAACCAAAAACGTTAGAGAAAAAATAGGTCATCTGTGAGTTGCTTCTCCTCAGTGATTTGGTTGAGGAACTCCCATCAGCCACCCTCCCACCCCTCCCCGCCAAAACTCTGCTAATGCACTTGGTTTTGCATTAACCCAAGTTGTTTATCACCTCATCTATAGTATGTTACTGTGACAGTATCATTTTGAGTATAGAGTGCTCTTGAAAGCCTTTCACCTCTAGTTGGACTCTCCAAAGGGATATCTGTCCTCATAGCTGATTTCATTCCGGTGTTGAAATGTGTAATTGTACACAGCCAACAAAAAGGCCCATCTTTGTACTGGGTGCTGATGGAAATGTAGTGCTGATGTGATCAGCTGGACTGCTTTATCTTTGCAGAATAACCCTGGCAATGGTTTATAAAATCATAATGTGGAGATGCCGGCCTTGGACTGGGGTAAACACAGTAAGAAGTCTCACAACACCAGGTTAAAGTCCAACAAGTTTATTTGGTAGCACAAGCCACTAACTTTCAGAGCTGTACTCACCTGATGAAGGAGCAGCGCTCCGAAAGCTAGTGGTTTTGCTCCAAATAAACCTGTTGGACTTTAACCTGGTGTTGTAAGACTTCTTATGGAATCATAGACAGTGCAGAAGGAGGCCATTCGGCCCATCGAGTCTGCACCGACCACAATCCCACCCAGGCCCTACCCTCATAACCCCATGCATTTACCTTAGCTAGTCCCCTGACATTAAGGGTCAATTTAGCATGACTAATCAACCTAACATGCACATCTTTGGACTGACGGAGGAAACCGGAGCACTGGGAGGAAACCCATGCAGACATGGGAAGAATGTGCAAACTCTGCACAGTCCATGCAGTTTTTAAGGGACAAGATGATAATGAAATGGCCACTAAATTGGTCATGTGCTCTGTGTGAGGCTCCTGTTATTAAGATATTGTCCAGATACACGACCTCTCCGGGGATCCCTTATAACAGGCTTTCCAAGGTGCGCTGAAAGATAACAAGGAGATGAAATGCTGAAGCGTAATCGCGTATATTGGAATTAATGGTGACAAATCTCCTCAAGACTTCCAGCTCAGACTGTTGGTATATATGAATTAAGTCCAGTTTAGTGTACCTGAGGCCTCCTCCTGCCAGTTTAGCAGTAATGTCTTCTCTCCTCGGGATAACGTATCTATCTATTTGAGCAGCTCTGTTTACGATTAGGCCAATCCACCTAATCTGCACACCTTCGGACTGTGGGAGGAAACCAGAGCACCCAGAGAAAACATATTCAGGCCTGGGGTGAACATGTAGACTCCGAGTCACCCAAGGCCAGAATTGGACCCGGGTCCCTGTGCTGTGAGACAGCAGTGCTACTTCAGGATGTTCCAGTGCAGAGGGATCTGGGTGTCCTCGTTCATGAGACACAGAAAACTAGCATGCAGGTATAGCAGATAATAAAGAAAGCAAATGAAATGTTGGCATTTATAGCTAAAGGAATGAAATATTAAGATAAGGGAGTATTGTTGCAACTGTACAAGGTATTGGTGAGGCCACTCCTGGAGTATTGCGCACAGTTTTGGTCCCTGTATTTGAGGAAAGATGTAATGGCATTGGAGGCAGTTCAAGGAAGTTCACTCGATTGATTCCAGAGGTGAGAGGTTTGTCGTATGAACAATTTAGACCAATATTCTATGGAATTTAGAAGAACGACGGGAAATCAAATTGAAATATACAAGATGATAAAAGGCACGGATAAAGTAGATGTGGAGCGGGATGCTTCCTCTCGTGAGTCATTCTAGGACGAGAGGTCACAATCTTAGGGTAAGAGGTAGCAAATTTAAAACAGAGTTGAGGGAGGCATGGTTAGTAAGTTTGCAGGTGACACCAAGATTGGTGGCATAGTGGACAGTGAAGAAAGTTATCTCTGATTGCAACAGGATCTTGATCAATTGGGCCAGTGGGCTGACGAATGGCAGACGGAGTTTAATTTAGATAAATGCGAGGTGATGCATTTTGATAGATTGAACCAGGGCAGGACTTACTCAGTTAATGGTAGGGCGCTGGGGAGAGTTACAGAACAAAGAGATCTAGGGGTACAGGTTCATAGCTCCTGGAAAGTGGAGTCACAGGTGGACAGAGTGGTGAAGGCATTCGGCATGCTTGGTTTCATTGATCAGAACATTGAATACAGGAACATAGAACATAACAGCGCAGAACAGGCCCTTCGGCCCACGATGTTGCGCCGACCAATTAAAAGCAATGACCCTCTAACCTAAACCAATCCCTTTCCATCCATAAACCTATCCACGGATCTCTTAAACGTCCCCAAACTAGGCGCATTTACAACTGCAGCAGGCAGTGCATTCCAAACCCTCACCACCCTCTGGGTAAAGAACCTACTCGGACATCCGTCCTATAACTACCACGCCTTAATTTAAAGCTATGCTCCCTCGTGCTAGCTTTCTCCATCCGAGGAAAAAGGCTATCACTGTCCACCCTATCTAAACCTCTAATCATCTTATATGTTTCAATAAGGTCCCCTCTTAGCCTCCTTCTTTCTAACGAAAACAACCTCAAATCCCTCAGTCTCTCCTCATAGGACCTCCCCTCCATACCAGGCAACATCCTGGTAAACCTCCTCTGCACCCTCTCCAAAGCCTCCACATCCTTCCTATAATGTGGGGACGTCTTGTTGAAGTTGTACAAGACATTGGTAAGTCCACACTTGGAATACTGTGTACAGTTCTGGTCACCCTATTTTAGAAAGGATATTATTAAACTAGAAAGAGGGCAGAAAAGATTTGCTAGGATGTTACCGGGACGTGATGGTAACATAGAACAGTACAGCACAGTACAGGCCCTTCGGCCCTCAATGTTGTGCCGAACCATGTCCAATCCCAAGATCAAGCTATCCCACTCCCTATCATTCTGGTGTGCTCCATGTGCCTATCCAATAACCGCTTGAAAGTTCCTAAAGTGTCCGACTCCACTATCACAGCAGGCAGTGTATTCCACACCCCAACCACTCTCTGAGTGAAGAATCTACCTCGGATATCCCTCCTATGTCTCCCACCATGAACCTTATAGTTATGCCCCCGAGTAACAGCTACATCCACCCGAGGAAATAGTCTCTGAACGTCCACTCTATCAATCCCCCTCATCATCTTATAAACCTCTATTAAGTCACCTCTCATCCTCCTCCACTCTAAAGAGAAAAGCCCCAGCTCCCTCAACCTTTCCTCATAAGACCTACCCTCCAAACCAGGCAGCATCCTGGTAAATCTCCTCTGCACTCTCTCCAATGCTTCCACATCCTTCTTATAGTGAGGTGACCAGAACTGAACACAATATTCCAAATGTGGTCTCACCAACATCCTGTATAGTTGCAGTATAACCCCACGGCTCTTAAACTCAAACCCCCTGTTAATAAACGGTAAAGTTCTCCAGTCACCTCTGACAGTGCAGCGCTCCCTCAGCACTGACCCTCTCACAGTGTGGCACTCCCTCAGTGCTGCTGCACTGGGAGAGTCGGCCTAAATTCTGGTCTGTGGTGTGACTTTTCAATTGGAACCATAACCATGCTGCAGTGCAGGAGGAGGCCACTTGGCCCATCAAGACTGCACCAACTCTCAGACATACCCTGGCCCACACCCGAGTAACACTTCACAATTACCATATCTAATCCAGCTCATATCCTGTGAACATTAAGGGGCAATTTAGCATGGCCAGTGAACCTAATCTGCACATCTTTGGGAGGAAGCCGGAGGACCATGAGGAAATCCACGCAGACTCTGCACGGACAGTGACCCGAGCCAAGGATGGAACCCGGGTCTGTGAAGCAGCAGTGCTACATGACCTCTTGAGTCAGATGTGTCACTGACACAGCTGTCAATGGTCAGGTACAGAGATGGCCAGTTGTGTTGTTCTGAGGTTTGTGGAGGTGTTGTTGCTGACTGTACCTGTAGGTGATTAACGGATGAAGAGGAATGTACTCAGCTGGCCCAAACTCCACTGAGCTGCCGAATGTGGTGAGAGTAACCAGCTGGCCCAGACGGGACAGTAACAGCAGGGCTCCACGTTTCAACATACAGGCCAGGAAGAGACCATCGTGTGTCCAGCTCACTGCACCCACCCAGTAAGACCTGAAAAAGCAATATGCACACAACTCATTTTCAGCATTGCGTCAGAGCGTAGTACTGTGTAGAGCACAGGTCCAGCACCCTCACCAACCGGCTGGGAGGTGACAGCGTGAGCTCCGAATCTGGGGCAGCCAGCATCCTCACACTGTTTGATGCATTGAGCAGATTGAGAGGCAAGCTAGGATATTGAATTCAGTGATGTGACTGATACCGTCCACATTCTCAATACAGCCAGGGATCGGTCAATAAAAACTACCCTGCCAGAGAGAGCGAGCGACAGGGAGAGAGGGAGCGAGCGACAGGGAGAGAGGGAGCGAGCGACAGGGAGAGAGGGAGCGAGCGACAGGGAGAGAGGGAGCGAGCGACAGGGAGAGAGGGAGCGAGCGACAGGGAGAGAGGGAGCGAGCGACAGGGAGAGAGGGAGCGAGCGACAGGGAGAGAGGGAGCGAGCGACAGGGAGAGAGGGAGCGAGCGACAGGGAGAGAGGGAGCGAGCGACAGGGAGAGAGGGAGCGAGCGACAGGGAGAGAGGGAGCGAGCGACAGGGAGAGAGGGAGCGAGCGACAGGGAGAGAGGGAGCGAGCGACAGGGAGAGAGGGAGCGAGCGACAGGGAGAGAGGGAGCGAGCGACAGGGAGAGAGGGAGCGAGCGACAGGGAGAGAGGGAGCGAGCGACAGGGAGAGAGGGAGCGAGCGACAGGGAGAGAGGGAGCGAGCGACAGGGAGAGAGGGAGCGAGCGACAGGGAGAGAGGGAGCGAGCGACAGGGAGAGAGGGAGCGAGCGACAGGGAGAGAGGGAGCGAGCGACAGGGAGAGAGGGAGCGAGCGACAGGGAGAGAGGGAGCGAGCGACAGGGAGAGAGGGAGCGAGCGACAGGGAGAGAGGGAGCGAGCGACAGGGAGAGAGGGAGCGAGCGACAGGGAGAGAGGGAGCGAGCGACAGGGAGAGAGGGAGCGAGCGACAGGGAGAGAGGGAGCGAGCGACAGGGAGAGAGGGAGCGAGCGACAGGGAGAGAGGGAGCGAGCGACAGGGAGAGAGGGAGCGAGCGACAGGGAGAGAGGGAGCGAGCGACAGGGAGAGAGGGAGCGAGCGACAGGGAGAGAGGGAGCGAGCGACAGGGAGAGAGGGAGCGAGCGACAGGGAGAGAGGGAGCGAGCGACAGGGAGAGAGGGAGCGAGCGACAGGGAGAGAGGGAGCGAGCGACAGGGAGAGAGGGAGCGAGCGACAGGGAGAGAGGGAGCGAGCGACAGGGAGAGAGGGAGCGAGCGACAGGGAGAGAGGGAGCGAGCGACAGGGAGAGAGGGAGCGAGCGACAGGGAGAGAGGGAGCGAGCGACAGGGAGAGAGGGAGCGAGCGACAGGGAGAGAGGGAGCGAGCGACAGGGACAGAGAGCGACAGGGACAGAGAGCGACAGGGACAGAGAGCGACAGGGACAGAGAGCGACAGGGACAGAGAGCGACAGGGACAGAGAGCGACAGGGACAGAGAGCGACAGGGACAGAGAGCGACAGGGACAGAGAGCGACAGGGACAGAGAGCGACAGGGACAGAGAGCGACAGGGACAGAGAGCGACAGGGACAGAGAGCGACAGGGACAGAGAGCGACAGGGACAGAGAGCGACAGGGACAGAGAGCGACAGGGACAGAGAGCGACAGGGACAGAGAGCGACAGGGACAGAGAGCGACAGGGAGAGAGAGCGACAGGGACAGAGAGCGACAGGGACAGAGAGCGACAGGGACAGAGAGCGACAGGGACAGAGAGCGACAGGGACAGAGAGCGACAGGGACAGAGAGCGACAGGGAGAGAGGGAGCGAGCGACAGGGAGAGAGAGCGACAGGGAGAGAGGGAGCGAGCGACAGGGAGAGAGGGAGCGAGCGACAGGGAGAGAGAGCGACAGGGAGAGAGAGCGACAGGGAGAGAGGGAGCGACAGGGAGAGAGGGAGCGACAGGGAGAGAGAGCGACAGGGAGAGAGGGAGCGAGCGACAGGGAGAGAGGGAGCGAGCGACAGGGAGAGAGGGAGCGAGCGACAGGGAGAGAGGGAGCGAGCGACAGGGAGAGAGAGCGACAGGGAGAGAGAGCGACAGGGAGAGAGAGCGACAGGGAGAGAGAGCGACAGGGAGAGAGAGCGACAGGGAGAGAGAGCGACAGGGAGAGAGAGCGACAGGGAGAGAGAGCGACAGGGAGAGAGAGCGACAGGGAGAGAGAGCGACAGGGAGAGAGAGCGACAGGGAGAGAGAGCGACAGGGAGAGAGAGCGACAGGGAGAGAGAGCGACAGGGAGAGAGAGCGACAGGGAGAGAGAGCGACAGGGAGAGAGAGCGACAGGGAGAGAGAGCGACAGGGAGAGAGAGCGACAGGGAGAGAGAGCGACAGGGAGAGTGAGCGACAGGGAGAGTGAGCGACAGGGAGAGTGAGCGACAGGGAGAGTGAGCGACAGGGAGAGTGAGCGACAGGGAGAGTGAGCGACAGGGAGAGTGAGCGACAGGGAGAGAGAGCGACACAGAAAGCGACAAGACAACGACAGAGAGAGAGAGACAGAGACAGAGTGACAGAGGCAGTGAAAAGCAGACAGAGAGAGAGGGAGAAACAGACAGAGAGAGAGAGATAGACAGAGAAACAGACAGAAAGAGAGGGAAACAGACAGACAGAGAGACACGCCACTGCCCCCCCACCTCCCCCCCCAGGCTTTGACAGAGCTCTGCACAGTCCCAAGACACATAGTGCAAGATCATAGGTTAACTGAACTGCTCCAGAATAGTGGTAGGAAAAGGGTACCGTTTAAAGTGCTTGCTGAAACCTCCAAAAGAACGGCCCAGCTATCGTATTTCTCATGGGAATGGATTGAATATTCACTCTGTGAACTCAGCAATTGAACAATGTGAGAGTGACACACTGCCACTATCCCTTGTACAGAAACCGTGCCCAGGGAGATGGGCAGTTAGTAAGGGACAGTCTGTCTCCCCATCTCCACTCCAAACACTGAGACTGCGCATCAACAAATAGCTCATGTGACTCTGCATCAAGCACTGACAGATTGTAAAGTGGTTCACTCGTGTGATACACTATCTAACCCCATATCACAAAACCCATCACCACAAGTGATGTGGCCACATACCTGATAAACCTAGCTGGTACAGGCTGCCCATTGCTGCCACAACCTCGCAGGCTGCTCGACACTGTCACACTATTCAGTGGGTTCACAAACAGCACCTGAGTGGCCTGAAAACAAGAAACAGAACAGGCAGTGAGTGAACAAGGACCACAGTCAGGCATGAAATAAAAACACAACATGCTGGATAAACGCAGCAGGTCCGGCAGCATCTGTGGAGACAGAAACACGGTGAACTTTTCAATTCTGTATGACTCCCCTTCACTGGACAGATGACACTGAGATGAATGCAGTAAGAAGTCTGACCACACCAGGTTTAAGTCCAACCGATTTATTTGATAGTAAACTCACAAGCTTTTGAGGTTAACCTCGTCGTCAGGTTCTGACCAGAACTCTCCATTCATCTGACGAAGAGGCTAACCTCGAAAGTTTGTGAGTTTACTATCAAATAAATCGGTTGGACTTAAACCTGGTGTTGTCAGACTTCTCACTGTGTTTACCCCAGTCCAACGCCAGCATCTCCACATCATGACTAAGGTGAATGGCAGAGCAAAGTGTGCAGAGGACACTGAAAGTCTACGAAGGAATATAGATAGTCTAAGTGAGTGGGCGAG
This sequence comes from Carcharhinus amblyrhynchos, assembly GCF_965287045.1. Classification (NCBI taxonomy): domain Eukaryota; kingdom Metazoa; phylum Chordata; class Chondrichthyes; order Carcharhiniformes; family Carcharhinidae; genus Carcharhinus; species Carcharhinus amblyrhynchos. The sequence goes on along the minus strand of NW_027649945.1, from coordinate 71,798 downwards.
GGTCTGGCAGATGGAGTACAATGTTGGTAAATGTCAGGTCATTCAGTTTGGTCGGAATAACAACAAAATGGACTATTATTTAAATGGTAAAAAATTGCAGCATGCTGCTGTGCAGAGGGACCTGGGTGTCCTTGTGCAGGAATCTCAAGGAGTTGGTTTGCAGGTACAGCAGGTAATTAAGAAGGTAAATGGAATTTTATCCTTCATTGCTAGAGGGATGGAGTTTAAAAACAGTGAGGTTATGTTACAGCTGTATAAGGTGCTGGTGAGGCCACACCTGGAGTACTGTATACAGTTTTGATCTCCTTACTTGAGAAAGGATATACTGGCACTGGAGGGGGTGCAGAGGAGATTCACTAGGTTGATTCCGGAGTTGAGAGGGTTGGCTTATGAGGAGAGACTGAGTAGACTGGGGCGTTACTCATTGGAATTCAGAAGAATGAGGGGAGATCTTATAGAAACATATAAGATTATGAAGGGAATAGATAAGATAGAAGCAGGGAATTTGTTTCCACTGAGGGGTGAAACTAGAACTAGGGGGAATAGCCTCAAAATAAGGGGAAGCAGATTTAGGACTGAGTTGAGGAGGAACTTCTTCACACAAAGGGTTGTGAATCTGTGGAATTCCCTGCCCAGTGAAGCAGTTGAGGCTACCTCATTGAATGTTTTTAAGGCAAGGATAGATACATTTTTGAACAGTAAAGGAATTAAGGGTTATGGTGAATGGGTGGGTAAGTGGAGCTGAGTCCATGAAAAGATCAGCCATGATCTTATTGAATGGCGGAGGAGGCTCGAGGGGCCAGATGGCCTACTCCTGCTCCTACTTCTTATGGATTCAAAATGTTAAGTCTCTTTCTCTCTCCACAGATGCTGTCAGACCTGCAGAGCTTTTCCAGCATCTGTGATATTTTGCATTTATAATAGGTCAGAGACAGGCGGAGCCAGTGACAGGCGGATGCACAAGACCTTAACTCAAAACACATGCACAGTCTTCAAAATGTCTGTACAGATACATAGAATCCTTACAGTACAGGAGGCCATTCAGCCCATCAATTCCACACCAACTCTTCAATGGACTATCTGACTGGGTCCTATTCCTGTAACCCCACGTATTTCCCCCACTAAATCCCCCTAACTGGGATTAATCTTGGGATATTAAGGGGCAATTTAGCATGGCCAATCTACCTAACCAACATCTTTGGTGTGTAGGAGGAAACCAGAGCACCCAGAGGAAACCCACGCAGACACAGGGAGAACGTGCAAACTGCACACAGCCACCCAGAGCTGGAATTAAACCTGGCACTGCGAGGCAGCGGTGCTAACCGCCACCCTGTGTAATATTGTTTCGGTATTTGTGTAAAGGGAGGCCCCGGTTACAAATACAATGAATTGTAACTGATAATCCAAATCAACTGGATTGGTATTTACCAGTCTTTCTCTATGTCTATGTGGATGATGCTATGTTGTAAAGGTTCTAAGGGTTTGCTGCATTATTGGCCAAAATGGAAAATCTTTCATAAAAACGTTTAAAAAGTAAAACTGATTGAAACGTCAGATAATTCGACTCGGAATCAACTTGTTATCCACTCCTGGCACTGGCATTGGCAATGTCCTGCCTTCCAAGCAGACAATGGATTGGTCAAAACAAGATGCCAGTCCGATATCTCAATTTGTTTCTACTTCAGGGAAGGAAATCTGCCACCTTTACTCAGCCCGGCCAACACGTGACTCCAGAGCATAGCAACTGCCCTCTAAACCCAGTGAGAAAGCCAAGCACTTCAAGTGCAATTAGGTCTGCACAAATAAACACAAACATGTATGGAAATACATTTGCACACACATAGGCATGTACAGAGGTATGTATTTGTCATATGTACACACACAGGCACAACAGAGGCAAGTACACACACCTGTACAGAGAGAGGCTCATACACACACCTGTACAGAGACAGGCACATACACACACAGGTACAGAGAGAGGCACATACACACACAGGTACAGAGAGAAGCACATACACACACAGGTACAGAGAGAAGCACATACACACACAGGTACAGAGAGAGGCTCATACACACACAGGTACAGAGAGAAGCACATACACACACTGGTACAGAGAGAAGCACATACACACACAGCTACAGAGAGAGGCTCATACACACACAGGTACAGAGAGAAGCACATACACACACAGGTACAGAGAGAAGCACATACACACACAGGTACAGAGAGAGGCACATACACACACTGGTACAGAGAGAGGCTCATACACACACAGGTACAGAGAGAAGCACATACACACACAGGTACAGAGAGAGGCTCATACACACACAGGTACAGAGAGAAGCACATACACACACAGGTACAGAGAGAAGCACATACACACACAGGTACAGAGAGAGGCACATACACACACTGGTACAGAGAGAGACACATACACACACAGGTACAGAGAGAGACACATACACACACAGGTACAGAGAGAGGCACATACACACACAGGTACAGAGAGAAGCACATACACACACAGCTACAGAGAGAGGCTCATACACACACAGGTACAGAGAGAAGCACATACACACACAGCTACAGAGAGAGGCTCATACACACACAGGTACAGAGAGAAGCACATACACACACAGGTACAGAGAGAGGCACATACACACACTGGTACAGAGAGAGACACATACACACACAGGTACAGAGAGAGACACATACACACACAGGTACAGAGAGAGGCACATACACACACAGGTACAGAGAGAGGCACATACACACACAGGTACAGAGAGAGGCACATACACACACAGGTACAGAGAGAGGCTCATACACACACAGGTACAGAGAGAGGCACATACACACACAGGTACAGAGGCACATACACACACAGGTACAGAGAGAGCATAAGAACATAAGAAATAGGAGCAGGAGTAGGCCATCGAGCCCCTCGAGCCTGCCCCGCCATTCAATAAGATCATGGCTGATCTGAAGTGGCTCAGTTCCACTTTCCCGCTCTCTCCCCATAACCCTTAATCCCCTTGCCTATCAAAAACCTATCAACCCGCATCTTAAAAATATTTAGCGAGGCAGCCTCCACCACTTCAACGGGCAGAGAATTCCAGAGATTCACCACCCTTTGAGTGAAGAAGTTCCTCCTCAACTCCGTTCTAAACCGCCCTCCCCTTTATCTTGAGGCTGTGCCCCCTAGTCCTACTGTCCTTTCTGAGCGGGAAGAGCTTCTCCACCTCTATCCTATCCATCCCATTCATCATCTTATATGTCTCAATGAGATCTCCCCTCATTCTTCTAAACTCTAACGAGTACAAGCCTAGTTTATTCAGCCTCTCCTCATAGTTCAACCCCCTCAACTCCGGTATCAGCCTAGTAAACCTCCTCTGCACTCCCTCCAAGGCCAAAATATCCTTGCGTAAGTGCGGCACCCAAAACTGCACACAGTACTCCAGCTGCAGCCTCACCAGTGCATATACAACTGCAGCAAGGCCTCCCTACTTTTATATTCAATCCCCCTCGCTATAAAGGCCAGCATCCCATTCACCTTCCTGACCACCTGCTGCACCTGTAGGCTGGGTTTTTGCGACTCATGCACAAGGACCCCAAGGTCCCTCTGCACCGTCGCCTGCTGCAGTTTTTCGCCATGTAAGTAATAGTCCTTCCTACCATTATTCCTACCAAAGTGGACAACTTCACATTTGCCAACATTAAATTCCATTTGCCAGTTCCTGGCCCATTCACCCAGCCTGTCTAGATCCTTCTGCAGACTCTCCGCACAATTTGCCATTCCACCAATCTTGGTGTCATCAGCAAATTTCGACATCATACACTCGGTTCCCTCCTCCAGATCATCTATATAAATGGTAAATAGCTGAGGCCCCAGCACCGACCCCTGAGGCACTCCACTAGTCACCAACCGCCAATCCGAATACCACCCATTGACCCCTACTCTCTGCCTCCTATTTGACAGCCAATCCTCTATCCACGCTAACACCCTATCCCCAACTCCATGCCACCTGACCTTCTGTAATAACTTCTTGTGAGGCACCTTGTCAAAAGCCTTCTGAAAATCAAGAAACACCACATCCACCGGCTCTCCTCTATCCACCGTCCTAGACACATCCTCATAGAACTCCAATAAATTCGTCAGACACGACTTCCCCTTAACGAAACCGTGCTGCGTCTGCTCTATCAAACAATTCTCCTCAAGAGAAGCACATACACACACAGGTACAGAGAGAGGCACGTACACACACAGGTACAGAGAGAAGCACGTACACACACAGGTACAGAGAGAGACACATACACACACAGGTACAGAGAGAAGCACATACACACACAGGTACAGAGAGAGGTTCATACACACACAGGTACAGAGAGAGGCACATACACACACAGGTACAGAGAGAGACACATACACACACAGGTACAGAGAGAGGCACATACAAACACAGGTACAGAGAGAGGCACATACACACACAGGTACAGAGAGAGACACACATACACACACAGGTACAGAGAGAGACACACATACACACACAGGTACAGAAAGAGACACATACACACACAGGTACAGAGAGAAGCACATACACACACAGGTACAGAGAGAAGCACATACACACACAAGTACAGAGACACATACACACACAGGTACAGAGAGAGACACATACACACACAGGTACAGAGAGAGACACATACACACACAGGTACAGAGAGAAGCACATACACATACAAGTACAGAGACACATACACAGACAGGTACAGAGAGAAGCACAGACACACACAGGTACAGAGACACATACACACACAGGTACAGAGAGAGGCACATACACACACAGGTACAGAGAGAGACACATACACACACAGGTACAGAGAGAAGCACATACACACACAGGTACAGAGAGAAGCACATACACACACAGGTACAGAGAGAAGCACATATACACACAGGTACAGAGAGAGACACATACATACACAGGTACAGAGAGAAGCACATACACACACAGGTACAGAGACACATACACACACAGGTACAGAGAGAAGCACATACACACACAGGTACAGAGACACATACACACACAGGTACAGAGAGAGGCACATACACACACAGGTACAGAGAGAGACACATACACACACAGGTACAGAGAGAAGCACTTACACACACAGGTACAGAGAGAAGCACATACACAGGTACAGAGAGAGGCACATACACACACAGGTGCAATGAGAAGCATGTACACAGACAGGCATGCGCAGAGGCACATATACACAGGCACAAACTAGGCACAAATGCATACAACTCCCACAAACAGAGGCACGTTAGGTTCAGCAGTTTTAGTGAGGAGCTAAAGGAAATCAGCATTAGTAGAGAAATGGTTTTGGGGAAATTGATGGGATTGAAGGTGGATAGACCTCCAGGTTCTGATAATCTTCATCCCAGAGTACTGTAGGAAGTGGCTCTGGAAATAGTAGATCTATTGGTGGATATTTTCCAAAATTCTCTGGACTGGTTCCTACAGATTGCAGAGTAGCTAATGTAAACCTGCTATTCATAGAGGGAGATAGAGAGAAAACAGGGAACTATACAGCAGTGAGCCTAACGTAGGTACTGGGAAAGTTGCTGGAGTCCATTATCAAGGATTTAATAAACTCAGTATTTGGAAGGCAGTGGGATAATCAGACACAGTCAACATGGATTTACACAAGGGAAATCACGCTTGATGAATCTATTGGAATTCTTTGAGGATGTAACTGATAGAGTTGACCGAGGAGAACCAGTGGAAGTGATTTATTTAGACTTTCAGAAAGCTTTCGACAAGGTCTCACATAACAGACTAGTGTTTAAAGTTAAAGCACATGGGATTGCTGGTAATGGTTTGAGATGGGTAGAAAGCTGGTTAGCAGATAGGAAGCAAAGAGTTGGTATAAATGGGTATTTTTCTGAGTGGCAGTCAGTGCCTAGTGGGGTTCCACAGGGATCTGTGCTGGGACCCCAACTGTTCACATTATATATTAATGATTTGGAAGAGGGAACTGAATGTATTATCTCCAAATCTGCAGATGATACAGAGTTGGGTGGGAGGGTGAGCTGTGAGAAGGGTGCAGAGATGTTTCAGTGTGATTTGGACAGGCTGAGTGTGTGGGTATCTGCATGGCAGATGCAGTATAATGTGGATAAATGTGAGGTTATCCACTTTGGTAACAATAATAGGAAGACAGATTATTACTGGGATGGGTGTAAATTGAGAGAGGTGGATAGTCAGCGAGACCTTGGAGTCCTCGTGCATCAGTTGCTGAAAGTAAGTGCGCAGGTACAGCAGGCAGTAAAGAAGGCAAATGGTATGTTGGCCTTTATCATGAGAAGATTTGAGTACTGGGATGTTTTGCTGCAATTGTACAGGGCCTTGGTGAGGCCACACCTGGAGTATTGTGTGCAGTTTTGGTCTCCTTATCTGAGGAAGGATGTCCTTGCTATACAGGGAGAATGGCGAAGGTTTACCAGGCTGATTCCTGGGATGGCAGGTCTGTCATATGAGGCGAGATTAAGTCAGTTAGGATTATATTCACTGGAGTTTAGAAGAGTGAGAGGGGATCTGATAGAAACTTATAAAATTCTAACAGGGTTAAACAGGGCAGATTCAGAAAGAATGTTCCCAATGGTGGGTGAATCATAGTTTGGCGATAAGGGGTAAACATTTTAGGACTGAGATGTGGAGAAGTTTAAAAGTTTAAAGTTTATTTATTAGTGTCACAAGTAGGCTTACACACAGACTGCAATGAAGTTACTGTGAAAATCCCCCAGTCACCACACTCAGATGTGGTGCACCCTAACCAGCATGTCTTTAAGACTGTGGTAGGAAACCGGAGCACCTGGAGGAAACCCATGCAGACACGGGAGAATGTGCAGACCCCACACAAACAGTGACCCAAGCCAGGAATTGAACCTGGGTCTCTGGCGCTGTGAGGCCGCAGTGCTAACCACTGTGCCACTGTGAAATTTCTTCACCCAGAGGGTGGTGAATGTGTGGTATTCATTAGCACAGAAAGTAGTTGAGGCCAAAACATTGTCTGATTTCAAGAAGAAATTAGGTACAGCTCTTGGGGCTTAAAGGACCAAAGGATATGGGAGGAAAGGAGGAATCAGGAAATTGAATTTGATGATCAGCCATGATAAAAATGAATGATACAGCAGGCTTGAAGGGCTGAATGGCCTGGCCCTGGTTCTAGTTCCTATGTTACACACGTACACACACATGAACAGAGACACGTCTACACACTGCACATAAGGATGCATGAATATATACAAACAGGCAGATACAGTAGCATGTATACACACAGGCATGCATGTATAAACACACAGGAATGTACAGAGGCGCGTTTACAAGCAGGCAGAGGCACAAAGGCGCACAACTGGAGTACTGTGTACAGTTTTGGTCCCCGCATTTGCGTAAGGATATATTGGCCTTGGATGGAATACAGAGAAAGTTCACCAGGCAGCTGAGAGGGGATCTTATAGAGACTTACAAGATAATGAAGGGGATGGATAGGGTAGAGGTAGAGAGATTCTTCCCACTCAGAAAGGATAACAGAACGAGAGGGCACAGCCTCAAGATAAGGGGGGGTTGGCAGTTTAGAACGGAGTTGAGGAGGAACTTCTTCACTCAAAGGGTGGTGAATCTCTGGAATTCTCTGCCCGTTGAAGTGGTGGAGGCTGCCTCGCTAAATATATTTAAGTCACGGGTAGATAGGTTTCTGATAGACAAGGGAATTAAGGGTTGGGGAGAAAGCGGGAAAGTGGAACTGATCCACTTCAGATCAGCCATGATCTTATTGAATGGCGGGGCAGGCTCGAGGGGCTAGATGGCCTACTCCTGCTCCTACTTCTTATGAGAGACAGAAACACAAAACTAAATCATAGCCATTTGATAATCCTGCCCCACACAACAGCATGGTGAAAGAGTACAGTAACCTTGGGATCGTTCTGGTTGATGATGACTGCAAGCACCAGTCCATCTCTGGAGAAAGCTGCCAGCAAGGCTCCTCTCGACTTCACCGCAACACAGCCAGGGATCAGAGCTCCTAACCAATGGCTCTGTGTCACCCATTGGGCACAGAATGGCACAGCACTGCAAGGAAAGGCTCACTTGTGAACATGAAGAATAAACACTGTTACAATCACACTCTCCATTCCTCCTTTACTGAATGGACGGACATGTACACCTGGATGCTAACCTGAGATTTCTTTTACAAAGATCATAAGTCATTTAGGAACTTTCATAAAGCAAGCCTCTACCAAGATTATTTTATTCCTTCACCCAGGTGTGGGTATTGCTGGCTGGCCAGCATTTATTGCCCATCCCCATTTGCCCTTCAAAGGGTATTTAAGAATTAACCACATTGCTGTCGATCTGGAGTCACAGATGAAGATAAAGACGGTAGATTTCCTGAGCGAGGGCGGGGGGCGCAGGGGAGAGTGGGCACGAGAGAGTGTGAGGGCTAGAGAGAGTGAGCATGAGAGAAATTGAGCATCAGTGTGAGCGCGAGAGAGAGTGAATTTGAGAGAGAGTGAGCATGAAAGTGTGAGCATGAGAGAGCTTACGAGAGTGTGTGAGCATGAGACACTGTGAGCACGAGAGTGTGAGCATGACACAGTGTGTGAGCGAGCGGGAGCGTGAGCGAGCGGGAGCGTGAGCGAGCGGGAGCGTGAGCGAGCGGGAGGGAGCGTGAGCGAGCGGGAGGGAGCGTGAGCGAGCGGGAGCATGAGACAGTGAAAGTGAGAGAGTGTGAGCCTGAGAGAGCGAGGGGGTGCGAGCGCGAGGGGGCGCGAGCGCGAGGGGGCGCGAGCGCGAGGGGGCGCGAGCGCGAGGGGGCGAAAGTGAGGGAGTGAGAGAGTGTGAGGATGAGTGTGAGCGTGAGAGTGTTTGAGCGTGAAAGTGTGAGGGAGCATGAGAGTGTGAGCGTGAGAGAGTGAAAGTGTGAGCGTGAGAGCATGAGCGTGGGAGAGCGTGCGCGTGGGAGAGTGTGCGCGTGGGAGAGTGTGCGCGTGGGAGAGTGTGCGCGTGGGAGAGTGTGCGCGTGGGAGAGTGTGCGCGTGGGAGAGTGTGCGCGTGGGAGAGTGTGCGCGTGGGAGAGTGTGCGCGTGGGAGAGTGTGCGCGTGGGAGAGTGTGCGCGTGGGAGAGTGTGCGCGTGGGAGAGTGTGCGCGTGGGAGAGTGTGCGCGTGGGAGTGTGTGCGCGTGGGAGAGTGTGCGCGTGGGAGAGTGTGCGCGTGGGAGTGTGCGCGTGGGAGAGTGTGCGCGTGGGAGAGTGTGCGCGTGGGAGAGTGTGCGCGTGGGAGAGTGTGCGCGTGGGAGAGTGTGCGCGTGGGAGAGTGTGCGCGTGGGAGAGTGTGCGCGTGGGAGAGTGTGCGCGTGGGAGAGTGTGCGCGTGGGAGAGTGTGCGCGTGGGAGAGTGTGCGCGTGGGAGAGTGTGAGCATGAGTGTGAGCGAGATCTTGAGAGAGTGTGAGCGTCAGAGAGTGAGGGAGAGCTTGAGAGAGTGTGAGAGTGAGAGAGTGAGGGAGCTTGAAAGAGTGTGAGCATGAGAGGGTGAGAGTGAGCGTGGGAGGGTGTGAACGTGAGAGAGTGAGTGAGCGTGACAGAGAACGAGCGTGAGAGAGCGAGAGAGCTTGAGAGAGTGTGAGAGTGTGTGAGTGTGAGAGAGTGTGAAAGAGAGTGAAGGAGAGTGAAGGAGAGTGAAGGAGAGGGAGCGTGAGAGAGAATGAGTGTGAGCGAGTGTGAGAGAATGTGTGCATACAGTTATCCTCCGAATTATAATTGTGTTAACCAATCCTAGCAAGTTGCTGAAGAAATTCCTGTTTTATAATGAACAATCATTCTGATTTGATTGGAAGAAACCTGGTTTAAATCTATTTTATTCTGTACAAAAGGTATAATTGGCTAAATTAAACTATGAAATTAATGTCAAAATTAGTGGAATGATGGGGCCAGGTAATACATGTACTCCTCCCATCCAGCTGTAACAGCACAGACTGTACACTGATATGCACACACACTGACACACGCACACACTGACACACGCACACACTGACACACGCACACACTGACACACGCACACACTGACACACGCACACACTGACACACGCACACACTGACACACGCACGCTGACGCACACATTGACACGCACTGACACACGCACACACTGACACACGCACACACTGACACACGCACACACTGACACACGCACACACTGACACATGCACGCTGACGCACACATTGACACACACTGACACACGCACACACTGACACACGCACACACTGACACACGCACGCTGACGCACACATTGACACGCACTGACACACGCACACACTGACGCGCACGCACATGCACACACGCTGACGCACACACACTGATGTAACACATGCACATGCTGACATATACATGCTGACGCACACACACAGACGCGACACGTGCACACACTGACATGCACATACTGATGCATACACACTGACGTGCATACGTGTACACACTGACTTGTACATGCATTCACACATGCACATTCATGCTGACGTGCACACACACACATGATGTACATGCTGACATGCACACACATGCCCAGTCAGATGTAGATACAAATACAATACACACAACTTCACATTAACGTATACACTAATATATACATTGACAGTAATGTACACACATTAACAGTGTAAAGGCAAATACTCACAATGTTTACATGAGCACCCATCCATATGGATACCGACTCACTGGTACATACACACGTACACATATGTATACTCCTTACTGGGCCACTAGTGTTTGAGTAGAGGATTGTCTGACTGGCAGAAGCAGAGAGTGGGATTAAGGGTTCTTTCTCAGGATGGCAGTTGGTGATTAGTGGTGTGCCTCAGGGGTCGGTCCTGGGGCCACAACCTTTCACAACATACACTAATGATTTGGAGGAAGGAACTGAAGGCGCTGTTGCTAAGTTTGCAGATACAAAGATATGTAGAGGGACAGGTAGCAATGAGGAAGCGGGGGGGTGCAGAAGGACTTGGACAGGTTAGGAGAGTGGGCAAAGAACTGGCAGATGGAATATAATGGGGAAAAGTGTGAGGTTCTGCACTTTGGAAGGAGGAATGGAGGCACAGACAATTTTCCAAATGGGAAAATGCTTAGGAAATCAGAAACACAAAGGGACTTGGGAGTCGTTGTTCAAGATTCTCTTAAGGTTAACGTGCAGGTTCAGTCTGCAGTTAGGAAGGGAAATGCAATGTTAGTGTTCATGTCGAGAGGGCTAGAATACAAGAACAGGGATGTAATTCTGAGGCTGTATAAGGCTCTGGTCAGGTCCCATTTGGAGCATTGTGAACAGTTTTGGGCTCCATATCTAAGGAAGGATGTGCTGGCCTTGGAAAGGGTCCAGGGGAGGTTCACAAGAATGATCCCTGGAATGAAGAGCTCGTCGTATGTGGAACAGTTGAGGACACTGGATCTGCACTCGTTGGAGTTTAAAAGGGTGAGGGGGGGAATCTTATTGAAACTTACAGGATATTGCGAGGCCTGGATGGAGAGGACATGGAGAGGATGTTTCCACTAATCGAAAAACTAGAACCAGAGGGCACAATCTCAGGCTGAAGGGACGATTTTTTAAAACAGAGATGAGGAGGAATTTCTTCAGCCAGAGAGTGGTGAATCTGTGGAACTCTTTGCCGCAGAAGGCTGTGGAGGCCGGGTCACTGAGTGTCTTTAAGGCAGAAATAAATAGGTTCCTGATTAATAAGGTATCAGGGATTACGGGGAGAAGGTAGGAGAACGGGAATGAGAAAAATATCAACCTTGATTGAATGGCGGAGTAGACTCGATGGGCCGAGTGGCCTAATTCTGCTCCTATGTCTTATGACACAGAGGGCACGTCTTACCTGGTGCGGAGTTCCACCTGCTCAAACCACTTCAGCCTGAGTGTAGTCAGTACCAAAGTCTCTCCACAGGTAAATACAAAGCAGCACAAACAGCAGTCCCCCAGCACCTATACACAAACACACAGACAGCAGTGGATCATTGCAGAATCATTGCTCAGAGTCAGTGTAGAGTAAAAAAGCCTTGCGTTTATAGAAGCACCATTGGCACACCCTCCCTGTCACCATGGATCGGATGATGGACAGTGAAATATGGCACATTGCAAGTCATTAGTGAGTCTGCGCATCTTCAACTCTGTGGAGTGTCATGTCTTCACTTCCTGATGGGAGAGAATCTCTCTGCTACAGAGGATTGAATTCCCACAGTGCAGGAGGAGGCCATTTGGCCCATCTAGTCTGCATTGGCCATGCTCCCAACCAGGTCCTATCCCCATTACCCCATGCATTTACCCTAGCTAGTCCCTCTGACACTAAGGGTCAATTTAACATGGCCAATCGCCTAACCTGCACATCTTCTGGACTGTGGGAGGAAACCAGAGCACCCGGAAGAAACCCACGCAGACACGGGGAGAACGTGCAAACTCCACACAGACAGTGATCCAAGCTGGAAGTTGAACCCGGGTCCCTGGAGCTGTGAGGAGCAGTGTTAAGCACTGTGCCGCCTCGACCACTGCCATCTAAAAGGACAGGAGCAGCAGGTACCTGGGAACCACCCAGAAGTTCCCCTGCAAGTCACTCACCGTCCTGACTTGGAAATATATCGTCATTTCTACACTGTCACTGGGTCAGAATCCTGGGCTTCCCTCCACGACAGCATGATGGGCTGCAGCGATTCAAGGTGGCAGTTCACCCCCATCATTTCCCCCCAGGCAACTGGCATTGGACAATGAACACTAACCAGGTCAGTGAAAGCCACATCCCATGACTGAATAAAAAGAGCTCATTTCTCCTTGTTTTGAATCTTTCTGCTCTGTAGAGCTTCTATGGAGGTCCATAGTCCCAGAGTCGATGTTGAGGATGCCCAGGGCAACTCCCTCCCCACTGTACACCACTGTGACGCCACCTCTGCTGGGTCTGCCCGGCTGGTGGGACAGGACATATCCAGAGATAATAAGAAATAAGAAATAGGAGCAGGAGTCGGCCATCTAGCCCTTCGAGCCTGCCCCGCCATTCAATAAGATCATGGCTGATCTGTCGTGGCTCAGTTCCACATTCCCGCCCTCTCCCCATAACCCTTAATCCCCTCTCTTATCAAAAACCCATCAACCCACGTCTTAAAAATATTTAGCGAGGCAGCCTCCACCACTTCAACGGGCAGAGAATTCCAGAGATTCACCACCCTTTGAGTGAAGAAGTTCCTCCTCAACTCCGATCTAAACAGCCCCCCCTTTATCTTGAGGCTATGCCCCCTAGTCCTACTATCCTTTCTGAGCAGGAAGAGTCTCTCCACCTCTATCCTATCCATCCCATTCATCATCTTATACGTCTCAATGAGATCTCCCCTCATTCTTCTAAACTCTAACGAGTACAATCCCAATCTATTCAGCCTCTCCTCATAGCTCAACCCCCTCAACTCCGGCATCAGCCTAGTAAACCTCCTCTGCACTCCCTCCAAGGCTAAAATATCCTTGCGTAAGTACGGCGACCAAAACTGCACACAGTACTCCAGCTGCGGCCTCACCAATGCCCTATACAGCCGCAGCAAGACCTCCCTACTTTTATATTCAATCTCCCTCGCGATGAAGGCCAGCATCCCATTCGCCTTCCTGACCACCTGCTGCACCTGCAAGCTGGGTTTTTGCGGCTCATGCACAAGGACCCCAAGGTCCCTCTGCACTGTCGCCTGCTGCAGTTTTTCTCCACGTAAGTAATAATCCTTCCTACCATTATTCCTACCAAAGTGGACCACCTCGCACTTGCCAACATTAAATTCCATTTGCCATTTCCTGGCCCATTCGCCCAGCCTATCTAGATCCTTCTGTAGACTCTCCCCACCCTCCGCACAATTTGCCTTTCCACCAATTTTGGTGTCATCAGCAAATTTCGACACCCTACGCTCGGTTCCCTCCTCCAGATCATCTATATAAATGGTAAATAGCTGAGGCCCCAGCACTGACCCCTGGGGCACTCCACTAGTCACCATCCGCCAATCCGAATAGCGCCCATTGACCCCCACTCTCTGTCTCCTATTTGACAGCCAATCCCCTATCCACGCTAACACCCTACCCCCAACTCCATCCCCCTGACCTTCTGTAATAACCTCTTGTGAGGAACCTTGTCAAACGCCTTCTGAAAATCCAGAAAGACCACATCCACCGGCTCTCCTCTATCCACCGCCCTAGACACATCCTCATAGAACTCCAGTAAATTTGTCAGACACGACTTCCCTTTAAGGAAACCGTGCTGCGTCTGCTCTATCAAGCAGTTCCCCTCAAGATGCCTCGCTATTTCCTCCTTGATGACGGATTCTAACATTTTACCTACAACAGACGTTAAACTAACAGGCCTATAATTCCCCGCCTTTTGCCTGCCACCCTTCTTAAACAACGGCGTAACATTAGCCGTTTTCCAATCTTCCGGCACTTCCCCGGAATCCAGCGACGTCTGGAAAATAACCACCAAGGCATCTACGATCTCCTCCGCCATTTCTTTCAGGACCCTCGGATGCATTCCATCCGGTCCTGGGGACTTGTCCACAATCAGTCCCTTCAGTCTGTCGAGCACCACCTCTCTAGTAACAGTAATGTCATCGAGACCCTCCAGTCCTACCACCTTTCCATCTCTAACACCCGGCAAATTATTCACGTCGTCCTCCGTGAAGACCGAAACAAAAAAGTTATTCAAGACCTCCGCCATATCCCCATCCCCTACCACTAAGTCCCCCTTCTCATCCTCTAAGGGACCAACGTTCACCCTAGCCAGCCTCTTCCTTTTTATATATTTATAAAAACTCTTGCTATCCTTTTTTATATTAAGCGCTAGCCCAGCTTCATAGTTTCTCCTACCCTCCTTTATCAACTTCTTTGTCAATCTTTGTTGACATTTAAACCTCTCCCAATCCTCTTCTCGTCCACTACTCTTAGCTACTCTAAATTCCTCCGCTTTTAATTTAACACTTTCCTTTACCTCCTTCGTTATCCACGGCTTATTACCTCTCCTCCTACGGTCCTTTTTGACCATCGGAATAAATTTCTGCTGAGCACCAAGAAAGATCTCCTTAAAGATCCTCCACTGCTCCTCAGCAGACCTACCTTCCAACGCACTCCCCCAGTCCACATTCGCCAATTCTTCTCTCATCCTACCGTACTCCCCTCTATTCAAACAAAGGACGCGTGTCCGGGAACCCACTTTCTCCTCCTCCATCTGCACCAGAAACTCCACCATACAATGATCACTCAAGTTCCCGAATTCTACCCGCCTCATTACATAGCACCAGATCCAAGATAGCTCGCTCCCTCGTCGGCTCCAACACACATTGTTCGAGGAAACTATCCCGGCAGCATTCCAAGAACTCCTCCTCGAGCCCACCGTGTCCAACATGGGTCGACCAATCAATATGCAGATTGAAATCCCCCATAACCACGGCCGTCCCATTCCTGCACGCCGCACTTATTTGCGCGTTAACAGCCCGCCCCACCTCCAGATCATTATTGGGGGGCCTATAGACGACACCCACCAGCGTCTTCCTCCCTTTGCTGTTCCTAATCTCTACCCACAACGAATCCACCTTCTGCTCCTTGGCTCCAATATCATCCCTCGCTACCACCCTGATGCTATCCTTAATCAGCAGAGCTACGCCCCCCCCTTTTTCCTCCCGCCTATCCTTCCTAAACACTTGATACCCCTGGACATTCAGCTCCCAGTCCCTGTCACCTTGCAGCCACGTCTCTGTAATGGCCACCAGATCATATCCATTTGTGTCGATCTGCGCCACCAACTCATCCACTTTATTCCGAATGCTTCGTGCATTCAGATAAAGTGCTTTCATCCCAGCCTTCACCTGGACCCTATTTGCTGGAACGCCACCAACCATACTCACGCCCCCTACTCCCTCTATTATTGGGACATCCTCGGCCTCTATCCTTACCTGTACCGTCTCCTTAACTTTAGACCCCGCAACGTCACCTACCCTCGCACCCTCCCCCCCTCTAATTAGTTTAAAGCCCTGTCTACAGTCCTTTTTACTCTATTAGCCAGCACTCTGATCCCAGCACGGTTCAGACCAACCCCATCCCGCCCGAACAGGTCCCACCTACCCCAATACTGGTGCCAATGCCCCATAAATTCAAACCCATTCCTCCCACACCAATCCCTGAGCCACCATAATGGAGTAATGTCCCAGACACCACCATAATGATGGTGGTGTCTGGGACATTATCTATAAGATGAATTCAATGACGTCAGGCTGTTGCGTGACCAGTCTGTGAGACAGCTCACCCGATCTTGGCACCAGCCCCCAGATGTGAGTATTGAGGATTTGTTTTGCAGGGTTGACAAGGCTGCATCCTGCAGTGTGGCCTGGCTTGGTGCTAGGAATAGTTCTGATAACTCATTGGTATCTGTTAAAATCCACCTTTGATGAGGAGCTGCCTGTTGCAGGGAGAAGTGTGATATCGAATGGTTTATTACGCAATGCCAGGTTTCCTACACAAGCCAACATTAGATCTTTAAAGGAATGTGCCTGAACCAGGTGGGAATTCAGAGAATCCTGCTCCTCTCTTACTCCAGAAACTAAAACCCAGAGCTGGGAATGCACAATCTGTCTCGCTCAGAGCCACTCCCAGCAGAATCCGTCTCGTTCAGGGTCACTCCCAGCAGAGTCCATCTCGCTCAGTGCCACTCCCAGCAGAATCCGTCTTGTTCAGGGTCACTCCCAGCAGAGTCCGTCTCGCTCAGCGTCACTCCCAGCAGAATCTGTCTCGCTCAGCGTCACTCCCAGCAGAGTCCGTCTCGCTCAGTGCCACTCCCAGCAGAATCCGTCTTGTTCAGGGTCACTCCCAGCAGAATCCGTCTTGTTCAGGGTCACTCCCAGCAGAGTCCGTCTCACTCAGAGCCACTCCCAGCAGAATCCATCTTGTTCAGGGTCACTCCCAGCAGAATCCGTCTCACTCAGCGTCACTCCCAGCAGAATCCGTCTCGCTCAGCGTCACACCCAGCAGAGTCCGTCTCACTCAGCGTCACTCCCAGCAGAATCCGTCTCGCTCAGCGTCACTCCCAGCAGAATCCGTCTCACTCAGCGTCACTCCCAGCAGAGTCCGTCTCACTCAGCGTCACTCCCAGCAGAATCCGTCTCGCTCAGCGTCACTCCCAGCAGAATCCGTCTCGCTCAGCGTCACTCCCAGCAGAATCCGTCTCGCTCAGCGTCACTCCCAGCAGAATCCGTCTCGCTCAGCGTCACACCCAGCAGAGTCCGTCTCACTCAGCGTCACTCCCAGCAGAATCCGTCTCGCTCAGCGTCACTCCCAGCAGAATCCGTCTCGCTCAGCGTCACTGCCAGCAGAATCCGTCTCGCTCAGCGTCACTGCCAGCAGAATCCGTCTCGCTCAGCGTCACTGCCAGCAGAATCCGTCTCGCTCAGCGTCACTGCCAGCAGAATCCGTCTCGCTCAGCGTCACTGCCAGCAGAATCCGTCTCACTCAGCGTCACTCCCAGCAGAATCCGTGTCTCACTCAGCGTCACTCCCAGCAGAATCCGTCTCGCTCAGCGTCACTCCCAGCAGAATCCGTCTCACTCAGCGTCACTCCCAGCAGAGTCCGTCTCACTCAGCGTCACTCCCAGCAGAGTCCGTCTCACTCAGCGTCACTCCCAGCAGAATCCGTGTCTCACTCAGCGTCACTCCCAGCAGAATCCGTGTCTCACTCAGCGTCACTCCCAGCAGAATCCGTCTCGCTCAGCGTCACTCCCAGCAGAATCCGTCTCGCTCAGCGTCACTCCCAGCAGAATCCGTCTCGCTCAGCGTCACTCCCAGCAGAATCCGTCTCGCTCAGCGTCACTCCCAGCAGAGTCCGTCTCACTCAGCGTCACTCCCAGCAGAATCCGTGTCTCACTCAGCGTCACTCCCAGCAGAATCCGTCTCGCTCAGCGTCACTCCCAGCAGAATCCGTCTCGCTCAGCGTCACTCCCAGCAGAATCCGTCTCGCTCAGCGTCACTCCCAGCAGAATCCGTCTCGCTCAGCGTCACTCCCAGCAGAATCCGTCTCGCTCAGCGTCACTCCCAGCAGAATCCGTCTCGCTCAGCGTCACTCCCAGCAGAATCCGTCTCACTCAGCGTCACTCCCAGCAGAATCCGTCTCGCTCAGCGTCACTCCCAGCAGAGTCCGTCTCACTCAGCGTCACTCCCAGCAGAATCCGTGTCTCACTCAGCGTCACTCCCAGCAGAGTCCGTCTCGCTCAGCGTCACTCCCAGCAGAATCCGTCTCGCTCAGCGTCACTCCCAGCAGAATCCGTCTCGCTCAGCGTCACTCCCAGCAGAATCCGTCTCGCTCAGCGTCACTCCCAGCAGAGTCCATCTCGCTCAGCGTCACTCCCAGCAGAATCCGTCTCGCTCAGCGTCACTCCCAGCAGAATCCGTCTCACTCAGCGTCACTCCCAGCAGAATCCGTCTCACTCAGTGTCACTCCCAGCAGAATCCGTCTCACTCAGTGTCACTCCCAGCAGAATCCGTCTCACTCAGCGTCACTCCCAGCAGAATCCGTCTCACTCAGTGTCACTCCCAGCAGATTCTGTCTCCATCAGTGCCACTCTCAGCAGAATCCGTCATGCTCACCGTCACTGCCAACAGAATCTATCTTGGTCACCGTTACTCCCACCAGAATCTGCCTCGCTCAGCGTCACTCCCAAAATAATCTGTCTCACTCAGCGTCGCTCCCAGCAGCATCTGTCTCAGTCAGTGTCCCTTCTAGCAGTGACTGCGGTCCTATAGGACATCACCTTGGTGAATAATATGTGTTTGATAGTGTGCTACAGGGTGTATAGGGTGTCAGGGAGGGGTGGTACATTTGGTGGGGGAATATGTCACATCCTTTCAGGGTGGTTTATCCATCCTTTGTCCCCACCTGGTACCCAGCTCTCACCTGTGGCCCCCTGTAGCTGTTTGCATGCGACAGCGGCCACACCCCGGGCAATGGCCTCGACAAGCCGGCTAAACCAGGTGAGGGTAGCCGACGGGTCTCAACCCTCGGTGAGATAGGGAGATGTCTATCCCAGCATGTGAAGACAGAGTCCGGCGGACTGAGCGGAAGAGACCAATGGAAGGCCCAACGGTCAAGAAGGTGGCCTCTGCAAGCATCGTGGAACACGAAGAGCAGGACAAGACACAGAAGACGTCCTGGTCATCCACTGCGCCTAGTCCCACCGCCAGCCGTCTTGACTCTTGTCTTGCCACTGGACCTAGATGGGATTTGGGAAGAGAGAGTGAGGCTGACGCTGTGCAACTCTCCCTCACTTTCATCCAAATCAAGCACTAGTTTCAACATCATCATTAGTGTCCTGTTCAACCCTTGAAGTCCTGTGGTGATGGGCGAGTGGTGAAGCAGCAGGTGTGGATACACTGGGAGCTGTAGTCACGGACCTGCACGCAGGCGGCTCAGATCTAATGGGCTTTTTCCGCTGACTGATGCAGCAGTGGAACTCGGCGTCTACCTGGGCGACTGAGCAGTCCTCTTCAGGAATGCATTGCTCACCTCCGCAGAATGAGGAAGGGGCTAGAAAAGGTGCCCGAAACATTGCCTGCTTCACTACACCCTGGCCAGTTTACTGCGACTGGCGGGGATCCCATCTTGTGGTCGAACAAACAAAATAAAACACAAGGTGACACCACTCACCACTGGCACTTGGAACGTGCGCATGCTTTTGGACAACCCTACAGCAGACAGACCAGAGAGAAGAACAGCCTTAGTTGCCAGAGAGCTTGCAAGATACAACATTGACATTGCTGCCCGGAGTGAAACTCGTCTTGCCAACGTAGGTCAGTTGACTGAAACTGGAGTTGGATACACTTTTTTCTGGAGCGGTTGCAGCAGCGATGAGCGTCGTGATGCTGGAGTTGGATTCGCCGTCAGGAGTCACCTTGTTCAGAAACTTGATAGTCTACCCAAGGGTGTGAACGACCGGCTTATGACATTACAGCTTCCGCTACAGAACAGAAGTCAAGCCACCCTGAACAGCGCCTATGCCTCCACAATGAACCCGGATGAGATGAAAGACAAGTTCTACAAAGAACTGGATGCCCTACTATCAGCAGGGAGCAGTCCCGACAAGCTGATCTTGCTTGGCGATTTCAATGCAAGAGTAGGGTGTGACTCTGCAATCTGGCAGGGAGGCATTGGGAGGCATGGAGTGGGCAAGTGTAACAGTAACGGCCTACTCTTAATGAAGACCTGTGCAGCACACGACCTCCCCATCACCAACACAACCTTCCATCTACCTATCCGTAACAAAACCTCGTGGATACATCCCCGCTCTAAGCATTGGCATCTTATCAACTACGTCATTGTCAGGAGAAAAGGCAGGCAGGATGTCAGAGTGACCAAGGCCATGTGTGGTGCTGACTGCTGGACAGATCACAGGCTCACTGTCTCCAAAATGAGGCTCCACATCAGACCCAAGAGGTGACCACAAGGAAGCAAGGTTATGAAAAGAATCAATGCTAAAGAACCCCAGCATAGAAGGCTTAGAAATCAAGCTCTGGAAACCTACACCTCGCAGGCAGCGCTGAGGATGACTGGGAATGCTTCAGGGATGCTATCCATACATCTGCGCTGAAGATATGCGGGCTCTCTACCCACAAGCAGCATGATTGGTTCGATGAGAATGATGAGGCAATACAGGCTCTATTTGTTGAAAAGCACCGTCTTCATCGGGCCTGTCAGAACGATCCATCTTCAGCTGCCAAGAAAAACGCTTTTCCCAGTGCTCACAGGACAGTGCAGAATAAACTGTGTAAAATGCAGGATGCCTGGCTGAGCGCCAAGGCAGATGAAATACAGGGATATGCTGACAGAAATGACTTGAAACGGTTCTATGAAGCCTCAACACTCTCTACAGACCTCAATCTCTCGGGAGTTCCCCCCTCCTGAGTACAGATGGTACAACTCTCGTTACAGAGAGGGCTCAGATCCTGCAGAGATGGGCTGAACAGTTTGAAGCCATCCTCAACCGACCGTCATCTATTAACGATGAGGCAATAGACAGGATTCCCCAGGTCGATACCAACAGCGCCATGGATGACCCACTGGTAGTAGCCGAAGTCACGAAAGCTGTCAGCCAGCTTTCCAGTGGCAAAGCCCCAGGGACAGATGCCATACTCACAGAGATCTATAAAGCTGCTGATCCTACACTTATCAAGAAGCTCACCGAGTCAGCTATTTACCATTTATATAGATGATCTGGAGGAGGGAACTGAGTGTATGGTGTCGAAATTTGCTGATGACACCAAGATTGGTGGAACGGCAAATTGTGCGGAGGGTGTGGAGAGTCTACAGAAGGATCTAGATAGGCTGGGCGAATGGGCCAGGAAATGGCAAATGGAATTTAATGTTGGCAAGTGCGAGGTGGTCCACTTTGGTAGGAATAATGGTAGGAAGGACTATTACTTACGTGGAGAAAAACTGCAGCAGGCGACAGTGCAGAGGGACCTCGGGGTCCTTGTGCATGAGTCGCAAAAACCCAGCCTGCAGGTGCAGCAGGTGGTCAGGAAGGCAAATGGGATGCTGGCCTTCATAGCAAGGGGGATTGAATATAAAAGTAGGGAGGTCTTGCTGCGGCTGTATAGGGCATTGGTGAGGCCACAGCTGGAGTACTGTGTGCAGTTTTGGGCGCCGTACTTACGCAAGGATATTTTGGCCTTGGAGGGAGTGCAGAGGAGGTTTACTAGGCTGATTCTGGAGTTGAGGGAGTTGAGCTATGAGGAGAGGCTGAATAAACTAGGCTTGTACTCGTTAGAGTTTAGAAGAATGAGGGGAGATCTCATTGAGACGTATAAGATGATGAATGGGATGGATAGGATAGAGGTGGAGAGACTCTTCCCGCTCAGAAAGGACAGTAGGACTAGGGGGCACAGCCTCAAGATAAAGGGGGGGGGGGCGGTTTAGAACGGAGTTGAGGAAGAATTTCTTCACTCAAAGGGTGGTGAATCTCTGGAATTCTCTGCCTGTTGAGGTGGTGGAGGCTGCCTCGCTAAATATTTTTAAGACGCGGGTTGATGGGTTTTTGATAAGCGAGGGGATTAAGGGTTATGGGGAGAGGGCGGGAAAGTGGAACTGAGCCACGACAGATCAGCCATGATCTTATTGAATGGCGGGGCAGGCTCGAAGGGCTAGATGGCCTACTCCTGCTCCTATTTCTTATGTTCTTATGAGTTGTTCCAGTCCTTTTGGAAGCAAGGATCCATTCCTCATGAACTTAAAGATGCTTCCATCGTACACCTCTACAAGAGGAAGGGCAATCAACAAGTATGCGACAACCAAGATGATCAAAGGATTGGATAGGGTGGACAGTGAGAGCCTTTTACCTCAGATGGGGCGAGCTCTACACAATCTTTGCTGACCTCACGAAAGCCTTCAACACTGTAAGCCGACAAGGCCTGTGGAGGATCATGTCAAAGTTCGACTGTCCCCCCCACCAAAATTCATTCAGATGGTACGCCAGTTCCATGATGGCCAGAGTACTGGATGGCGGAGGATCCTCTGAGGCATTCCCAGTCACCAATGGCGTCAAACAGGGCTGTGTGCTCGCACCCACACTGTTCAGCATGATGTTCACTGTCATGCTAAATGATGCCTTCCAGGACAGTGTTGCTGGAATCAGCTTCAAGTACAGAGTGGATGGGAAGCTTTTCAACCTGAGGAGACTTCAAGCTTCAAGCCAAAGTGAAAGAGACTGTTCTGAGAGATTTCCTCTTTGCTGATGACTGTGCCCTGTATGCTGGCTCAGAGCCAGAGATGCAAGTCAGTATGGACAAATTTTCCATGACTTGTGACAACTTTGGACTCACCATCAACATTAAAAAGACCGAAGTCACGCACCAGCCTGCTCCTCATGCACCGTACACAGAACCCATAATCACAATCAAAGGGCAGAAACTACAGGCAGTGGACCAGTTCACTTATCTTGGCAGCACCCTCTCCCAAGCAGTGACTATTGATACAGAAGTTACCGGCAGAATAGCAAAGGCAAGTTCTGCTTTCAGTAGACTGCGCTCCACTGTATGGGAACGTCGAGGAATCCGCCCAGCAACAAAACTGAAGGTCTACAGCGCCGTGGTACTCACTACCCTCCTGTATGCCTGTGAAACGTGGACTGTGTATCGAAGGCATGCAAGAGAGCTCAATCATTTCCACATGACTTGTCTTCACAGAATATTACACATCTGATGGCAAGACAAAGTACCAGATACTGAAGTTCTCTCTAGAGCAAGTCTACCATCAGTCCACACACTGCTGATGAGAGCGCAGACCCGGTGGGCAGGTCATGTCATCCGTATGTCAGACGAGCGCATACCCAAGCAGCTCCTTTTTGGGGAACTCTCTGCTGGAAGACGCTCACATGGAGGGCAGAAGAAACGTTTCAAAGACACACTCAAAACCTCTCTGAAGTCACTTGACATTGACACGACCACCTGGGAAACGCTGGCACAAAACCGCCCGACCTGGCACTGCCTCATCCACAAAGGCTGTCAAGCTCACGAAGCAAACTGTATTGCTGAAGTACAACTTAATCGCGAGCTGCACAAGTCCAGAGCCACCAGTGCAACAACTACAGTGTCTACACAAGTCTGTCCAATATGTGCCAGGACATTCTGTGCCCGAATTGGCCCTGATCAGTCATCTTCAAACACACTGCAACCAGCCTCAAAATGACTAATGGTGTCGAGGTCCTCATCGATGACGATGGACAAACAACAACATAAGCACACACTGCCACACCCAGGAGAAACAATACTGAAGTCTACTGTCTGCTTTTTACAATGTGTGTACAGGTGGCGATAAACTCACCTCATCAGAGTGAAAGATTGCATGCACGATGCTGTCCTTATCCTCGGCCTGGGGAAGTTTGGCTTGTTCATCCACCATTACCTGGGCCCACCTGCCACTGAGCTGAGTCCCAGGAACAGTCGCTAAGTCTCGTTTCTCACTGCTTTCCCAGAGGAAGACCATGCCAGCCAGACTGACCACAAGAACTCTCTTTCCATCTCTCGACACAAACAGGAACAGCTTAGTAGCAGACTCTGAGAGAGAGAGGGAAGAATGGATACATACAAGGGTCATAGAGGTTTACAGCATAGAAACAGATCCTTCAGCCCATCTTGTCCATGCTGCTCTTTTTTTTAAACTCCTAAACTAATCCCAATTGCCCGCATTTGGCCCATATCCCTCTATACCCATCGTACCTATGTAACTGTCTAAATGCTTTTTTAAAAACAAAATCGTACCCACCTCTATTACTACCTTTGGCAGCTTGTTCCAGACACTCACCACCCTCTGTGTGAAAAAATTGCCCCTCTGGACATTTTTGTATCTCTCCCCTCTCACCTTAAACCTATACCCTCTAGTTTTAGGCTCCCCTACCTTTGGGAAAAGATATTGACTATCTGCCTTGTCTGTGCCGTTCATTATTTTATAGACCTCTATAAGATCTCCCCTCAGCCTCCTACGCTAGTCTATCCAGCCTCTCCTTATAACTCAATCCATCAAGTCCTGATAGCATCCTAGTAAATTGATCAAGATTCCGTTGCAATCTGAGATAACTTTCATCACTGTCCACTATGCCACCAATCTTGGTGTCCAAGCATCTTCAAGGCACAAATTCCTGACTTTCTTCCTCCCAGAATTCCTGAGTTTCCTCAGCAACAAACTATGCAGGCTTCGTACCGCGAGCTGCCTCTGCCTCTGCGCACACGCCTGCCTCCACCGCAATGGTCTTCAAACAGTCACCATCTTTCTCCCACAAGAAGAGTTCTCCTGTATTCAGCAGTCCTGCCAGCCAGACACCTGCACAAACACAGAGAGAGCAGGAGTGACAGTGTGTGAGAGAGCCTTCCTCACATACACGCCCCCATCGCACACACACCATCCTCGCACAGGACGGACAGGACTGCGTCTTTTGTGCCAACAGAGACACAGGACTGAGTTACAGGGAGCTCAGAGAGAGACAGGACTGAATTACAGGGAGCTCAGAGAGAGACAGGACTGAGTTACAGGGAGCTCAGAGAGACAGGACTGAGTTACAGGGAGCTCAGAGAGACACAGGACTGAGTTACAGGGAGCTCAGAGACACAGGACTGAGTTACAGGGAGCTCAGAGAGAGAGAGGACTGAGTTACAGGGAGCTCAGAGAGACACAGGACTGAATTACAGGTAGCTCAGAGAGACACAGGACTGAGTTACAGGGAGCTCAGAGAGAGACAGGACTGAGTTACAGGGAGCTCAGAGAGAGACAGGACTGAATTACAGGGAGCTCAGAGAGAGACAGGACTGAGTTACAGGGAGCTCAGAGACACAGGACTGAGTTACAGGGAGCTCAGAGAGACAGGACTGAGTTACAGGGAGCTCAGAGAGAGACAGGACTGAATTACAGGGAGCTCAGAGAGAGACAGGACTGAGTTACAGGGAGCTCAGAGAGAGACAGGACTGAGTTACAGGGAGCTCAGAGAGACACAGGACTGAGTTACAGGGAGCTCAGAGAGACACAGGACTGAGTTACAGGGAGCTCAGAGAGACACAGGACTGAGTTACAAGGAGCTCAGAGAGACACAGGACTGAGTTACAGGGAGCTCAGAGACACAGAACTGAATTACAGGGAGCTCAGAGAGGCACAAGACTGAGTTACAGGGAGCTCAGAGAGACACAGGACTGAGTTACAGGGAGCTCAGAGAGACACAGGACTGAGTTACAAGGAGCTCAGAGAGACACAGGACTGAGTTACAGGGAGCTCAGAGACACAGAACTGAGTTACAGGGAGCTCAGAGAGACACAGGACTGAGTTACAGGGAGCTCAGAGAGACACAGGACTGAGTTACAGGGAGCTCAGAGAGACACAGGACTGAGTTACAAGGAGCTCAGAGAGACACAGGACTGAGTTACAGGGAGCTCAGAGACACAGAACTGAATTACAGGGAGCTCAGAGAGACACAAGACTGAGTTACAGGGAGCTCAGAGAGACACAGGACTGAGTTACAGGGAGCTCAGAGAGACACAAGACTGAGTTACAGGGAGCTCAGAGACACAAGACTGAGTTACAGGGAGCTCAGAGAGACACAGGACTGAGTTACAGGGAGCTCAGAGACACAGGGCTGAGTTACAGGGAGCTCAGAGACACAGGGCTGAGTTACAGGGAGCTCAGAGACACAGGGCTGAGTTACAGGGAGCTCAGAGAGACACAGGACTGAGTTACAGGGAGCTCAGAGATAGACAGGACTGAGTTACAGGGAGCTCAGAGATAGACAGGACTGAGTTACAGGGAGCTCAGAGACACAGGACTGAATTACAGGCAGCTGAGAGAGAGACAGGACTGAGTTACAGGGAGCTCAGAGAGAGACAGGACTGAGTTACAGGGAGCTCAGTGACACAGGACTGAGTTACAGGGAGCTCAGAGACACAGGACTGAGTTACAGGGAGCTCAGAGAGAGACAGGACTGAGTTACAGGGAGCTCAGAGACACAGGACTGAGTTACAGGGAGCTCAGAGAGAGACAGGACTGAGTTACAGGGAGCTCAGAGAGAGACAGGACTGAGTTACAGGGAGCTAAGAGAGACAGGACTGAGTTACAGGGAGCTCAGAGACACAGGACTGAGTTACAGGGAGCTCAGAGAGAGACAGGACTGAGTTACAGGGAGCTCAGAGACACAGGACTGAGTTACAGGGAGCTCAGAGAGAGACAGGACTGAGTTACAGGGAGCTCAGAGAGAGACAGGACTGAGTTACAGGGAGCTCAGAGAGACAGGACTGAGCTACAGGGAGCTCAGAGAGAGACAGGACTGAGTTACAGGGAGCTCAGAGACACAGGACTGAGTTACAGGGGGTGAGGGGGGTGGTGAGGAGATGAGTAGGGGGGAAGAGCAATTGTTCAGCATCGTTTACTGATTTGAAATGTACAATGCGATGGGACAGATAGAAACAGCCCCTGCTGTTGATGTTGAGCATCTTAGCGGCTCATCAACATGTCAGAAATACCATTAGTGGAGGTGGTAACACTCAGCATGTTCCTGAACAGTGGTTGCAGTTTTGGGATCTTCCTCTGTGTCCTCCCTGTTGATAGAGTGAGTAAACTCAGTCTCTGCTTATCACACAACAGAATGGCCTCTTTCTCCTAAAGGGAAACAACAATTGAGAGCAGTGAACCGTCAGGGAGGAGAGGTGCAGCAGCACATCGAGTGAGGTATAGTTCCTTTAAAAACGCACAGGCACACACACGCACACAGAAACAGACACACACGCACATGCACAGAAACACACACACAGACACAGACATGCACACACAGAAACACACAACACACACACACACAAGATTTTACATTGATTAGACAGGCAGACGTGCGCTTGGCCCAGAAACACATTAAATCGTGAGAGAAGATGCCAGCCTTGCCTCCCGATGTCATCGTACACGTGCGCAATATTTCAGTTTGGGCCATGCATGAAAGTCGTAACAGTATCTGCTAAAACTCAAGCCTGTTTGCTTAACATAGAACGTAACAGCGCAGTACAGGCCCTCTGGCCCTCGATGTTGCGCCGACCAGTGGAACCAATCTAATGACCCGCTAACCAAAACTATTCCAATGTTATCTATATGCCTATCCACTGACCATTTGAACGCCCTTAAATTTGCTTAAGGCAATTTAGCCCATTAAGGGGCAACTAAATACAATTTTCTGTGGCCCGTTCACAGGGGATAGGGGACGGGGAGGGGGGAGTGGGGGGATTGGCTAGACAGCTTTTACCTTTTTAGCTGGAACTTTGATCCAGGGCAGGATGAAAGGTCAGGGCTGGAATAGAATGAACCAATGTGTCTGGGGATAGAGGTGTGTGTGCTGTGTAGAACTCAGGTATAGTTTAGACACTGAGACTTTTTTTAGGGGTCAGCAGCTCTCTCAGACAGATCACAGTGGCTGTCCCTGAGGGAGTGCATTGGAAACTGCCAGCCCTCACCATCCCTTTTCTCAGTGCTGGCCTCCGTTAATTGGCGAGCCAGCGTGAAATTGCACTCTGGGAACGTGTTTCACATCCATTTCCAGACCCAGCGAGAGCACGCACCCAACAGACAAAAAATTCAGGCCAGAGTGTCAGAAAACTAGACCTTGAAAGAGAGTAAACAGTAAGACAGAGTGAGATAGAGAAGCGACAACCCTGGGAATAAGAACATAAGAACATAAGAAATAGGAGCAGGAGTAGGCCATCTAGCCCTTCGAGCCTGCCCCGCCATTCAATAAGATCATGGCTGATCTGTTGTGGCTCAGTTCCACTTTCCCGCCCTCTCCCCATAACCCTTAATCCCCTCTCTTATCAAAAACCCATCAACCCGCTTCTTAAAAATATTTAGCGAGGCAGCCTCCACCACTTCAACGGGCAGAGAATTCCAGAGATTCACCACCCTTTGAGTGAAGAAGTTCCTCCTCAACTCCGTTCTAAACCGCCTCCCCTTTATCTTGAGGCTGTGCCCCCTCGTCCTACTGTCTTTTTTGAGCGGGAAGAGTCTCTCCACCTCTATCCTATCCATCCCATTCATCATCTTAATAAGGAACCACTATCTGTGCCATCTATTGATTTCACTCAGCAGACAGTAAACACTGCCTACCTCTCCAATCCAGTGGAGCTGAGGCCAAGGTTTCTTGTGTTTGATGCTGCTGGACATCAGTACCTCCAGTTTCAGCTCCATGTTGTGAAATGGAGGTCTCAATCAGCCAGGGTGAGAATCAGCAGGAACCAATGGAAGGTCACACATCCAAGACATTCGCTCTGTCTCTCTCTCCACCTGATTGCTGTGTTTCTGCAGAATTTGCTGATTTCATTTTGTATTTTAAACAGCAGGACCTGAAATAGTAACAAATACCGAATCACACAACCTCCTGTTAGACACCAAAAGCAGCCTTTCTGCATGATTTATTTATTATTGTCACATGTATTATCATACAGTGAAAGGTATTGTTTCTTGCACACGAGACTGGGATTTTTTTCTCTGAAGCGTAGGAAGCTGAGGGATGATTTTATAGAGGTCTATAAAATAATGAGGGCACAGGTCAGCTAGATAGTCAAAATCCTTTCCCCCAAGGGAATCTAAAACTAGAAGCCAGAGGTTTAAGTTGTGAGGGGAGAGATACAAAAATGTCCAGAGGGGCAATGTTTTTTTACACAGAGGGTGGTGAGTGTCTGGAACAAACTGCCAGAGGTAGAAGTAGAGGCAGGTACAATTTTGTCTTTTAAAAAGCATTTAGACAGTTACATGGATAAGATGAGTATAGTGGGATATGGGCCAAATGCAGGCAATTGGGATTAGTTTAGGGGTTTAAAAAAAAGGGCAGCATGGACAAGTTGGGCCAAAGGGCCTGTTTCCATGCTGTAAACCTCTATGATGCTATACAAACAGAGTATACCATTCACAGAGAAGGAAATGATAGAGTGCAGAATATAGTATTGCTGTTATAGGGTGTAGAGACAGATCAGCTTAATGTGAGATAGGTCCATTCTGTAAAGTTAAAGTTTATTTATGAGTCACAACTAAGGCTTACATTAACATTGCAATGAAGTTACTGTGAAATTCCCCTAGTCGCCACATTCCGGCACCTGTTCAGGTCAATGCACCCTAACCAGCACGTCTTTCAGACTGTGGGAGGAAACTGGAGCATGCAGAGGAAACCCACGTGGTCACAGCAGAGAACGTGCAAAATCCACACAGGCAGTGACCCAAGCTGGGAATCGAACCCAGATCCCTGGTGCTGTGAGGCAGCAATGCTAACCACTCTGTCACTGTGCCAATGCCCAAAAATCTGATGGCAGCAGGAAAGAAGCTGTTCTTGAGATGGTTAGTATGTGACCTCAGACTTTTGTATCTTTTTCCCAATGGAGAAGGTGAAAGAGAGAATGTCCGGGGTGTGTGGGTCCTTAATTATGCTGGCTGTTTTGCTCAGGCAGTGGGAAATGTAGACAGAGTCAATGAACGGGAGGTTGGTTTGCATGATGGACTAGGCTTCGTTTACGACCCTTTGTAGTTTTTTGCGGTCTTGGGCAGAGCAGGAGCCATACCAAGCTGTGATACAACCAGAAAAAATGCTTTCAATGATGCATCTGTAAAAGTTGGCAAGAATTACAGCAGACATACCAAATTTCCTTAGTCTCCTTAGAAAGTAGAGGCATTGGTGAGCTTTCTTAACTATAACGTTGGCATGGAGGGACCAGGGCAGGTTGTTGGTAATCTGGACACCTGGAAACTTGAAGCTCTTGATCATTTTCACTTCATCCCCGTTGATGTAGACAGGAGCATGTTCTCCACTAAGCTATCTGACGTCGAAGACTATCCCCTTCATTTTGTTGACATTGAGGGAGAGATTATTGTTGCTGCACCAGTTCACCAGATTCTCTAGTTCTTTCCTGTACTCTGTCTCATTATTGTTTGAGATCTGACCCACTACAGTGGGTCATCAGTAAACCTGAAAATCAAATTGGAGTGGAATTTGGCCACACAGTTATAGGTGTATAAGGAGTATAGTAGGGGGCTGAGAACACAGTCTTGTGGGGCACCGGTGTTGATGATCGTGGTGTTATTGCCTATCCTTACTGATTGTGGTCTGTGGGTTAGGAAGTTCAGGATCTGGTCACACAGGGAAGAGCCGAGGCCCAAGCCACAGAATTTGGAGATGAGTTTTGTGGGAATAATGGCGTTGAAGGCTGAGTAGTCAATAAATAGGAGTCTGACATAGGCGTCTCTGTTATCTAGGTGATCCAGAGTTGAGTGCAGGGCCAGGGAGATGGCGTCTGCTGTGGACCTGTTGCGACGGTAGGCAAACTGTAGTGGATCAAGGCAACCTGGAAGGCCAGATTTGATTCATGCCATGACTAACCTTTCGAAACACTTCACAGTGATGGATATCAGAGCCACCAGATGATTCATCAAGGCACATTCCCTGGCCTTCGTTCTGGTACCGGGATGATGACCATCTTCTTGAAGGAGATAGGGACCTCAGATTGTTGTTAAGAGAGTTTAAAGATGTCTGCAAATACCCCTAACAATGGCTTGCACAGGATCTGAGTGCTCGTGCGGGTACCCCATCCAGGTCAGCCACTTTCTGTGGGTTGACTTTTGAGAAAGCTGCTCTGATATTTGCAATGGTGACCATGGATACAGGTTCATCCAAGGCATCTAGGATGGAGGGCATATTATCACTGACCACTAGCTCAAAATGGGCAATAAAATGCATTGAATTCATCAGGGAGGAGTGTGTTGGAGCCAGCGATTTTACATGCCTTCGTCTTGTATCCTGTTGCAGACTTTGCCATAGTCAGTGGGGCTCTGCGCGGCTGGCCTGGGATTCTAGCTTGGTCCGGTGCTGTCTTTTGGCATCTTTGATGGATCTCCTTAAGTCATATCTGGCTTTTCTTGTATAGGTCAGTGTCGCCTGCCTTGAACAGTTCAACCTGGACTTCAGCAAGCAGTGGATATCCCTGTTCATCCATGGTTTCCGGTTGGGGAACACATGGATTTGCTTCTTTGACACACAGTCTTCTAAACACCTACAAATGAAGTCAGTTCTGTAGTGGCGTACTCGTTCAGGTCGATCACAGAATTTTTAAATTCTGACTAGTCCACTGACTCCAAGCAGCCCTGTAGGAGGCTTTGGAGAGGGTATAGAAAAGATTTACCAGGATGTTGCATGGTATGGAGGGCATTAGCTTTGAGGAGAGATTGGAGAACCTTGGTTTGCTCTCACTGGAGTGACAGAGGTTGAGGGGAGACCTGATAGAAGTCTACAAGATTATGAGAGACATGGACAGAGTGGATAGTCAGAAGATTTTTCCCAGGGTGGAAGAGTCAATTACTAGAGGGACAC
The DNA here is from genome assembly GCF_965287045.1 of Carcharhinus amblyrhynchos. Classification (NCBI taxonomy): domain Eukaryota; kingdom Metazoa; phylum Chordata; class Chondrichthyes; order Carcharhiniformes; family Carcharhinidae; genus Carcharhinus; species Carcharhinus amblyrhynchos. The sequence goes on along the minus strand of NW_027649945.1, from coordinate 39,837 downwards.
AGGTTTAAGGTGAGAGGAGCAAGGTTTAAAAGAGATGCATGAGGCAGATTTCTTACACAGAGAGTAGTGGGTGCCTGGAACTCGTTTCCAGGGGAGGCAGTGGAAACAGATACGATAGTGACTTTTAAGGGGCATCTGGACAAATATATGAATAGGATGGGAACAGAGGGATATGGTCCCTGGAAGGGTAGGGGGTTTTAGTTAAGTCGGGCAGCTTGGTCGGTGCAGGCTTGGAGGGCCGAAGGGCCTGTTCCTGTGCTGTAATTTTGTTCTTTGGAAGGAAGCCAGCAATTCGGGAGGGCTGGGAGAAAGTAGGCGGGGGGGTCTGCCTCCCAGGAGGAGGTCATCCAGTAATTGTGCCGGGGGGTGGGGGGGCGGTGTCATCACTGCTTGGAGGCGGGAACCGGAATATCGGGCAGTCCCGCACCAGGTGGGGGAGGGGGGACCTGGGCTGGCCCGGGAATGGAATGCTCGCAATCGAGCTGGCCAACTAATGGGGACCTGATAGATAGGGGGCCACTATGCAGGTGCAGAGTTCCAGCATTGTGAGACTCCAGCATGAATAGGCCCCACTCCCCTGAGCTTTGAATGATATTCACCATTGCAACCTTTGCAGAGCACAGATTATGGGAGATACAAGTCTGAACACCCAGTGAAAAAACAATTGTGATTTACACCAGGTTTCCTGCAAATTCAGCACTTAGAACTTTTTGGGTAGAATCACAACCACAGGAGTTTGACTTCAGTGACAGGGAAGTTTCCGGAAACAATAATTTGGGACAAAATCAACAGTCGGTCAATCAAATGCAGAATAATTAAGGAAAGGCGGCATGAATTCATTGAAGGAAAATTGGGTTAAACAAACTTGTTGGAGTGTTTCAGAAGTAACGCAGAAGACTGATGAAGGCAGAGGTGGATTTTCAAAAGGCATTTGATAAAATAGACTTGTGAGCAAAACTCACAAGACCAGAGAAGATCAAGACCTGATAAGGCTGACTCCGCATAACCTAGGGCTGTATGAGTAAGACAAGGTCAGGGATGAAGGAGTCACTGACCTTCTTCATCAAAGGACAAGATAAAGGTACGACTGATGAGACAGAGAGTTCTAGGAGGTCAGCTGGCTGTACCATGATTTATGACATTGCTTCTGACGCGATTGCTGATCGAATTCCTCAACAAGCTCTGGTCACACAAACTGGTAATGATTATGTATAAATACTGAACTGATTCTTTACATAAGTGCGGACTTGAGAAGGAATTAGCAAGTCGTAATGACGGCTCTCCAAACTCAAGTTACTGCCACTACTGCATGCAGTCTTTAGTAAATAAAAACTAGTTATTTGGTCGGAACAAGTTTTGTTGAGTTTCTCTATCACAGTCAAGCAGCAGGAAAATTTTCTACTTCAATATTGTGGTGGGGTTGTGCGAGGCTCAGTGCTGCCAGCCTCTCATAGAAACACTGCAATGCAGAAAGAGGCCATTTGGCCCATCGAGTCTGCACTGACCGCACTCACACCAAGGCCCCAGTCCCATATCCCTATACATTTACCCGCTAATCCCTCTAACCTACATCTCTCCTTCTCTCTCCCTGGGTTACATTACTCCCCAACACTGGCTGCTCAGAGCAGCACTTCCCCACCGGCGAGGATGTGGAGATTGAAAGTTGTGGGGGGGGGGGGGGGGTTGTTGGGGTGTTGTTCAGGTTTGGGGGGGAATACCAGGGAGTTTCTCTGGATATATGGGGGTATACCAGGGGGGTTTGGGGGTATATGGGGGTATACCGGGGGGTTTGGGGGGTATACCGGGGGGTTTGGGGGGTATACGGGGGTATACCGGGGGGTTTGGGGGGTATACCGGGGGGTTTGGGGGGTATACGGGGGTATACCGGGGGGTTTGGGGGGTATACGGGGGTATACCGGGGGGTTTGGGGGGTATACCGGGGGGTATACTGGGGTATACCGGGGGGTTTGGGGGGTATACGGGGGTATACCGGGGGGTTTGGGGGGTATACCGGGGGGTTTCTCGGGGCCGCTCTCGCTCACCGTTACATCCGGGTCCCGCCGCCGCCGGTTGGAGTCTCCGCGCGGAGCCGCGGCCCAGCAACCGCCAAAGAGCCGACAGCAACCCCGGCAAGAGAATCCCTGGGAGGACCAGAAACTGGGAGGACCGAGAACTGGAGGACCGGGGGGGGGGGGGGAAGGGGAAACAGCGGGGAGGAGCTGATGGGGGTTTGGGTGAGTGGGTGGTGGGGGTTGGGTGATGAGGGGTGGGTGAGGGGGTGGGCGATGAGGGGTGGGTGAGGGGGTGGGCGATGAGGGGTGGGTGAGGGGGTGGGCGATGAGGGGTGGGTGAGGGGGTTGGGTGAGGTGGTGATGAGGGGGTGGGCGATGAGGGGCGGGTGAGGGGGTTGGGTGAGGTGGTGATGAGGGGGTGGGTGATGAGGGAGTGGGTGAGGGGGTGGGTGATGAGGGGTGGGTGAGGGGGTTGGGTGAGGTGGTGATGAGGGGGTGGGTGATGAGGGAGTGGGTGAGGGGGTGGGTGATGAGGGGTGGGTGAGGGGGTTGGGTGAGGTGGTGATGAGGGGGTGGGTGATGAGGGAGTGGGTGATGAGGGGTGGGTGAGGGGGTTGGGTGAGGTGGTGATGAGGGGGTGGGTGATGAGGGGTGGGAGAGGGGGTTGGGTGAGGTGGTGATGAGGGGGTGGGTGATGAGGGTAATGAGATGTTGCAGAATATCTGGAGGCTGATCAACGCCTCAGTGAGAGAAGATTCTCGGTTTCCAGTCCAATCTATCAGCTCCGTGAGTAAGACAGTATATTGTGACAGCAAACCCAGAGTTTGAAATAAACTTCTTTAATTTGTTCATCAGTTAAATTCAACTCAATGATTGAAGCTGATTGGCAATGCAACAGAATCAGACAGAATATCCCAACATCACTCAAATCCTAACAGCTACACTGCAGATCAGTAATTAATGAGTTAGTAACATCTTCCCAGATCCTGGGAATGGGCAGCAGGAGTCAACCAGTCAATGATGCAGCAGTTAGAACGTAAGCAGGAGTCCCAATGCAGGGAGGGATTGTATATCCCAAACCACTGCCTGTTCACACAGCAGCAGTCTGACACAGCAAGTGTCCTCTGTGTAAAATCAGAATGGATTCACAACTCTGGGCTATCTGTGTGTGTGTGTGTGAACTCTGGGCTATCTGTGTGTGTGAGTGTGAACTCTGGGCTATCTGTGTGTGTGAGTGTGAACTCTGGGCTATCTGTGTGTGTGAGTGTGAACTCCGGGCTATCTGTGTGTGTGAGTGTGAACTCTGGGCTATCTGTGTGTGTGAGTGAACTCTGGGCTATCTGTGTGTGTGAGTGTGAACTCTGGGCTATCTGTGTGTGTGAGTGTGAACTCTGGGCTATCTGTGTGTGTGAGTGTGAACTCTGGGCTATCTGTGTGTGTGAGTGTGAACTCTGGGCTATCTGTGTGTGTGAGTGTGAACTCTGGGCTATCTGTGTGTGTGAGTGTGAACTCTGGGCTATCTGTGTGTGTGAGTGTGAACTCTGGGCTATCTGTGTGTGTGAGTGTGAACTCTGGGCTATCTGTGTGTGTGAGTGTGAACTCTGGGCTATCTGTGTGTGTGAGTGTGAACTCTGGGCTATCTGTGTGTGAGTGTGAACTCTGGGCTATCTGTGTGTGTGAGTGTGAACTCTGGGCTATCTGTGTGTGAGTGTGAACTCTGGGCTATCTGTGTGTGTGAGTGTGAACTCTGGGCTATCTGTGTGTGTGAGTGTGAACTCTGGGCTATCTGTGTGTGTGAGTGTGAACTCTGGGCTATCTGTGTGTGTGAGTGTGAACTCTGGGCTATCTGTGTGTGTGAGTGTGAACTCTGGGCTCCTGTATGCAGCCAATCTCACTGCATGTTGCAGACTGCCGAGCAGCAGAGAGAACATTTACTGTCCAATTCCCATTGACACCTTTGGTCTTGAGTGAGTCTATAAGCTGTTTAACCTCAGTGGGTGCCAGATGTGGCTTCACCTTCCTCTAAACCCCACTCTGCCTCCTTCCCATGACTCCACACCTTCAGCTTGCTTCTCTCTCACAAGCAGTCCACTGGTAGGTGAGAAATTGGATACCCAATGGACTGGGAACTGGGGAAATGAGAGGAGCAGAGTGGGAATGAGTGATAAGGAGTGGGCCTGAGGTAACGAGAATAGAAATATCAGCAATTGGAGACACATAAACTCCAGCTCCGAGCATGACTGGAGCTGTTCCCGAATCATCAGCAGCGACTGTCATTGTAAATGTAACTATGCAGAGCCAGAGGGTCAGCACTGATTAGTGTTTGAATTGATAAAACGGGGCAATCAATCAGCATATAAACAGTAATGTAATCTTGTCCAGTCAATATATGTCACTGATGTCAGGTGAATATTGACCTGGACCCTGGGAAAGATTTAACTGCTCCCTCACTGAACATGGATATCAGAGAAAAGACAAACCCTCAGCTTAATGTCTCATCTGGAAGGTGGCCCCTCTGACAGTACGGCACTCCCTCAGTACTGACTCTCTGACAGTGTGGCACTCCCTCAGCATTGACCCTCTGACAGTGCGGCACTCCCTCAGCACTGACCCTCTGACAGTGCGGCACTCCCTCAGTACTGACCCTCTGACAGTGCAGCACTCCCTCAGTACTGACCCTCTGACAGTGCGGCACTCCCTCAGTACTGACCCTCTGACAGTGCGGCACTCCCTCAGCACTGACCCTCTGACAGTGTGGCACTCCCTCAGCACTGACCCTCTGACAGTGCGACACTCCCTCAGCACTGACCCTCTGACAGTGCGGCACTCCCTCAGCACTGACCCTCTGACAGTGCGGCACTCCCTCAGCACTGACCCTCTGACAGTGCGGCACTCCCTCAGCACTGACCCTCTGACAGTGTGGCACTCCCTCAGTACTGACCCTCTGAGAGTGCACATGCTGGGCGTACCTGCAGTTTCGGTGTGTGAAGTGTGGACCCAGTGAATGTGGAACTGGGGGCCTGTGGGACTGTGGGCGTGCAAAGGATCAACCAGGGTTGTGGGGCCTCATATCTGGCCCTGGGCAGCGTGGGCTTCTGGTGTGGGCCTGCAGGGTGTGAGCCTCAGTCTGGGCTCTCCCCCTACTGTATCTTATATAGATTGGACATGGTGATGTACGATTCATCGGGAGGGGCAACAGGGCTGCCAGGGAAGTTTGAGCCCACATTGGTGCTTCTGACCCCAGGCCTCTCTGTGACCTGAGCGCTCTCTTCCATACAAGCTGCTCCACCATGTGGGATGTCCCCAGGCAGGGGGCCCAACGAGTTGCAGTGAGTCCCCACCCTGCCACGGAGTTGAATGCCTCGGGAGAGGCAGGATGGAGGGCCAGAGGCTCCCTTACACATGCGGGCTCCCCTCTCAGGCTCCACTGCCTTGTTGTGTGGCTCAGGGGTGTGCGCTGCAATCTGTGGGATGCTGGTTCTGATGTTTCCTGCTCTCTCCACTGTGGGATCGGCTGATAAGAGCAGCTCCCTCTCGATGTTGCTGTCGCCCTCAGCAGCCTCGCAGACTGCGGACAGGTTCCGATGGCACATCTGGGCTCCTTTGATCTGAATCATATCCACTCTGCTCACCATCACATCCAGGAAGATGTATGGATTAAAACTCACTTCACCCACCTGTAACAGAGCACACAACACTCAGCGCTGTGATACTGCCGCAAGACGCAGAGCTGTGCCACTGGCGCGGGTCCCATCTATACTGTCCCCCATCAAACACTCCCACCTTCTGTGCTAAGCCTTACCTTGCCGGGTTTCATGTAGATACGTTCCAGGGCACATTTAGGATTTGGGACTTTAGGCCAAATGTGAGGTTTGATCCTGTTGAGGAAAGAAATGAGTGAGTTTCTTGTTTGCTGTGAGAGGATGGCTCAGTATCTGAGCAAGAAGCTCGCATTCCTTATCTCTCACACACTCCATCTTTGTGCTGCCCTCTGATGTAGCAGTCTAATGTAGCTGGGGGGAGCGAGATGTGGATATGTATTGCTCGCGTGTCGGGTAGAGGTGGTGTCATGGAATATTCCTGGCATGGAAGGACTAAGTTACGAGGAAAGGTTGGAGAAACTGGGGCTCTTCTCCTTAGAAAGACGGAGATTAAGGGGGGATCTGATAAAGGTGTATAAAATAATGAAGGGAATAGATAGAGTCAGTAGTGATAGGCTTTTCCCTAGATTGGGGACAATTACGAGAGGTCACGATCTAAGGGTGAGGGGGGAGAAGTATAATTTGGATATGAGAGGAAGGTTTTTGACGCAGGGGGTGTGGAACGCGCTACCAAGTAAGGTGGTGGAGGCAAGCACATTGGACTTGTTTAAGGTTTACTTAGACAGACACATGAGCGAAACAGGGATGGAGGGTTATAGTAGACGGTATTAAATAGGGTCAGAGCCTCGGGACGACACCGGAAATGTAGTATTACATGTTAATGTTTTGTCTTTTTATTCCACAGGGTCGGTCCACCTTGTTGTCAAACGAGGGGCATGCACACGGTGGGTCGTGCGTGGGCTGCTCTTGGAGGTGGCCTAGTATTTCGTGTCGTTGTGTGTGCTTAATCCTGGACCAGCAGTCGGGCACCGCAACAGCTCAGTGACTATCACTGCTAGCTGTGCAGATACATGGATTTGGGACGGTGTCTGTGGGAGTTTGCGCATTCTCCCTGTGGTTGCGTGGGTTTCCTCTGGGTGCTCCGGTTTCCTCCCACACCCCAAAGATGTGCTCTTAGGCTGATTGGTGTACCAAATTGACACTATTCTCTCCTGAATCTGGCTACATTAAGGGTTCCATTAACATACACACAGGGCAGGGTAGGTGTAGGGAGATGCGGTGGCGCGGGCTCGTTGGGCCAAAGGGCTTGTTTCCCATGCTGGGTTGTTCTTTGTTCTTTGTTATGTTATTCCATAGAATGGTTCCAGTCCTGAAGGACGCTATTCTGATAATCATATCCATGCCGGCTCTTTGAAGGATCATTCAGGGATTACCCATTCCAAATCCTAACCACTCGCTGTGTGAATCTGTCTCCACCACACTCTCAGACAGTACATTCCAGATCCTAACCACTCACTGTGTGAAACTGTCTCCACCACACTCTCAGACAGTGCATAGAATCAGAAAAACTATAGCACAATACAGGCCCTTCAGCCCACAAAGTTGTGCCAAAGATGTCCGTCCCTTAGAGATTACTAGGCTTATCTATAACCCTCTATCTTACTAAGTCCCATGTACTTATCTAAAAGTCTCATAAAAGATCCTATCGAACCCACCTCCACCACCGTTGCCGGCAGCCCATTCCACGCACCCACAACACTCTGAGTGAAAAACTTACCCCTGACATCTTCTCTGTACCTATTCCCCAGCACCTTAAACCTGTGTCCTCTCGTGGCAACCATTTCATCCCTGGGAAAAAGCCTCTGAGAATCCACCCTATGTATACCTCTCAACATCTTATACACCTCTATCAGGTCACCTCTCATCCTTCGTCTCTCCACGGAGAAAAGGCCGAGCTCTCTCAACCTATCCCCATATGGCATGCTCCCCAATCCAGGCAACATCCTTGTAAATCTCCTCTGCACCCTTTCTATGGCTTCCACATCCTTCCTGTAATGAGGCGACCAGAACTGCGCACAGTACCCCAAGTGGGTCTGACCAGGTCCTATCTAGCTGCAACATTATCCCTTGACTCGTAAACTCAGTCCCTCGATTGATGAAGGCCAGTACACCATACGCCTTCTTGATCACATCCTCTACCTGCGTAGCTGATTTGAGCATCCTATGAACTCAGACCCCAAATCCTTCTGATCTTCCACACTGCCAAGAGTCCTACCATTAATATTATATTCTGCCATCCTATGTGACCTGCCAAAATGAGCCACTTCACACTTATCTGGGTTAAACTCCATCTGCCACTTCTCCACCCAGTCTTGCATCCTATCTATGTCTCGCTCCAACTTCTGACATCCCTCCAGACTATCCACAACACCACCAACCTTTGTGTCATCAGTAAACTTACCAACCCATCCCTCCACTTCCTCATCCAGGTCATTTATAAAAATCACAAAGAGTAAGGATCCCAGAACAGATCCCTGGGGCACTCCACTGGTGACTGACCTCCATGCAGAAAAACACCCATCTACAACCACTCTCTGCCTTCTGTGGGCAAGCCAGTTCTGGATCCACAAAGCAATGTCCCCTTGGATCCCATACTCCCTCACTTTCTCAATAAGCCTTGCATGGGGCACCTTTTCAAATACCTTGTTGAGGTCCATATATACTGCATCTATTGCTCTTCCTTCATCAATGTATTTAGTCACATCTTCAAAAAATTCAATCAGGCTCGTAAGGCATGATCTGCCTTTGACAAAGCCGTGCTGACTATTCTTAATCATATTATACCTCTCCAAATGTTCATAAGTCCTGCCTCTCAAGATCTTCTCCATCAACTTACCAACCACTGAGGTTAGACTCACTGTACACAACATTCCAACTCATGCCTCACACAAGTTCATCATAAACTCTTTATTCTTGTAATCTATGCCCTTGTTAATAAACCTCAGGATACATAAGAACATAAGAAATAGGAGCAGGAATTGGCCATCTAGCCCTTCGAGCCTGCCCCTCCATTCAATAAGATCATGGCTGATCTGAAGTGGATCAGTTCCACTTTCCTGCTTTCTCCCCATAACCCTTAATTCCCCTATCTACCCGTGACTTAAATATATTCAGCGAGGTAGCCTCCACCACTTCAACGGGTAGAGAATTCCAGAGATTCACCACCCTTTGAGTGAAGAAGTTCCTCCTCAACTCTGATCTAAACTGCCCTCCCCCTTATCTTGAGGCTGTGCCCTCTAGTCCTGCTATCCTTTCTAAGCGGGAAGAATCTCTCTACCTCTACCCTATCCATCCCTTTCATTATCTTATACGTCTCTATAAGATCCCCCCTCATCCTTCTAAACTCCAACGAGTACACACCCAGTCTATTTAGTCTCTCTTCATTGTCCAACCCCCTCATCTCCGGTATCAACATAGTGAACCTCCTCTGCACTCCCTCCAAGGCCAAAATACCCTTGTGCAAGTACGGCGACCAAAACTACACATAGTACTCCAGCTGCGGCCTCACCAGTGCCCTGTACAGTTGCAGCAAGACCTCCCTACTTTTATATTTTATCCCCCTCGTTATAAAGGCCAACATCCCATTCGCCTTCTTGATCACCTGCTGATCCTGCAGACTGAGTTTTTGCGATTTGTGCACAAGGACCCCCAGGTCCCTCTGCACTGTAGCATGCTGCAGCTTTTCGCCCTTTAAATAATAATCCTTCCTACTATTATTTTTGCCAAAGTGGATAACCTCACATTTGCTAACATTATACTCCATCTGCCAGGTCCTTGCCCACTCGCTCAGCCTATCCAGGTCTCTCTGCAGACTTTCCACACCCTCCACTCAATTTGCTTTTCCACTCATCTTCGTGTCATCAGCAAATTTTGTCACCCTACACTCAGCCCCCTCCTCCAGATCATCTATGTAAATGGTAAATAGCTGAGGCCCCAGCACCGATCCCTGGGGCACTCCACTAGGCACCAACCGCCAACCAGAATAGCACCCATTGATACCAACTCTCTGCTTCCTATTAGACAGCCAATCCTCTATCCACACTAACACCTTACCCCCAACTCTGTGCACCCTAACCTTCTGAAGCAACCTTTTATGAAGCACCTTATCAAACGCCTTCTGGAAATCTAAAAACACATCCACCGGTTCCCCTCTGTCTACCACACTAGTCACATCCTCATAGAAATCCAATAAATTCGTCAAACACGACCTCCCCTTAACGAATCCGTGCTGCGTCTGCTCGATCAAACCATTCTCTTCTAGGTGCTTCGCTATTTCTTCTTTGATGACGGATTCTAGCATTTTTCCAACTACAGACATAGTTGGAAACTACAGACAATATGCTTTATTAATACTCTGTCCACCTGTCCTGCTACCTTTGACGTTTATGCACATACACATCCATGTCTTTCTGCTCCTGCCACTTCTTTACAGATGTACCCTTTATTTTATGTTGTCTTTCCATGTTGTTCCTATCCAAGCGCATCACCTCACACTTCTCTGCATTGAACTTCATCTGCCACCTTTCTGTCCACTCCATCAGCTTGTCAATGTCCTTTTGCATTTCTACACTGTCCTCTTCACAGTTTACAATAATTCCAAGTTTTGTATGATTCATCAGTTTTCAAACTGTCTCCAGTGCACCCAACTCTAGGCCATTAACATATATGCGAAACAGCAAGGGTCCCAAGAGTGACTGGTGGAGTGGAAAATGGGGGTGCAGTGGGTGTAGGAAAGGTGTGATGTACCTCTTGTCACCAAGTTTATTCATTAGTGTCACAAGTCGGCTTACATTAACATTGCAATGAAGTTAGTGAAAATTCCCTAGTCTCCGCACTCCAGCATCTGTTTAGGTACACAGAGGGAGAATTTAGCATGGCCAATGTACCTAACCAGCACAAAAGGAGACATGCAAGGATACTGGCAGGTAGAATAAAGGAAAATCCAAATGTTGTTTTTCAGGTATGCTAAGGATAACTAGGAAAAGGGTAGCAGTCATTAAGGACCACATTATGTACATATATTAGGAGCAAGAGGGTAGCCAGGGAAAGAGTTGGCCCACTCAAGGACAATGGAGGGAAGTTTTGTGTGGAGCCACAGGAAGTGGGTGAGATCCTTGATGAGTACTTTGCATTGGTATTCACTAAGGAGAGGGGTATGGGGAATGTTAAGGTGAGGGAGGAGTGTTTGAATACTCTCGGGCAGGTAAATATAATGAAGGAGAAAGTGTTGAGTATCTTTAAATGCATTAAGCTGGACAGATCCCCAGGTGAAGAAGGTTTCAGCAATAAGGAGGATTGTTGGAGCTGGAGGAGGTTACAGAGATAGGGAGAGTTCTGGGACTGCTGGAGGAGGTGACAGAGAGAGGGAGGGGGTGGAGGGGCTGGAGGAGGTAACAGAAATAGGGAGGGGCTGGAGGAGGTAACAAATAGGGAGAGCGTAGGGGCTGGAGGAGATAACAGATATAGGGAGGGGCGTAGGGGTTGGAGGAGGTTACAGAGATAGGGAGGGAGTGTAGGGGCTGGAGGAGGTTATAGAGATAGGGAGGGGTGTAGGGGCTGGAGGAGATAACAGATATAGGGAGGGGTGTAGGGGCTGGAGGAGGTTACAGAAATAGGGAGGGGCGTAGGGGCTGGAGGAGGTTACAGAGATAGGGAGTGGTGTGGTTTGGAGATGAAGAAACAACTTTGTTTCCACAGATGATGTCACTGAAAGTGCATTTTTATACGAAAACCATGTGGGTGGCACAGTGGTTAGCACTGCTGCCTCTCAGCACCAGGAACTCGAGTTTGATTCCTGGCAGCACGGTGACACAGTGGTTAGCACTGCTGTCTCACAGTGCCAGGGACCCGGGTTCGATTCCCGGCTTGGGTCACTGTCTGTGGAGTCTGCACGTTCTCCCCGTGTCTGTGTGGGTTTCCTCTGGGTTCTCCGGTTTCCTCCCAGACCCCATGCTGGTTAGGGTGCATTGGCCACACTCAATTCTCCCTCAGTGTACCCGAACAGGGGCCGGAGTGTGTGGCGACTAGGGGATTTTCACAGTAACTTCATTGCAGTGTTAATGTAAGCCTATTTGTGATTAATAAATAAACTTTAAAAGCTGATTTGAACTGACTGATTTGGAAGTTGCTGGATTTGATTTTCACAGGGTTCAGCTGAGGACGTGGATGATGCCTTCAACAAACAGATTCGAGTAAACCTCAACAAACTGGAGCCAGCCGCAGCCCGGCAGGATGTAGGATTGGGAAAGGAACACAAATTCCCATCTCTCTGCTCCCAACTTCACCAGAATCCTGGAAAACTGTGATGAATAACTCATTCAATCCTGGGGCCACCAAGATAATTAACTTGATTCACACCGGTGGAATTTACCAGAACAATACCAACAAACACAACAACAGAGGGAGAGTGTACATGGGGGTGTGGGAGGGGGAATGGGGGGTAGAGTCAGTGATAGGGGAGAGTGTACATGGGGGTGTGGGAGGGGGGAATGGGGGGGAGAGTCAGTGATAGGGGAGAGTGTACATGGGGGTGTGGGAGGGGGAATGGGGGGAGAGTCAGTGATAGGGGAGAGTGTACATGGGGGTGTGGGAGGGGGAATGGGGGGGAGAGTCAGTGATAGGGGAGAGTGTACATGGGGGTGTGGGAGGGGGGAATGGGGGGGAGAGTCAGTGATAGGGGAGAGTGTACATGGGGGTGTGGGAGGGGGAATGGGGGGAGAGTCAGTGATAGGGGAGAGTGTACATGGGGGTGTGGGAGGGGGGAATGGGGGGAGAGTCAGTGATAGGGGAGAGTGTACATGGGGGTGTGGGAGGGGGGAATGGGGGGGAGAGTCAGTGATAGGGGAGAGTGTACATGGGGGTGTGGGAGGGGGAATGGGGGGAGAGTCAGTGATAGGGGAGAGTGTACATGGGGGTGTGGGAGGGGGAATTATGACACATTATAATTGGTGGTGGTAAATGTTGTTAACAGGGGCTGACCTGTTCTCCCAGAATAGTGCACTCAGGCCAAAAAGAAAGAAGAAAAGCAGGATCAGCAAGGAGATTGTTAGCTTGACACCTGTAAAAAAAAACAAGCCAGAAAATCAACATGTATCAGGTTTGTGAGGTTACAATGTCCCTGTCTCATTTAAAACACATTGAAAAAGTAAACACTGCATGTTTTAATGTTCTATACTGTACCTTTGTATGTGTTTGTATGTTCGTACTGACTACAATATCATCACAGAATGCCATAGGAAGCATTGAGGTTGTGAGAATTAAAAACCTTTTTACCCAGAGGGGGGTGAGGGTCTGGAATGTGCTGCCTGGGAGGGTGGTGGAGGTGGGATGCCTCACATCCCTTAAAAAGTACCTGGATGAGTGCTTGGTACGTCATAACATTCAGGGCGATGGGCCAAGTGCTGGTAAATGGGATTAGTTGGGAGTTCAGATATTTTTAATGTGTTGGTGTAGAATTGATGGGCCGAAGGGCCTTTTCTGAGCTCGATGATTCTGTGACACTAACCATTGCTGGGGAGAACAATCTAGATATTTGAGTTCCCAAAGTTTGTTCACCATCTACAAGACACAAGTCAAGAGTGTGATGGAATATTCTCATAGAAACATAGTAAATAGGAGCAGGAGTAGGCCATTCAGCCCTTCGAACCTGCCCCACCATTCAATATGATCATGGTTGATCATGCACTATCAATATCTCAGTCCCACTTTCTCTCAATATTCCTTGATCCCTTTTGCCACAAGGGCCACGTCCAGTTCACCCTTGAACATATTTAACAAGCTGGCCCCAACAGCTTTCTGTGGTAGAGGATTCCACAGGTTCATAACTCTGAGTGAAGAAATTCTTCCTCATCATCCTAAGGCGTTCTATAGATATGTTAAGAACAGAAGATTGGTTAGGGCAAGATCAGGGCCAGTTAGAGACAGCAGTGGGAATTTATGTGTGGAACCGGAAGAGATTGGAGAGGCATTGAACCAATATTTCTCTTCGGTATTCACGCAGGGAGACATGAATGTAGCTGTGGAGAACACTGGGTTACAGGGTTGTAAACTGAATAGTATTGAAGTAGATAAGGAGGATGTACTAGCTATTCTTGAGGGTTTGAAAATAGATAAGTCCCCTGGGCCGGACGGGATTTACCCTAGGATTCTCTGGGAGGCAAGAGAGGCGATTGCAGAGCCTCTGGCACTGATCTTCAGGTCGTCGTTGGTCACAGGTATGGTGCCGGAAGACTGGAGGATAGCGAATGTTGTCCCATTGTTTAAGAAGGGGAACAGAGACTTCCCCGGGAATTATAGACCGGTGAGTCTTACTTCTGTTGTGGGCAAAGTTTTAGAAAAAATTATTAGGGATAGGATTTATAGTTATTTAGAGAGTAATGTATTGATTGGAGATAGTCAGCATGGTTTTGTGAAGGGTAGGTCGTGCCTTACTAACCTTATTGAGTTTTTTGAGAAAGTGACCAAAGAGGTGGATGGGGGTAAGGCAGTTGACATGGTATATATGGACTTTAGTAAGGCGTTTGATAAGGTTCACCATGGAAGGCTGCTGCAGAAAATGCAGATGTATGGGATTGAGGGTGATTTAGTTAATTGGATCAGGAATTGGCTAGCAGATAGGACACAGAGGGTGGTGGTTGATGGTAAGTATTCGTCATGGAGTTCGGTTACAAGTGGTGTGCCTCAGGGATCTGTTTTGGGGCCACTGCTGTTTGTAATTTTTATAAATGATCTGGATGAGGGTATAGTTGGGTGGATCAGTAAATTTGCTGATGACACCAAAGTCGGAGGAGTGGTAGATAGTGAAGAGGGGTGTCATAGTTTACAGAGAGACTTGGACAAGTTGCAGAGCTGGGCCGAGAGGTGGCAGATGGAGTTTAATGCGGAAAAGTGTGAGGTAATTCACTTTGGCAGGAATAACAGATGTGTAGAGTATCGGGCTAACGGTAGGACTCTGAATAGTGTTGATGAACAGAGGGATCTAGGTGTATGTGTACATAGATCCCTGAAAGTTGGGAATCAAGTAGATAAGGTAGTTAGGAAGGCATACGGTATCTTGGCGTTAATTGGTAGGGGGATTGAATTTAGGAGCCGCAACGTCATGTTGCAACTGTACAAAACTCTGGTGCGTCCGCACTTGGAGTATTGTGTGCAGTTCTGGTCCCCACATTATAGGAAGGATGTGGAGGCTTTGGAGAGGGTGCAGAGGAGGTTTACCAGGATGTTGCCTGGTATGGAGGGGAGGTCCTATGAGGAGAGACTGAGGGATTTGGGGTTGTTTTCGTTAGAAAGAAGGCGGGTAAGAGGGGACCTTATTGAAACATATAAGATGATTAGAGGTTTAGACAGGGTGGATAGTGATAGCCTTTTTCCTCAGATGGAGAAAGCTAGCACGAGGGAGCATAGCTTTAAATTAAGGGGTGGTAGTGTAGCCAAACAGGCCATCTAAGATGGCGTTTTGTAAAGCACTCTGGGACAACTGGGCAAGAAACTAAACTGACAGGCTGCAGTTTAAAGACAGACAAACAGGCTGCAACCCTGATGAGTGAATACACAGGATATGGGCCATCTCCAGGATGAATGAGACTTTCTGATCACACTGGGTTGTGTGCCAGACGTAAAGGCACCGTGAATCCTTATTTAGGAGGAAGGTATGTGACCTATGTGCCTACAACACCTACAGGCATGGTCGCCAGGGACACAGTAAAAAGTCTGACAACACCAGGTTTTAGTCCAACCTATTTATTTGATAATATACTCGCAAGCTTTCGGGTTAGCCCCTTCGAAGGGGCTAACCCGAAAGCTTGCAAGTATATTGTCAAATAAATAGGTTGGACTAAAACCTGGTGTTGTCAGACTTTTTACTGTGTTTACGCCAGTCCAACACCGGCATACCCACGCCAGGGACACACCCAGAGATTGGTGTGGTAGCACCTGATTGGACTCTTATCGATCAGGGCGATCAAGTCCTGATCGATTGATTGGCAATGGCCAAAAAAAGGGCGTGAAACCAAACGGGGTATAAAGGATGCTGCACAACCAGGAATCTCTCTCTCTCTGACCCCACGAACAAGCTACAACAATGGTGAACATCGCCAGCAAGAGGAGAGCCACCACACCCGAGAAGGAAGAAAGAGAGACTACAGCCAGAATGCCAGACCAGAGCAAAGGACCAAACTACACAGACAACTACCAAGACCAGCACACAGATAAAGGCCAGTATCTGTTTGGGTATTTGTCAATCACACAAAGTTCAGTCAAGGTCTTGTATTGTACTTGAATTCTAGCATTTCTGTAAGATAACTTATTGTTGGTCGGGTGGGTGATTATTGATTGTGTGGGTTTAATTAAATACTGTTTGTACTAATAAGACGTCTACTCAATTATTTGTCCATCGTATAAGGGTTAAAACAGGCTGATTTTTACAACAGTAGATATAGGATGGATGTCAGAGGTAGGTTCCTTACCCAGAGGGTGGTGAGGGATTGGAATGCCCTGCCTGCTGCAGTTGTAAATGCGCCTAGTTTGGGGGCGTTTAAGAGATCCGTGGATAGGTTTATGGATGGAAAGGGATTGGTTTAGGTTAGAGGGTCATTGCTTTTTTAATTGGTCGGCGCAACATCGTGGGCCGAAGGGCCTGTTCTGCGCTGTAATGTTCTATGTTCTATGTTCTATCTCAGTCCTGAATGACTTATCCCTTATTCTTAGACTGTGACCCCTAGTTCTGTACTTCCCAACATCAGGAACATTCTTCTCCCATCTAGCCTGTCCATTCCCAGCAGGATTTTAGCTGTTTCTCTGAGGCCCTCTCACACTTGCTTAGATGGCTATAGATCCTGCAAAAACTCAAGAAGCTGAACACCAGCCATGACAAAACAGCTCTCTGAGTTGGCACCCCATCTACCATCCTAAACTGTCCACCTCTCTCCACTTCTGATACACAGTGGAAACAGTGTGTGTCATCTACAAGATGCACTATAGCAACTCACCAAGGCTTTTTCAGCAATACCCTCTGAACTCAGGACCTGTACCTAGAAGGACAAGGATATCTGATGCACGGGAACCATCCTGACTTGGAAATATATCGTGATTCCTTCCCTGTCATCCTGGAACTCCCTCCCTCAGCACTGTGGGTGTATCAGAACACATGGATTCCAGCAGTTCAAAAAGGCCACCACTTTCTCAAGGACAATTAGGGATGGCGAATCAGTGCTGGCTTGTGACACCAACATCATGTGAACAAATCAAAAGAGAGTTTGGACTCTAAGAGCTCATGCAAGCTGAGCTTCAATCCTCTCACATGTAGTGGGTTGTTACAGGGTCAGCATCATGATGTTGCCAAGACAGAATCTGATTAAGCAGGATCGTATTGAATGATGGAACGTGAGCAGTGGACTGAGTGACCTACTCCTCCTCATTCTTATTTACATTACGACGTGTCCACGTTCACTTGATCTGTTCAATCTACAAAAATATACACAACACACACAGGCCATTCAGCCCCATCAGTCTGTGCTAGTATTTACCCTCCACACCTAATCATTCCAGTCACATTCACCCACCCTCCACCCAAACCCTCATCATCATTTCCTCCAATCACCTCTCTAATTCAATCCTGAATATTGATGCTGTTTCTGTCTTAATCATTCAGCCAGGAAATGAGTTCTACACTTTCACAACTCTCTAAAGATGTTTCTCACGCTCACTGTTCCAAACCCCTGCTATTTAAGCTTGTATCTCTGTGGCTCTTGTTCCAGAGCCTTCACTCACTGCGGACACTCTGACCAGGATTTTACCGGCGTGCCCGCCCCAATTCCAGGGACAGACAAGGCTCGGAGAATAGCATTCTCCGTTGGCCTCAGGCAGACAAAATTCCACCCTCCGTATCGATGTAACTTGTCCCAAACTTTCATCATTTTAAACATTGTTGAATTTCTTACAATCCATGTGTGGGTAATTCCCACACACATTGTGTGTGTCTGTTAGTACACATTAGCAAGTTCTATCCAGATAGACTCATGGTGCTTGCTGAGTGACTGTACCTGTACTCAATGTGGAGGCACTTGATGGGGTTTTGAAATTCACAGTTTGACTCCAATCACTCCATATTCCTCTGAAATAGTCATGATCAGGGATCGAGCGTATCCGAACCATGTACTTGGAGTTTGGAATCAAATTCTTCATCAATAGTCTGACTGAGCAGACAGTTACATTCAGGAGCTGATGGGGCAGAGGAAGGGAAGTGAACAGAGCGTGAGTTGTCTGTATTACTCTAGACAGAGAAAGCTGCTCGATCATCTCCTTAACTGGACCTGACTGAAGGGAGAAGACCCCTTCCCCCTCACCATGGATTCTCTGTACTCACCTCCACCATGGAGAATGTCACAGTGGGTGGTGTGATGCCCTGATCTCCCCCTGCTCCCTCTTTCTCTTCAAACCTCTCTGCTTGTCCATCCCGTCACCTTTTTCTGTCTTTTGACAGTTTTATCTGGATATTGTCCTTCTTTTCCTCCTTCTTCTCCACCCTAACCTCAAACTACAAACAGCAGGAGCTCCTGAACTTCTTTGTCACTCAGATCAAGAGCATTCAATCAATTCCCTCTGCTACTGTTGCTTTAAGTTTTGGGCCTCACCCAGCCCTGGCCCTTTCTCCAGTTTCTCTTCCTCTCTCTGTCATGCTGTCTCTGAGCTGTGACCTACTTAGAGCCATAAGTTGAGGGGGTTGAACTATGAGGAGAGGCTGAATAAACTAGGCTTGTACTCGTTAGAGTTTAGAAGAATGAGGGGAGATCTCATTGAGACGTATAAGATGATGAATGGGATGGATAGGATAGAGGTGGAGAGACTCTTCCCGCTCAGAAAGGACAGTAGGACTAGAGGGCACAGCCTCAAGATAAAAGGGGGGGCGGTTTAGAACGGAGTTGAGGAGGAACTTCTTCACTCAAAGGGTGGTGAATCTCTGGAATTCTCTGCCCATTGAAGTGGTGGAGGCTGCCTCGCTAAATATATTTAAGCCACGGGTAGATAGGTTTTTGGTAGGCAACGGGATTAAGGGCTATGGGGAGAGGGCGGGAATGTGGAACTGAGCCACAACAGATCAGCCATGATCTTATTGAATGGCGGGGCAGGCTCAAAGGGCTAGATGGCCTACTCCTGCTCCTATTTCTTATGTTCTTAGTCTTATAGAACATTACAGCACAGAAACAGGCCCTTGGCCCTTCTTGTCTGTGCCGAACCATTTTTCTGCCTAGTCCCACTGACCTGCACCTGGACCATATCCCTCCACACCCCTCTCACCCATGTACTTCCTGCTCCTTTGACCCTATTCTCATTGACCACCACAGCTCTGCCTTTGGCCCATGTTAGTCGCTATTCTCTTCAGCTGTTGCCCCTCTCTGATGTAAATCCCCCCCCACCCGACCAAACAACCCTGGAATCACACCATGTTTTACAAGCTACTGCTCCATCTCCATCCTCCCTCTCCTGGAAAGTCTGAGACAATGTTGTCACCTCCCAAATCCATGCCCATCTTCCCTGAAATTCCATATTTGAATCCTCCAATCAGCTTTCTATCACAGCATGGTGCTCCAATGGCTCTTATCAAATTCACATCACTTCCCCAAACCTCCCCTCAGTGTCCTCCTCGAGCTGTCTGCAGCCTTTCACACGGTGACCGCCCCATCCTCCTCTCGCCCAGCTGGCTGGGACAGCTCCTCTCCCCCCTGCCACCGGATCCATTCTGATCTCTCCAATCAGAGCCAGAGAGTCAGTGCCAATGGGTTCTCTTTTCTCCTTGCCCTCTGTTCCCTCCCTCAGGCTCTATCCTGTACCCCACTGTTCCCCATCTATACTCTGCCCCTCGCTGACATCATCTCAAAACATAGCGTTAGATTCCCCCTGGACACTGACCACCCCCCACCCCCACCCCCACCTTCACCTCATCCCCTCCCACTCCCTTCCACCCCCTCCTCACCCATCTCCACATCCTCCCACTCCCCTCTACCCCCACCCCCACCCCACTCCCCCAGTCCCTCCTCACCCCCTCCCCTATCCCCCAGCTCCACTCCCATCCTCACTCCCCCCAGTCCCACCTCACCCCCTCCCCCACCCCCACCCCCAGCCCCACTCCCATCCTCACCATATACCCTTCTCCCCTCTCCCCTCTCCCCTAACATAAGAACATAAGAATTTATCTTATAGAGACGTACAAGATGATGAATGGGATGGATAGGATAGAGGTGGAGAGACTCTTCCCGCTCAGAAAGGATAACAGGACTAGGGGGCACAGCCTCAAGATAAAGGGGGGGGCAGTTTAGAACGGAGTTGAGGAGGAACTTCTTCACTCAAAGGGTGGTGAATCTCTGGAATTCTCTGCCCGTTGAAGTGGTGGAGGCTGCCTCGCTAAATATTTTTAAGTCACGGGTAGATAGGTTTCTGATAGACAAGGGAATTAAGGGTTATGGGGAGAGGGCGGGAATGTGGAACTGATCCACTTCAGATCAGCCATGATCTTATTGAATGGCGGGGCAGGCTCGAAGGGCTAGATGGCCTACTCCTGCTCCTATTTCTTATGTTCTTATGTTCTTATGTTTTCACCCCTCCCAGTCCCACCTCACCCTCTCCCCTACCCCCCAGCCCCACTCCCATCCTCACCCCTCCCAGTCCCACCTCACCCCTACCCCCTCCCCCACCCTCACCTCCACCTCCACCTCAGCCCCACTCCCAGTCCAGGCTCCACCCCAACACCCCCCCCCCCCCCGCCCCACCCCTCTCCACTCTCCCACTGTGGCTAAATTCTCTGACTGTTTACCCAATACCCAGGCTGGGTGACCTTCCATCTCACCCCATTTCCCCGCACTGACACACGTGCCTTGTTATGTTTGCTTGCTAGAAATCTCTGCCTTTCTGTCCTAAACATTTAAACATACTCAGTGAATGAGTCTGTCCCCCTCTCTATCTGACTTTCACCTTTGATTCTTCTTAAATCAACCGTTTGACCAAGTTTCTGACCATCTGCCTGCCATTTCTCTCCGTCTCATATTGTTTCATAATCACTGCACCTTGGGAAGTTTTATCATGGAAAAGTTTCTATAGAAATGGAAGTATTAGTTGTACTGATCACAGTTCCACAGTGAGTGTCATCTGGAACAATTGCACCCCATCACTAAGCTGTGTTAAATATTGCAGAGCTGCTTTGCATCCTTACCTGCCACTCGGAGTCTGGGGTCCGGTAGGATATCTGGTGAAGGAGATTTTTGGTTAGCTCCTGGAACCGGACACTGGGAGTGGCCCAGAGCAGCTCAATTTCCTCAGCATCCATCAGCATGGTGACATTCACTCTGTAAGGGGGGCCCGGCTTCACTACAGAGAAATCACACACTCACATCACTTCACCCTGGTGGACCTAGTACTCACACACAGCCCAGGGCACATGGACACCTCACTGCTGAGTGGAACTCAGCTGCACTCTCAAGCAGAAAGAGGGCCCGAGGTGGCTAAGGAAGAGGGACAGAGGCAAGTGGCAAAGCCAGAGGGTCAAGAGATGGCTGACTGAAAGGAGAGGCTGGGGGGGCAGTGATTGGGAGAGGGGATTAAGGGGATGGAGTTGCTCAAGTGTCGAGAAGGGGGCAAGGGGCATGAAGTGGGCAGAGGAGGCGACAGCAGGTGAGGGAGGAGGGGTTGAGGATAGTGTTGGAGAGCAGTGAGGAGTAAGGAGGAGTGAGGTTGGAACTAGAGGGTGAGGATGCAGGTAAAGGGGAAAGTAGCAGATGGCAAGTTGAGTTTGGGAGATGGAGTGTGGGCAAGTGAGGCAGTGGAAGTGCAGAGGGCAAGACGGGATGGGCTAAAGGAGTGAATTTGTCCCAGAGTGTGTCCCTCAGTGTGTGTGTATCCCTCAGTGTGCGTGTGTATGTGTGTGTGTGTCTGTCCCTGTCCCTGTCCCTCAGTGTGTCTGTGTGTGTCCCATGTGTCTGTCCCTGAGAGTGTGGGTATCCATCTCTGTGTGTGTGCCCTCTGTTTCTATATATCTCTGTTTGTGTGTATCTCTGTTTCTCCCCATGTATGGGTGTATCCCAGTGTCTGTGTCTCTGGGTATGTCGCTCTCTGTGTAGCGAGATGTCTCTCTCTCAATGTGGACGGTACATAGTTGACAGCATAATGTCCCAGGATACAGATGTTTCAGGCAGAGTAGAGGGGGATGTAAAAGGGGTCGGGGAGTTGCACTACTGGTTAAGGAGAATATCACAGCTGTACTGCGGGAGGACACCTTGGAGGGCTCCTACAGCGAGGTAGTATGGGTAGAGCTCAGGAACAGGAAGGATGTAGTCACAATATTGGGTGTTTACTATAGGCCACCCAACTGGCAGTGGGAGATAGACAAACAGATATGTAGGCAAATTTTGGTAAGGTGTAAAAGTAACAGGGCTGTTGTGGTGAGAGATTTTAACTTCCCCAGTATTGACTGGGATTCACTTAATGCTTGGGGCATGGATGGGGCAGAGTTTGTAAGAAGCATCCAGGAGGCCTTCTTGAAACAGTATGTAGATAGTCCAACTAGGGAAGGGGCCATATTGGACCTGGTAGTGGGGAATGAGCCTGACCATGTGGTCCATGTTTCAGTAAGGGAGCAGTTCAAGAACAGTGATCACAATTCAGTGAGCTTTAAGGTACTGATGGATAAAGATAAGTGTAGTCCTCAAATTGGGGGAAGGCTAATTACAATAATATTAGGCAGGAACTGAAGAATGTAGATTGAGGGCAGATGCTTGAGGGCAAATCAACATCTGGCATGTGGAAAGCTTTTAAGTGTAGGTTGATAGGGATTCAGGACTGGCACATTCATGTACGGGTGAAGGATAAATATGGCAAGCTTTGGGAACCTTGGATGATGAGAGATATTGTGAGCCTAGTCAAAGAGAAAAAGGAGGCATTTGTTAAAGCCAGGAGGTTGGGAACACACGAAGCAAGTGTGGGATACAAGGAAAGTAGAAAGAAACTGAAGCAAAGGGTAAGGAGGGTTAAAAGGGGTCACGAAAAATCATTGGCCAGCAGGATTAAGGAAAATCCCAAGGCTTTTATACATATATAAAGAGCATGAGGGTATCCAGGGAGAGGGTTGGCCCACTCAAGGACAGGGGAGGGAATTTATGTGTGGAGCCAGAGGAAATGGGTGAGGTATTAAATGAGAATTTTGTACCAGTATTCACCAAAGAGAAGGACTTGCTGGATGATGAGTCTGGGAAAGGATGTGTAGATAGTTTGAGTCATGTTGAAATCAAAAAGGGGGAGGTATTGGGGTTCTTGAGGAACATTAAGGTAGACAAGTCCCCAGGGCCTGATGGGATCTACCCCAGAATACTGAGAGAGGCACGAGAGGAAATTGCTGGGGCCTTGAGAGAAATTTTTGTATCCTCACTGGCTACAGGGGAGGTCCCAGAGGATTGGAGAATAGCCGATGTTGTTCCTTTGTTTAAGAAGGATAGCAAGAATAATCCAGGTAATTACAGGCTGGTGAACCTTACATCAGTGGTAGGGAAATTATTGGAGAGAATTCTTCGAGACAGGATTTATTACCACTTGGAAATAAGTGGATGTATTAGTGAGAGGCAACATGGTTTTGTGAAGGGGAGGTTGTGTCTCACGAACTTGATCGAGTTTCTCGAGGAAGTGATGAAGATGATTGATGAGGGTAGGGCAGTGGATGTTGTCTACATGGACTTCAGTAAAGCCTTTGACAAGGTCCCTCATGGCAGACTGGTGCAGAAGATGAAGTCACATGGGATCAGAGGTGAGCTGGCAAGGTGGGTACAAAACTGGCTCAGTCAAAGACAGAGAGTAGCAGTGGAAGGGTGTGTTTCTGAATGGAGGGCTGTGACAAGTGGTGTTCCTCAGGGATCAGTGCTGGGACCTTTGCTGTTTGTAATATATATAAATGATTTGGAGGAAAATGTAACTGGATTGGTTAGTAAGTTTGCGGATGACACAAAGGTTGGTGGATTAGTGGATAGCGATGAGGACCATCAGAGGATACAGCAGGATATAGATCATAGAACATAGAACATAGAACATTACAGCGCGGAACAGGCCCTTCGGCCCACAATGTTGCGCCGACCAGTCTTATTTTAAAAAAAAACATTGACCCACTAATCTAAACCACTCCTTTTTCGTCCATAAACCTATCCACCAATCTCTTAAACGCCCCCAAACTAGGCGCATTTACAACTGCAGCAGGCAGGGCATTCCAGTCCCTCACCACCCTCTGGGTAAAGAACCTGCCCCTGACATCCGTCCTATAACTACCCCCCCTTAATTTAAAGCCATGCCCCCTCGTGCTAGATTTCTCCATCCGAGGAAACAGGCTATCACCATCCACCCTATCTAAACCTCTAATCATCTTATATGTTTCTATAAGATCCCCTCTTAGCCGCCTCCTTTCCAGTGAAAACAACCCCAAATCCCTCAGTCTCTCCTCATAGGACCTCCCCTGCATACCAGGCAACATCCTGGTAAACCTCCTCTGCACCCTCTCCAAAGCCTCCACATCCTTCCTGTAATGTGGGGACCAGAACTGCACACAGTACTCCAAGTGCGGCCGCACCAGAGTTGTGTACAGTTGCAACATGACGCTGCGACTCCTAAATTCAATCCCCCTACCAATAAACGCCAAGACACCGTATGCCTTCTTAACAACCTTATCTACTTGATTCCCAACTTTCAGGGATCTATGTACACATACACCTAGATCCCTCTGCTCCTCCACTCTATTCAAAGTCCTCCCGTTAGCCCTATACTCAACACAGCTGGAGACTTGGGCAGAGAGATGGCAGATGGAGTTTAATCCGGACAAATGTGAGGTAATGTATTTTGGAAGGTCTAATACAGATAGGAAATATACAGTAAATGGCAGAACCCTTAAGAGTATTGATAGGCAGAGGGATCTGGATGTACAGGTGCACAGGTCTCTGAAAGTGGCAATGCAGGTGGAGAAGGTAGTCAAGAAGGCATACGGCATGCTTGCCTTCATCGACCGGGGCATTGAGTTTAAAAATTGGCAAGTCATGTTGCAGCTTTATAGAACCTTAGTGAGGCCACACTTGGAATATAGTGTTCAATTCTGGTCACCACACTACCAGAAGGATGTGGAGGCTTTGGAGAGGGTACAGAAAAGATTTACCAGGATGTTGCCTGGTATGGAGGGCATTAGCAATGAGGAGAGTTTGGAGAAACTTGGTATGTTTTCACTGGAACTTGTTCTCTCCACCCAAGTCTCCAGCTGATCTATATCCTGCTGTATCCTCTGATGGTCCTCATCGCTATCCACAAATCCACCAACCTTTGTGTCATCCGCAAACTTCCTAACCAATCCAGTTACATTTTCCTCCAAATCATTTATATATATTACAAACAGCAAAGGTCCCAGCACTGATCCCTGAGGAACACCACTTGTCACAGCCCTCCATTCAGAAACACACCCTTCCACTGCTATCCTCTGTCTTCTATGACGGAGGTTGAGGGAGACCTGATAGAAGTCTACAAGATTATGAGGGGCATGGACAGAGTGGATAGTCAGAAGCTTTTTCCCAGGGTGGAAGAGTCAATTACTAGGGGGCACAGGTTTAAGGTGCGAGGGACAAGGTTTAAATGAGATGTACGAGGCAAGTTTTTTACACAGAGAGTGGTGGGTACCTGGAATTTGTTGCCAGGAGAGGTAGTGGGAAAGGGATACGATAGTGAGTTTTAAGGAGCATCTTAACAATACATCAATGAGATGGGAATAGAGGGGTATGGTCCCTGGAAGGGTAGGGGGTTTTAGTTAAGTTGGGCAGCATGGTTGGTGCAGGATTGGAGGGCCGAAGGGCCTGTTCCTGTGCTGGAATTGTCTTTGTTCCTTGTTCTTGGTACATGTCGGTTTTGTCTGTGATATTCTCATCACTGATATCTCACCCATGTGAATGATTTTTTGTTGTGGACACACAGGCTCCTTTCTGGAGAATCCATTTTGCTCACTCGGATACAGCAACGATTAAAAAAGGCGAACTTTGATATTGCAACGCTACAGCTGCGCGTCACTCTTGGGTTAATCTCACAGCTTTCAGTCACCTGGTCCTCACTGTAAGGGAACAGACACAGTTTCTGTTGAGAGGGTACAGAATGGGCACAGTATTGGCTGCTGCCAGACTCCACAATCCACGTTTCTGACAGCCCCCAGCTGAGGGTCAGAATCTTATGCTGCCACTCTCTCTTTCCCCTCTCCCTCTCCCTCTCCCCGTATCCCCCTCTCCTTCCCTCTCCCTCCCTTTCGCCCTTGCCCTCTTCCCCATCTTCCTCCTTCTCCCTCCCCTCCCCCCTTTCATAGAACACTACAGCACAAACAGGCCCTTCGGCCCACAAGTTGTGCTGATCCTATCCCTACCTACTAGGCCTATCTGTAACCCTCAATCCCATTAAATCCCATGTACTCATCCAGAAGTCTCTTAAAAGACCCCAGTGAGTTTGCCTCTACCACCCCCGACGGCAGCCGATTCCACTCACTCACCACCCTCTGAGTGAAAAACTTACCCCTAACATCTCCTCTGTACTTGCTCCCCAGCACCTTAAACCAGTGTCCTCTCGTAGTGACCATTTCAGCCCTGGGAAATAGCCTTCCTCCCTCCCCCCTTCCTCCCTTCCTCCCTCCCCCCTTCCTCTCTCCCCCCTTCCTCCCCCCTCCCTTCCTCTCTCCCCCCTTCCTCCCCCCCTCCCTTCCTCCTTCCCCCCTTCCTCCCCCCCCTCCCTTCCTCCCCCCTCCCTTCCTCCCTCCCCCCTTCCTCCCCCCGTCCCTTCCTCCCCCGTCCCTTCCTCCCCCCCGTCCCTTCCTCCCTCCCCCCTTCCTCCCCCCCCTTCCTCTCTCCCCCCTTCCCCTCCCCTCCCCTCCCCCTTCCTCCCCCCTCCCTTCCTCTCTCCCCCTTCCTCCCCCCCTTCCTCCCTCCCCCTCCTCCCTCCCCCCTTCCTCCCCCCTCCCTTCCTCCCCCCTCCCTTCCTCTCTCCCCCTTCCTCCCCCCCTCCCTTCCTCTCTCCCCCTTCCTCCCCCCCTCCCTTCCTCTCTCCCCCTTCCTCCCCCCCTCCCTTCCTCTCTCCCCCTTCCTCCCCCCTCCCTTCCTCTCTCCCCCTTCCTCCCCCCTCCCTTCCTCTCTCCCCCTTCCTCCCCCCCTCCCTTCCTCTCTCCCCCTTCCTCCCCCCCTCCCTTCCTCTCTCCCCCTTCCTCCCCCCTCCCTTCCTCTCTCCCCCTTCCTCCCCCCCTCCCTTCCTCTCTCCCCCCTTCCTCCCCCCTCCCTTCCTCTCTCCCCCCTTCCTCCCCCCCTCCCTTCCTCTCTCCCCCCTTCCTCCCCCCTCCCTTCCTCTCTCCCCCTTCCTCCCCCCCTCCCTTCCTCTCTCCCCCTTCCTCCCCCCCTCCCTTCCTCTCTCCCCCCTTCCTCCCCCCTCCCTTCCTCTCTCCCCCTTCCTCCCCCCCTCCCTTCCTCTCTCCCCCCTTCCTCCCCCCTCCCTTCCTCTCTCCCCCTTCCTCCCCCCCTCCCTTCCTCTCTCCCCCCCCTTCCTCTCTCCCCCTTCCTCCCCCCTCCCTTCCTTTCTCCCCCTTCCTCCCCCCCTCCCTTCCTCTCTCCCCCTTCCTCCCCCCCTCCCTTCCTCTCTCCCCCTTCCTCCCCCCCTCCCTTCCTCTCTCTCCCTTCCTCCCCCCCTCCCTTCCTCTCTCCCCCTTCCTCCCCCCCTCCCTTCCCCCCCCTCCCTTCCTCTCCCCCTCCCTTCCCCCCCCCTCCCTTCCTCTATCTCCCCCCCCCCCCACCTCTCTCTGTCACTAGAGGTGTGAGAGTGGAGAGTGTCCCTCCTGAGGCAGGATTGAGGGAGGTGCTTACACCCGTCTCAGAACCATTCACAGCCAATCCTGTCCTGAGCAAAGTTCACCTTCCCTGGCATTGGCTGGTGATTGGGATTGAGGATTTGGATTTGCTCTGCTTGAAGCCGGGTTTACACTCGGACTTTAATTGAGCTGCAAACTATAAAGAAGAACTGAATTGCTGACTGCTTGCTTCTGTGAACGAACAAAAACACTTTGAAGCAAATGAACTTGGCAAAGACCATCTACATGGTATACCTGAGATGTTAGAAACCAAAATGAAAACTGATTTTGTTATCTCAAACAAAATCTTTTGACCCCCAAGAGCTGCATACATATTTTAGCTCTCTGGAAAATTCATTTCAGATACGGTCTGCAACTAAACAATCCCACCTGCCACTTTATTGCATCTTCCTCTCTAGTAACCTTGAGGCCATCCTTTGAACTGTAATCACCCCAGGTCTTTTTACCAGTTCCACCACCAATTCTTCCTATCTATCTACATTTAACACTTTAGGAAAGATTAAAGCTCTCAGAGAATCGCATATTAACGGCAATGTCAAAGCTACTATGCTTCAAGGAGAACTTCAGTGTTTGTTTTGTTGTCCTGTCCTGAAAAGTTGGCCATTTGAATTGAAACAGAACTTGGTGGGGGAGATACGTTTTGGCCATCCAGACAGTGCCCAGCCCATTGAAGTTGATTCTAGAGGGTGAGGGCATAGATAAGACTTCAAGTTGCAAAGGGAAGGGAGTAGTATACGAGCTGGAAATCATGCTGAAGGCACTGCAGGTAGAAAGAAAACGTGCCAACAAAAGACATTAAACCAGCAACAAGAAAAGTAAATAGATATAGGTAACATTCTATATACTGGGTAGTCCTGGATAACTTCCACACTAAAAATTAGTTTCTGCGTGACATATAGTGGCTGAAGGACCACATGAGTGGAGTGCCTGGTTTGCTGTGCACTCCTTTTGCTGGTGCCATTTGGGTTCACCTTGCTCTTGGCAATGAAACTGCATTCAGTTCCTCCTCCCCTGATGCTTTTCCTCCACTTTGGATGATCTTGAGCTAGGGATTCCCAGGTGTCAGTGGGGATGCTGCACTTTTTAAGGAGGCTTTGAGGGTATCCTTTTCGCTTTGCCCTCTTGACGCTCGTTTGCTGTGTCAAAGCACCAAGTAGAGCATTTGTTTTGGGAATCTCATGTCAGGCGTGTGGACATTGTGGCCTGTCCAGTAGAGCAAATTGACTGGTTGGCATGAGGAAGAACACTGATGTTGTTGCACTTAACCTTTGCAGGATCTTGACGACCTCATCATCTGTGTCTGTCCTTGTTGACAGTAGGTTCCCATGATATGGAAAGTGGTCCATTCTGTCTAAAGCCTCATCATGGATTTTGGTAATTGGATGGTGTGCAAAGTTGCATGGCAGGGGCACATTGGTATAGGATTTTTGTCTTGTGTATGTTAATATAAGGCTTATGCAGCACTGAAGGTATTGACTGTGGCTTGGAGCTTGGCCTTCTGAGTTTATGCCAATGCAAGCATGTCTGAATACATACTGAATCTAATATCTAATCAATTAGGTGACCCCATTGAGGCATACAAGATGATCAGAGGATTAGATAGGGTGGACAGTGAGAGCCTTTTTCCTTGGATGGCGATGGCCAATGCGAGGGGACATAGCTTTAAATTGAGGGGTGATAAATATAGGACAGATGTCAGAGGTAGGTTCTTTACTCAGAGGGTAGTAAGGGCGTGGAATGCCCTGCCTGCAGCAGTTTTTGACTCGCCAACTTTAAGGGCATTCAAATGGTCATTGGATAGGCATATGGATAATATTAGAATAGTTTAGGTTAGAGGGTCATTAGATTGGTTCCACTGGTCGGCGCAACATCGAGGGCCGAAGGGCCTGTACTGCGCTGGAATGTTCTATGTTCTATGTTCCACCCACATCTTCGAACTTTCCCAGAACTTTATCTGGGATGCTATTTGTTTCCGTGGAAACTAGAAGCAGGAGGAGGCCATTCTGCCCCTTGAGCCTGCTCCGTCATTCATTGAGATCATGGCAGATTATTGAATGTGATATCCTGATCCCTGCTTACCCCCCCCCCACCTCAAAAATCAGAAAGGTTTCCAAAGAGGAGCCTCTGGGCAATCGGCCGGTTGTAATACTGCTCAGAACACCAGGCTGTTGGCACGCTGCTGTATGCAGAGCAGGGACCTAGCAGGGGAGCAGAGACCCAGCGAGGGAGCACAGACCCAGCGGGCAGAGAGACCCAGTGAGGGGGCAGAGAGACCCAGTGAGGGGGCAGAGACCCAGCGAGGGGGCAGAGACCCAGCGAGGGGGCAGAGACCCAGCGAGGGAGCAGAGAGACCCAGCGAGGGAGCAGAGACCCAGTGAGGAGGCACAGACACCCAGCGAGGGAGCAGAGACCCAGCGAGGGAGCAGAGACCCAGTGAGGGAGCAGAGAGACCCAGCGAGGGAGCAGAGACCCAGTGAGGAGGCAGAGAGACCCAGCGAGGGAGCAGAGACCCAGCGAGGGAGCAGAGACCCAGTGAGGGAGCAGAGACCCAGTGAGGGAGCAGAGACCCAGCGAGGGAGCAGAGACCCAGCGAGGGAGCAGAGACCCAGTGAGGGAGCAGAGAGACCCAGCGAGGGGGCAGAGAGACCCAGCGAGGGGGCAGAGAGACCCAGCGAGGGAGCAGAGACCCAGCGAGGGAGCAGAGACCCAGTGAGGGGGCAGAGAGACCCAGCGAGGGGGCAGAGAGACCCAGTGAGGGAGCAGAGAGACCCAGTGAGGGAGCAGAGACCCAGCGAGGGAGCAGAGACCCAGTGAGGGGGCAGAGAGACCCAGTGAGGGGGCAGAGAGACCCAGCGAGGGAGCAGAGACCCAGCGAGGGGGCAGAGAGACCCAGCGAGGGAGCAGAGAGACCCAGCGAGGGAGCAGAGACCCAGTGAGGGAGCAGAGACCCAGTGAGGGGGCAGAGAGACCCAGTGAGGGGGCAGAGACCCAGTGAGGGGGCAGAGAGACCCAGCGAGGGGGCAGAGAGACCCAGTGAGGGGGCAGAGAGACCCAGTGAGGGAGCAGAGACCCAGCGAGGGAGCAGAGACCCAGCGAGGGAGCAGAGACCCAGCGAGGGAGCAGAGACCCAGTGAGGGGGCAGAGAGACCCAGCGAGGGGGCAGAGAGACCCAGCGAGGGAGCAGAGACCCAGCGAGGGAGCAGAGACCCAGCAAGGGAGCAGAGACCCAGCGAGGGAGCAGAGACCCAGCGAGGGAGCAGAGACCCAGTGAGGGGGCAGAGAGACCCAGCGAGGGAGCAGAGACCCAGTGAGGGAGCAGAGACCCAGCGAGGGGGCAGAGAGACCCAGTGAGGGGGCAGAGAGACCCAGTGAGGGAGCAGAGACCCAGCGAGGGAGCAGAGACCCAGTGAGGGGGCAGAGAGACCCAGTGAGGGGGCAGAGAGACCCAGCGAGGGGGCAGAGACCCAGTGAGGGAGCAGAGACCCAGTGAGGGGGCAGAGAGACCCAGTGAGGGAGCAGAGACCCAGCGAGGGAGCAGAGACCCAGTGAGGGAGCAGAGACCCAGTGAGGGAGCAGAGACCCAGCGAGGGAGCAGAGACCCAGTGAGGGGGCAGAGAGACCCAGTGAGGGAGCAGAGACCCAGTGAGGGAGCAGAGACCCAGCGAGGGAGCAGAGACCCAGTGAGGGAGCAGAGACCCAGTGAGGGGGCAGAGAGACCCAGTGAGGGAGCAGAGACCCAGCGAGGGAGCAGAGACCCAGTGAGGGAGCAGAGACCCAGTGAGGGAGCAGAGACCCAGTGAGGGAGCAGAGACCCAGCGAGGGAGCAGAGACCCAGTGAGGGAGCAGAGACCCAGTGAGGGAGCAGAGACCCAACGAGGGAGCAGAGACCCAGCGAGGGAGCAGAGACCCAGTGAGGGAGCAGAGACCCAGCGAGGGGGCAGAGACCCAGTGAGGGAGCAGAGACCCAGCGAGGGAGCAGAGAGACCCAGCGAGGGAGCAGAGACCCAGCGAGGGAGCAGAGACCCAGTGAGGGAGCAGAGAGACCCAGTGAGGGAGCAGAGAGACCCAGCGAGGGAGCAGAGAGACCCAGTGAGGGGGCAGAGAGACCCAGCGAGGGGGCAGAGAGACCCAGCGAGGGGGCAGAGAGACCCAGCGAGGGGGCAGAGAGACCCAGTGAGGGGGCAGAGACCCAGCGAGGGGGCAGAGAGACCCAGTGAGGGGGCAGAGACCCAGTGAGGGAGCAGAGGACCCAGCGAGGGGGCAGAGAGACCCAGTGAGGGAGCAGAGACCCAGCGAGGGAGCAGAGACCCAGTGAGGGAGCAGAGAGACCCAGCGAGGGAGCAGAGACCCAGCGAGGGGGCAGAGACCCAGTGAGGGAGCAGAGACCCAGTGAGGGAGCAGAGAGACCCAGTGAGGGGGCAGAGAGACCCAGTGAGGGGCAGGCTGCAGACTCTGAAGGGGGTAAATCCCAGGTTAGGCAGGGCCTACCGAATGAAGAATGAATCTCTGACAGAGAAGCCCTGCTGGAGGCCTTACTGAGAATCTAACACCACTGGCACTGCAACGCTTTACAAAGTAGAACCGGAACCGGGCGCCAGTTTATAACCTGATCACTATGGACCAATCATAACCGTGACCCCGACACACATAGGAACAGGAGCAGAGTATCAATCAGTTAGCTGTAGTACTGACCCTCCCACAGTGCGGCACTCCCTCAGCACTGACCCTCTGACAGTGCGGCACTCCCTCAGCACTGACCCTCCCACAGTGCGGCACTCCCTCAGCACTGACCCTCTGACAGTGCGGCACTCCCTCAGCACTGACCCTCTGACAGTGCGGCACTCCCTCAGCACTGACCCTC
This sequence comes from Carcharhinus amblyrhynchos, assembly GCF_965287045.1. Taxonomy (NCBI): domain Eukaryota; kingdom Metazoa; phylum Chordata; class Chondrichthyes; order Carcharhiniformes; family Carcharhinidae; genus Carcharhinus; species Carcharhinus amblyrhynchos. Next base: position 7,413 of record NW_027649945.1, on the reverse strand, counting down.
TGACAGTGCGGCACTCCCTCAGCACTGACCCTCTGACAGCGCGGCACTCCCTCAGCACTGACCCTCTGACAGCGCGGCACTCCCTCAGCACTGACCCTCTGACAGTGCGGCACTCCCTCAGCACTGACCCTCTGACAGTGCGGCGCTCCCTCAGCACTGACCCTCTGACAGTGCGGCGCTCCCTCAGCACTGACCCTCTGACAGTGCGGCGCTCCCTCAGCACTGACCCTCTGACAGTGCGGCGCTCCCTCAGCACTGACCCTCTGACAGTGCGGCACTCCCTCAGCACCGACCCTCTGACAGTGCGGCACTCCCTCAGCACTGACCCTCTGACAGTGCGGCACTCCCTCAGCACTGACCCTCTGACAGTGCGGCGCTCCCTCAGCACTGACCCTCTGACAGTGCGGCATTCCCTCAGCACTGACCCTCTGACAGTGCGGCACTCCCTCAGTACTGACCCTCTGACAGTGCGGCACTCCCTCAGTACTGACCCTCTGACAGTGTGGAGCTCCCTCAGCACTGACCCCTCTGACAGCGCGGCGCTCCCTCAGCACTGACCCTCTGACAGCGCGGCACTCCCTCAGCACTGACCCTCTGACAGCGCGGCACTCCCTCAGCACTGACCCTCTGACAGCACTGACCCTCTGACAGCGCGGCACTCCCTCAGCACTGACCCCTCTGACAGCACTGACCCTCTGACAGTGCGGCACTCCCTCAGTACTGACCCTCTGACAGCGCGGCACTCCCTCAGCACTGACCCTCTGACAGCACTGACCCTCTGACAGCGCGGCACTCCCTCAGCACTGACCCTCTGACAGTGCGGCACTCCCTCAGCACTGACCCTCTGACAGCACTGACCCTCTGACAGCGCGGCGCTCCCTCAGCACTGACCCTCTGACAGTGCGGCGCTCCCTCAGCACTGACCCTCTGACAGTGCGGCACTCCCTCAGCACTGACCCTCTGACGGTGCGGCACTCCCTCAGCACTGACCCTCTGACAGCACTGACCCTCTGACAGTGCGGCACTCCCTCAACACTGACCCTCTGACAGTGCGGCACTCCCTCAGCACTGACCCTCTGACAGTGCGGCACTCCCTCAGCACTGACCCTCTGACAGTGCGGCGCTCCCTCAGCACTGACCCTCTGACAGTGCGGCGCTCCCTCAGTACTGACCCTCTGACAGTGCGGCGCTCCCTCAGCACTGACCCTCTGACAGTGCGGCACTCCCTCAGCACTGACCCTCTGACAGTGCGGCACTCCCTCAGCACTGACCCTCTGACAGTGCGGCACTCCCTCAGTACTGACCCTCTGACAGTGCGGCGCTCGCTCAGCACTGACCCTCTGACAGTGCGGCACTCCCTCAGCACTGACCCTCTGACAGTGCGGCACTCCCTCAGCACTGACCCTCTGACAGTGCGGCACTCCCTCAGCACTGACCCTCTGACAGTGCGGCACTCCCTCAGCACTGACCCTCTGACAGTGCGGCACTCCCTCAGTACTGACCCTCTGACAGTGCGGCGCTCGCTCAGCACTGACCCTCTGACAGTGCGGCACTCCCTCAGCACTGACCCTCTGACAGTGCGGCGCTCCCTCAGCACTGACCCTCTGACAGTGCGGCACTCCCTCAGCACCGACCCTCTGACAGTGCGGCACTCCCTCAGCACTGACCCTCTGACAGTGCGGCACTCCCTCAGCACTGACCCTCTGACAGTGCGGCGCTCCCTCAGCACTGACCCTCTGACAGTGCGGCATTCCCTCAGCACTGACCCTCTGACAGTGCGGCACTCCCTCAGTACTGACCCTCTGACAGTGCGGCACTCCCTCAGTACTGACCCTCTGACAGTGTGGAGCTCCCTCAGCACTGACCCTCTGACAGCGCGGCGCTCCCTCAGCACTGACCCTCTGACAGCGCGGCACTCCCTCAGCACTGACCCTCTGACAGCGCGGCACTCCCTCAGCACTGACCCTCTGACAGCACTGACCCTCTGACAGCGCGGCACTCCCTCAGCACTGACCCTCTGACAGCACTGACCCTCTGACAGTGCGGCACTCCCTCAGTACTGACCCTCTGACAGCGCGGCACTCCCTCAGCACTGACCCTCTGACAGCACTGACCCTCTGACAGCGCGGCACTCCCTCAGCACTGACCCTCTGACAGTGCGGCACTCCCTCAGCACTGACCCTCTGACAGCACTGACCCTCTGACAGCGCGGCGCTCCCTCAGCACTGACCCTCTGACAGTGCGGCGCTCCCTCAGCACTGACCCTCTGACAGTGCGGCACTCCCTCAGCACTGACCCTCTGACGGTGCGGCACTCCCTCAGCACTGACCCTCTGACAGCACTGACCCTCTGACAGTGCGGCACTCCCTCAACACTGACCCTCTGACAGTGCGGCACTCCCTCAGCACTGACCCTCTGACAGTGCGGCACTCCCTCAGCACTGACCCTCTGACAGTGCGGCGCTCCCTCAGCACTGACCCTCTGACAGTGCGGCGCTCCCTCAGTACTGACCCTCTGACAGTGCGGCGCTCCCTCAGCACTGACCCTCTGACAGTGCGGCACTCCCTCAGCACTGACCCTCTGACAGTGCGGCACTCCCTCAGCACTGACCCTCTGACAGTGCGGCACTCCCTCAGCACTGACCCTCTGACAGTGCGGCGCTCGCTCAGCACTGACCCTCTGACAGTGCGGCACTCCCTCAGCACTGACCCTCTGACAGTGCGGCACTCCCTCAGCACTGACCCTCTGACAGTGCGGCACTCCCTCAGCACTGACCCTCTGACAGTGCGGCACTCCCTCAGTACTGACCCTCTGACAGTGCGGCGCTCGCTCAGCACTGACCCTCTGACAGTGCGGCACTCCCTCAGCACTGACCCTCTGACAGTGCGGCACTCCCTCAGCACTGACCCTCTGACAGTGCGGCACTCCCTCAGCACTGACCCTCTGACAGTGCGGCACTCCCTCAGCACTGACCCTCTGACAGTGCGGCACTCCCTCAGCACTGACCCTCTGACAGTGCGGCACTCCCTCAGCACTGACCCTCTGACAGTGCGGCACTCCCTCAGCACTGACCCTCTGACAGCGTGGCACTCCCTCCGTACTGTGAGAGGGGATCTCCCTCAGTGGATTTCCTCACAACTTCCACCCCCCTCGCTCACAGTTCATTTCTTGCCTGAAAGTCACATTGAATGGTTCGCTGTCAGTGATTGGTTCAGCCAGTTCACAGGTGATCCTGTCGTCTTGAGGACTGTTGGCCAAGATGCTGAAGCAAGTGATCCTGGGGAGATCCGGTTCATCATCAACATCTAAAAACACACAGAAACCATTAACCCATCATGGGGTAACGCCCCCATTAGTAACCCTCTACCTGTTTGCTGACAGCACCTTCCTGGCAGCTCACTGGAGATCACAACAATTGAACTGTCTGCAGAAACACCTCCTCATGTCCACCCTGCTTCCTTTAATTTTAAATCTGTGACCTCATGACTGAACCCCCTGTCATTGAAATATTTCTGCCTTATTGTTCCAACAAAAACCAATGTGAATTTGAATGCATCGGTTCAATCTCTGCTCCCTCTCCACTCTGACTAAAATGTGGTGCTCTGGATTGGCTGGTGTGCACCCAATGCTTCATTCAGCTTTCCAGTGACCTCCTTGTGTTCTCTCTGGCCTCCCTGGAGTGGGAAATCTACTATTGGTGTTTGTCTGGCCGAGAGTGTCTCTCTCTCTCTCTCCCCCTGGTGTGTTGGAAAGTTGTTCTGACTTAAAGCTTTTCTGTGTGTGTATCCAGAGGCTGTAGAAGCTAACAGACTGGGAAAACAGAGTTTCAATTCTCCACCCAAAGGACTACCTTCGAACATGACCATTCGTATTTTCTGTGTTAAACCTGTGCCAAGAGTTTTGTACCGAGGAGTTTGTTTGATTGAAACATTTTGTACATTTCTTAAGGGTTATATAATATCATGATTTTTTTTTCTTGGTTTGTAATTGGTAAAAGTTATTGCTAATTGTTTTTCTATACATGTTAAATGTTTTCTTAAATAAGAACATAGGAGCAGGAGTAGGCCATCTGACCCCCTCGATCCTGCTCCCCCATTCAGTAAGATCATGGCTGATCTTTTTATGCACTCAGCTCCACTTACCTGCCCACTCACCATAACCCTTAATTCCTTTACTGATCAAAAATGTATCTATCCTTGCCTTAAAAACATTCAATGAGGCTCAACTGCTTCACTGGGCAGGGAATTCCACAGATTCACAACCCTTTGTGTGAAGAAGTTCCTCCTCGGCTATATAGGGCATTGGTGAGGCCGCAGCTGGAGTACTGTGTGCAGTTTTGGGCGCCGTACTTACGCAAGGATATTTTGGCCTTGGAGGGAGTGCAGAGGAGGTTTACTAGGCTGATGCCGGAGTTGAGGGGGTTGAGCTATGAGGAGAGGCTGAATAAATTAGGCTTGTACTCGTTAGAGTTTAGAAGAATGAGGGGAGATCTCATTGAGACGTATAAGATGATGAATGGGATGGATAGGATAGAGGTGGAGAGACTCTTCCCGCTCAGAAAGGACAGTAGGACTAGGGGGCACAGCCTCAAGATAAAGGGGGGGGCGGTTTAGAACAGAGTTGAGGAGGAACTTCTTCACTCAAAGGGTGGTGAATCTCTGGAATTCTCTGCCCGTTGAAGTGGTGGAGGCTGCCTCGCTAAATATTTTTAAGACGCGGGTCGATAGGTTTTTGATAAGAGAGGGGATTAAGGGTTATGGGGAGAGGGCGGGAAAGTGGAACTGAGCCACGACAGATCAGCCATGATCTTATTGAATGGCGGGGCAGGCTCGAAGGGCTAGATGGCCTACTCCTGCTCCTATTTCTTATGTTCTTATGTTCAACTCAGTCCTAAATCTGCTTCCCCTTATTTTGAGGCTATGCCCCCTAGTTCTAGTTTCACCCACCAGTGGAAACAACTTCCTGCTTCTATCTTATCTATTCCCTTCATAATCTTATATGTTTCTATAAGATCTCCCCTCATTCTTCTGAATTCCAATGAGTATAGCCCCAGTCTACTCAGTCTCTCCTCATAAGCCAACCCTCTCAACTCCAGAATCAACCTAGTGAATCTCCTCTGCACCCCCTCCAGTGCCAGTATATCCTTTCTCAAGTAAGGAGACCAAAACTGTACACAGTAACTCCAGGTGTGGCCTCACCAGCACCTTATACAGCTGTAACATAACCTCGCTGTTTTTTAAACTCCATCCCTCTGGCAATGAAGGATAAAATTCCATTTACCTTCTTAATTACCTGCTGTACCTGCAAACCAACTCCTTGAGATTCCTGCACAAGGACACCCAGATCCCTCTGCACAGCAGCATGCTGCAATTTTTACCATTTAAATAATAGTCCATTTGCTGTTATTCTGACCAAAATGGATGACCTCACATTTACCAACATTGTACTCCATCTGCCAGACCCTCACCCACTCATTTAGATTATCTATATCCCTTTACAGACTTTCAGTACCCTCTGCACACTTTGCTCTGCCTCCCATCTTAGTGTCATCTGTGAATTTTGACACACTACACTTGGTCCCCAATTCCAAATCATCAATGTAAATCGTAAACAATTGTGGTCCCAACACTGATCCCTGAGGCACACCACTAGTCACTGATCACCAACCAGAAAAACACCCATTTACCCCCACTCTTTGCTCTCTGTTAGTTAACCAATACTCTATCCACACTTATACATTACCCATAACACTGCACCTTTACCTTATGTAGCAGTCTTTGGTGCGGCACCTCGTCAAATATCTTCTGGAAATCCAGATACACCACATCCACAGGTTCCCCACTGCCCACTGCACATGTAATGTTCTTAAAGAATTCCACCAAATTAGTCAAACATGACCTGCCCTTCATGAACCCATGCTGGGTCTTACCAATGGGACAATTTATATCCAGATGTCTCGCTATTTCCTCCTTGATGATAGGATGCGAGCATTTTCCCTCCTACAGAAGTTAAGCTAACCTGCCTTTTGTCTACCTTCTTTTATAAAACAGTGGTGTCACATTTGCTGTTTTCCAATCTGCAGGAACCACCCCAGAGTCCAGTGAATTTTGGTAAATTACCACCAGTGTATTTGCTATTTCTCCTGCCATCTCTTTTATTACCCTGGGATGTATTCCATCAGGACCAGGAGACTTGTCTACCTTTAAACCCATTAACTTGCCCAACAGTTTTGTGATAATGATAGTTTCTAGGCTCTAACCTGCCATAGCCTTCCTGTCACCAATTTTTGGCATGTTATTTGTGTTTCCCACTGTGAAGATCAACACAAAATACCTGTTCAATGCCTCAGCCGTTTTCTCATTTCCAGTTATTACATCCCCCTTCTCATCCTCTAAAGAACCAATGTTTACTTTCGCTACTCTTTCTCGTTTCATATATTTGGAGAACCTTTTGCCATCTGTTTTTTATTCTGAGTTAGTTTACTCTCATAATCCATCTTACTTTTCTTTATAGCTTTTCTCGTCTTTCTGCTGATCTTTAAAGATGTACCAATCCTCTAGGTTCCCACTAATCTTTGCCACTTTGTGTGCATTTTCTTTCAATTTGATACCCTCCTTTATTCCCTTAGATATCCATGGCTGATTATCTCTTTCTCTATAGTCCTTCCTTTTCACTGGTATATACTTTTGCTGAACGCTATGAAAGATCGCTTTGAAAGTTCTCCACACTCGCTCAATTGTCCCACCATAAAGTTTTTGCTCCCAGTCTACCTTAGCCAACTCCTCCCTCATCCCTTTGTAGTCTCCTTTGTTTAAGAACATAAGAACATAAGAAATAGGAGCAGGAGTAGGCCATCTAGCCCTTCGAGCCTGCCCTGCCATTCAATAAGATCATGGCTGATCTGAAGTGGATCAGTTCCACTTGCCCGCTTTTTCCCATAACCCTTAATTCCCCTGTCTGTCAGAAACCTATCTACCAGTGACTTAAATATATTTAGCGAGGCAGCCTCCATCACTTCAACAGGCAGAGAATTCCAGAGATTCATCACCCTTTGAGTGAAGAAGTTCCTCCTCAACTCCGGATCTAAACCGCACCCCCCCCCATCTTGAGGCTGTGCCCTCTAGTCCTGCTATCCTTTCTGAGCGGGAAGAACCTCTCCACCTCTATCTTATCCATCCCTTTCATCATCTTATTCGTCTCAATGAGATCCCCCCTCATCCTTCTAAACTCTAATGAGTACAAGCGCAGTCTATTCAGCCTCTCCTCATAGCTCAACCCCCTCAACTCCGGTATCAGCCTATTGAACCTCCTCTGCACTCCCTCCAAGGACAAAATATCCTTGCACAAGTGCAGGCCGGGGACAAAACTGAACCACAGACACTCAGCTGTGGCCTCACCAGTGCCTTGATACAG